>NC_090831.1:36019720-36332720 GCF_028021215.1 Eschrichtius robustus | reverse complement strand
AAGTGCCCTATGCTCTCTAAGCTGAGTTTTTTAGATGTTTCAGGACACACCGTACACTTCTCCAGAGTGGCTGTTGGCAATTTATATCCCGCCCATCAGCGTAGCAAGGCTCCCGGTTCTCCATGGCCTGTCCTGCATTTCTGGTTTTGACACTTTATTCAGCATGGCCCTTTTGACCGATGGGAAGCGAGACTTCTTTGTAGCGCTGATTTGCCTTTCCAGGTTGCTTGGTTGGCCAAAAAGGGCGTATGCGTTTTTTCCTGAATATATTCAGGAAAAAATGCATACGCCCTTTTTGGCCAAGGGCATGATTGTCGAGGTTTGGCCGCTTTTCCTGTGCTTTCAAGGCGATTCGAATCTACCTCCTGAAATCTGTTTCCTGCAATTCTGCCTTGCTTTCAAATCCTCTTCGGTGCCTTGCCTCAATATATTTGTGGACAAGAGTTATCATTTATAACTCTGCAGGTTTGTGAATTGCAGTGCCCCTGAGCTCCATTGTTCAACTCGCTTACTTGGGAGCTGGCCGCAAAAGCACAGGATTGCTTCAGGCCCTATTCTGGTCCCGGGCGGCAGGCTGAGCCTGTGGTTAATTCTTCTTCCTGATGGGAAAATAGAGTGACCTGTGCCAGTCCCAACACCTAGAGCTAGTCTCTCATTGGTTCCCCCTCTTCCCGTTCATCCTCAGGACAAATCGCAACCTGTACGGAACAGGAGGTTAAAGGTGCTGAGTCTCCAAGGAGGGAGATTGCTAGTAAAGCGGCTGGAATGGCGAACCCGAGCACAAGGAGGTGAGAAATGAGGTGCGTTTTAGAAACCTTTCCCGATCACACGGTGTACCAGCTTCTGGGTTTCTCATGCATGTTTTCGATGTAGGAAGATGCCCTTGAACCTGGAGATTTGGGACCCATGGGATGGGTACCACGCAGTACTACTTTAAAGGGTCTGCGTTTGCTCACCCAACCTCACCAAACCTCTCAGCCCCAGGAGTGTCCACCCTTATGTCCCCGTCAGCTGTGGGTCTAGATATGGTCAATCCAGGTGGCATCACAGCCCCTGAACGAATTGTGTAAGAATTTCTCTCTCTTTCACTGTCTTTGTTTCACGGGTTTTTAAAAGTAATTGATTTTTATAATGGGGTTTAGCTGCTTTTCACTGCTGTGTTTATGCCGCTTTACACCCACTTGACTCACTTACAGAGAGATATCAATACATAGGTTTAAGATTCTTACTAGTCAGATATATTCTTGGGCGGTGAGTAGGGGGTGTTGAGTCCAGTTCCCTGAGCAAGGAGTAGGTCTTGTCTATTACATATTGGGTTTATGGAACGGTATCTGAGCTAATTTGAAACCCGTGTTTTATGCATCCCCCCGCCTCACCTTTCCCGTTGAGCAGCCATAGTGTGTTTTCTAAACGTGTGACTCTGTTCCGTTTTGTAATTCAGTTCAAGTGTAGCGGTTTTTACATTCCCTCTATTAGTGATATCTTATGACAAGTGTCTTTTTCTGTGTGACTTTTTTCACTTAGAATCGTCGTACCTAAATCCACTCATCATGCTGCTACTAGCCTTATGACCTTGATTTCATGGCTGAGTGATATTCCATTGTACATAAGGACCACAACTTCTTTATCCTTTTTTCTCTTTCCTGGGATATTTAAGGTGTAACGAAGTGGAGGTTCTTGTCAAGAGAGCAGCCCTAAACTTTGGGGTGCCTGTGTCTTGCTGATTTTTAGTTTTCCCAATGTATACGCCCATGAGTGGAAGTGCCCTATGCTCTCTAAGCTGAGTTTTTTAGATGTTTCAGGACACACCGTACACTTCTCCAGAGTGGCTGTTGGCAATTTACATCCCGCCCATCAGCGTAGCAAGGCTCCCGGTTCTCCATGGCCTGTCCTACATTTCTGGTTTTGACACTTTATTCAGCATGGCCCTTTTGACCGATGGGAAGCGAGACTTCTTTGTAGCGCTGATTTGCCTTTCTAGGTTGCTTGGTTGGCCAAAAAGGGCGTATGCGTTTTTTCCTGAATATATTCAGGAAAAAACGCATACGCCCTTTTTGGCCAAGGGCATGATTGTCGAGGTTTGGCCGCTTTTCCTGTGCTTTCAAGGCGATTCGAATCTACCTCCTGAAATCTGTTTCCTGCAATTCTGCCTTGCTTTCAAATCCTCTTCGGTGCCTTGCCTCAATATATTTGTGGACAAGAGTTATCATTTATAACTCTGCAGGTTTGTGAATTGCAGTGCCCCTGAGCTCCATTGTTCAACTCGCTTACTTGGGAGCTGGCCGCAAAAGCACAGGATTGCTTCAGGCCCTATTCTGGTCCCGGGCGGCAGGCTGAGCCTGTGGTTAATTCTTCTTCCTGATGGGAAAATAGAGTGACCTGTGCCAGTCCCAACACCTAGAGCTAGTCTCTCATTGGTTCCCCCTCTTCCCGTTCATCCTCAGGACAATTCGCAACCTGTACGGAACAGGAGGTTAAAGGTGCTGAGTCTCCAAGGAGGGAGATTGCTAGTAAAGCGGCTGGAATGGCGAACCCGAGCACAAGGAGGTGAGAAATGAGGCGCGTTTTAGAAACCTTTCCCGATCACACGGTGTACCAGCTTCTGGGTTTCTCATGCATGTTTTCGATGTAGGAAGATGCCCTTGAACCTGGAGATTTGGGACCCATGGGATGGGTACCACGCAGTACTACTTTAAAGGGTCTGCGTTTGCTCACCCAACCTCACCAAACCTCTCAGCCCCAGGAGTGTCCACCCTTATGTCTCCGTCAGCTGTGGGTCTAGATATGGTCAATCCAGGTGGCATCACAGCCCCTGAACGAATTGTGTAAGAATTTCTCTCTCTTTCACTGTCTTTGTTTCACGGGTTTTTAAAAGTAATTGATTTTTATAATGGGGTTTAGCTGCTTTTCACTGCTGTGTTTATGCCGCTTTACACCCACTTGACTCACTTACAGAGAGATATCAATACATAGGTTTAAGATTCTTACTAGTCAGATATATTCTTGGGCGGTGAGTAGGGGGTGTTGAGTCCAGTTCCCTGAGCAAGGAGTAGGTCTTGTCTATTACATATTGGGTTTATGGAACGGTATCTGAGCTAATTTGAAACCCGTGTTTTATGCATCCCCCCGCCTCACCTTTCCCGTTGAGCAACCATAGTGTGTTTTCTAAACGTGTGACTCTGTTCCGTTTTGTAATTCAGTTCAAGTGTAGCGGTTTTTACATTCCCTCTATTAGTGATATCTTATGACAAGTGTCTTTTTCTGTGTGACTTTTTTCACTTAGAATTGTCGTACCTAAATCCACTCATCATGCTGCTACTAGCCTTATGACCTTGATTTCATGGCTGAGTGATATTCCATTGTACATAAGGACCACAACTTCTTTATCCTTTTTTCTCTTTCCTGGGATATTTAAGGTGTAACGAAGTGGAGGTTCTTGTCAAGAGAGCAGCCCTAAACTTTGGGGTGCCTGTGTCTTGCTGATTTTTAGTTTTCCCAGTGTATACGCCCATGAGTGGAAGTGCCCTATGCTCTCTAAGCTGAGTTTTTTAGATGTTTCAGGACACACCGTACACTTCTCCAGAGTGGCTGTTGGCAATTTACATCCCGCCCATCAGCGTAGCAAGGCTCCCGGTTCTCCATGGCCTGTCCTGCATTTCTGGTTTTGACACTTTATTCAGCATGGCCCTTTTGACCGATGGGAAGCGAGACTTCTTTGTAGCGCTGATTTGCCTTTCCAGGTTGCTTGGTTGGCCAAAAAGGGCGTATGCGTTTTTTCCTGAATATATTCAGGAAAAAACGCATACGCCCTTTTTGGCCAAGGGCATGATTGTCGAGGTTTGGCCGCTTTTCCTGTGCTTTCAAGGCGATTCGAATCTACCTCCTGAAATCTGTTTCCTGCAATTCTGCCTTGCTTTCAAATCCTCTTCGGTGCCTTGCCTCAATATATTTGTGGACAAGAGTTATCATTTATAACTCTGCAGGTTTGTGAATTGCAGTGCCCCTGAGCTCCATTGTTCAACTCGCTTACTTGGGAGCTGGCCGCAAAAGCACAGGATTGCTTCAGGCCCTATTCTGGTCCCGGGCGGCAGGCTGAGCCTGTGGTTAATTCTTCTTCCTGATGGGAAAATAGAGTGACCTGTGCCAGTCCCAACACCTAGAGCTAGTCTCTCATTGGTTCCCCCTCTTCCCGTTCATCCTCAGGACAAATCGCAACCTGTACGGAACAGGAGGTTAAAGGTGCTGAGTCTCCAAGGAGGGAGATTGCTAGTAAAGCGGCTGGAATGGCGAACCCGAGCACAAGGAGGTGAGAAATGAGGTGCGTTTTAGAAACCTTTCCCGATCACACGGTGTACCAGCTTCTGGGTTTCTCATGCATGTTTTCGATGTAGGAAGATGCCCTTGAACCTGGAGATTTGGGACCCATGGGATGGGTACCACGCAGTACTACTTTAAAGGGTCTGCGTTTGCTCACCCAACCTCACCAAACCTCTCAGCCCCAGGAGTGTCCACCCTTATGTCTCCGTCAGCTGTGGGTCTAGATATGGTCAATCCAGGTGGCATCACAGCCCCTGAACGAATTGTGTAAGAATTTCTCTCTCTTTCACTGTCTTTGTTTCACGGGTTTTTAAAAGTAATTGATTTTTATAATGGGGTTTAGCTGCTTTTCACTGCTGTGTTTATGCCGCTTTACACCCACTTGACTCACTTACAGAGAGATATCAATACATAGGTTTAAGATTCTTACTAGTCAGATATATTCTTGGGCGGTGAGTAGGGGGTGTTGAGTCCAGTTCCCTGAGCAAGGAGTAGGTCTTGTCTATTACATATTGGGTTTATGGAACGGTATCTGAGCTAATTTGAAACCCGTGTTTTATGCATCCCCCCGCCTCACCTTTCCCGTTGAGCAGCCATAGTGTGTTTTCTAAACGTGTGACTCTGTTCCGTTTTGTAATTCAGTTCAAGTGTAGCGGTTTTTACATTCCCTCTATTAGTGATATCTTATGACAAGTGTCTTTTTCTGTGTGACTTTTTTCACTTAGAATCGTCGTACCTAAATCCACTCATCATGCTGCTACTAGCCTTATGACCTTGATTTCATGGCTGAGTGATATTCCATTGTACATAAGGACCACAACTTCTTTATCCTTTTTTCTCTTTCCTGGGATATTTAAGGTGTAACGAAGTGGAGATTCTTGTCAAGAGAGCAGCCCTAAACTTTGGGGTGCCTGTGTCTTGCTGATTTTTAGTTTTCCCAATATATACGCCCATGAGTGGAAGTGCCCTATGCTCTCTAAGCTGAGTTTTTTAGATGTTTCAGGACACACCGTACACTTCTCCAGAGTGGCTGTTGGCAATTTACATCCCGCCCATCAGCGTAGCAAGGCTCCCGGTTCTCCATGGCCTGTCCTGCATTTCTGGTTTTGACACTTTATTCAGCATGGCCCTTTTGACCGATGGGAAGCGAGACTTCTTTGTAGCGCTGATTTGCCTTTCCTGGTTGCTTGGTTGGCCAAAAAGGGCGTATGCGTTTTTTCCTGAATATATTCAGGAAAAAACGCATACGCCCTTTTTGGCCAAGGGCATGATTGTCGAGGTTTGGCCGCTTTTCCTGTGCTTTCAAGGCGATTCGAATCTACCTCCTGAAATCTGTTTCCTGCAATTCTGCCTTGCTTTCAAATCCTCTTCGGTGCCTTCCCTCAATATATTTGTGGACAAGAGTTATCATTTATAACTCTGCAGGTTTGTGAATTGCAGTGCCCCTGAGCTCCATTGTTCAACTCGCTTACTTGGGAGCTGGCCGCAAAAGCACAGGATTGCTTCAGGCCCTATTCTGGTCCCGGGCGGCAGGCTGAGCCTGTGGTTAATTCTTCTTCCTGATGGGAAAATAGAGTGACCTGTGCCAGTCCCAACACCTAGAGCTAGTCTCTCATTGGTTCCCCCTCTTCCCGTTCATCCTCAGGACAAATCGCAACCTGTACGGAACAGGAGGTTAAAGGTGCTGAGTCTCCAAGGAGGGAGATTGCTAGTAAAGCGGCTGGAATGGCGAACCCGAGCACAAGGAGGTGAGAAATGAGGTGCGTTTTAGAAACCTTTCCCGATCACACGGTGTACCAGCTTCTGGGTTTCTCATGCATGTTTTCGATGTAGGAAGATGCCCTTGAACCTGGAGATTTGGGACCCATGGGATGGGTACCACGCAGTACTACTTTAAAGGGTCTGCGTTTGCTCACCCAACCTCACCAAACCTCTCAGCCCCAGGAGTGTCCACCCTTATGTCTCCGTCAGCTGTGGGTCTAGATATGGTCAATCCAGGTGGCATCACAGCCCCTGAACGAATTGTGTAAGAATTTCTCTCTCTTTCACTGTCTTTGTTTCACGGGTTTTTAAAAGTAATTGATTTTTATAATGGGGTTTAGCTGCTTTTCACTGCTGTGTTTATGCCGCTTTACACCCACTTGACTCACTTACAGAGAGATATCAATACATAGGTTTAAGATTCTTACTAGTCAGATATTTTCTTGGGCGGTGAGTAGGGGGTGTTGAGTCCCGTTCACTGAGCAAGGAGTAGGTCTTGTCTATTACATATTGGGTTTATGGAACGGTATCTGAGCTAATTTGAAACCCGTGTTTTATGCATCCCCCCGCCTCACCTTTCCCGTTGAGCAGCCATAGTGTGTTTTCTAAACGTGTGACTCTGTTCCGTTTTGTAATTCAGTTCAAGTGTAGCGGTTTTTACATTCCCTCTATTAGTGATATCTTATGACAAGTGTCTTTTTCTGTGTGACTTTTTTCACTTAGAATCGTCGTACCTAAATCCACTCATCATGCTGCTACTAGCCTTATGACCTTGATTTCATGGCTGAGTGATATTCCATTGTACATAAGGACCACAACTTCTTTATCCTTTTTTCTCTTTCCTGGGATATTTAAGGTGTAATGAAGTGGAGGTTCTTGTCAAGAGAGCAGCCCTAAACTTTGGGGTGCCTGTGTCTTGCTGATTTTTAATTTTCCCAATGTATACGCCCATGAGTGGAAGTGCCCTATGCTCTCTAAGCTGAGTTTTTTAGATGTTTCAGGACACACCGTACACTTCTCCAGAGTGGCTGTTGGCAATTTACATCCCGCCCATCAGCGTAGCAAGGCTCCCGGTTCTCCATGGCCTGTCCTACATTTCTGGTTTTGACACTTTATTCAGCATGGCCCTTTTGACCGATGGGAAGCGAGACTTCTTTGTAGCGCTGATTTGCCTTTCCAGGTTGCTTGGTTGGCCAAAAAGGGCGTATGCGTTTTTTCCTGAATATATTCAGGAAAAAACGCATACTCCCTTTTTGGCCAAGGGCATGATTGTCGAGGTTTGGCCGCTTTTCCTGTGCTTTCAAGGCGATTCGAATCTACCTCCTGAAATCTGTTTCCTGCAATTCTGCCTTGCTTTCAAATCCTCTTCGGTGCCTTCCCTCAATATATTTGTGGACAAGAGTTATCATTTATAACTCAGCAGGTTTGTGAATTGCAGTGCCCCTGAGCTCCATTGTTCAACTCGCTTACTTGGGAGCTGGCCGCAAAAGCACAGGATTGCTTCAGGCCCTATTCTGGTCCCGGGCGGCAGGCTGAGCCTGTGGTTAATTCTTCTTCCTGATGGGAAAATAGAGTGACCTGTGCCAGTCCCAACACCTAGAGCTAGTCTCTCATTGGTTCCCCCTCTTCCCGTTCATCCTCAGGACAAATCGCAACCTGTACGGAACAGGAGGTTAAAGGTGCTGAGTCTCCAAGGACGGAGATTGCTAGTAAAGCGGCTGGAATGGCGAACCCGAGCACAAGGAGGTGAGAAATGAGGTGCGTTTTAGAAACCTTTCCCGATCACACGGTGTACCAGCTTCTGGGTTTCTCATGCATGTTTTCGATGTAGGAAGATGCCCTTGAACCTGGAGATTTGGGACCCATGGGATGGGTACCACGCAGTACTACTTTAAAGGGTCTGCGTTTGCTCACCCAACCTCACCAAACCTCTCAGCCCCAGGAGTGTCCACCCTTATGTCTCCGTCAGCTGTGGGTCTAGATATGGTCAATCCAGGTGGCATCACAGCCCCTGAACGAATTGTGTAAGAATTTCTCTCTCTTTCACTGTCTTTGTTTCACGGGTTTTTAAAAGTAATTGATTTTTATAATGGGGTTTAGCTGCTTTTCACTGCTGTGTTTATGCCGCTTTACACCCACTTGACTCACTTACAGAGAGATATCAATACATAGGTTTAAGATTCTTACTAGTCAGATATATTCTTGGGCGGTGAATAGGGGGTGTTGAGTCCAGTTCCCTGAGCAAGGAGTAGGTCTTGTCTATTACATATTGGGTTTATGGAACGGTATCTGAGCTAATTTGAAACCCGTGTTTTATGCATCCCCCCGCCTCACCTTTCCCGTTGAGCAACCATAGTGTGTTTTCTAAACGTGTGACTCTGTTCCGTTTTGTAATTCAGTTCAAGTGTAGCGGTTTTTACATTCCCTCTATTAGTGATATCTTATGACAAGTGTCTTTTTCTGTGTGACTTTTTTCACTTAGAATCGTCGTACCTAAATCCACTCATCATGCTGCTACTAGCCTTATGACCTTGATTTCATGGCTGAGTGATATTCCATTGTACATAAGGACCACAACTTCTTTATCCTTTTTTCTCTTTCCTGGGATATTTAAGGTGTAACGAAGTGGAGATTCTTGTCAAGAGAGCAGCCCTAAACTTTGGGGTGCCTGTGTCTTGCTGATTTTTAGTTTTCCCAATATATACGCCCATGAGTGGAAGTGCCCTATGCTCTCTAAGCTGAGTTTTTTAGATGTTTCAGGACACACCGTACACTTCTCCAGAGTGGCTGTTGGCAATTTACATCCCGCCCATCAGCGTAGCAAGGCTCCCGGTTCTCCATGGCCTGTCCTGCATTTCTGGTTTTGACACTTTATTCAGCATGGCCCTTTTGACCGATGGGAAGCGAGACTTCTTTGTAGCGCTGATTTGCCTTTCCTGGTTGCTTGGTTGGCCAAAAAGGGCGTATGCGTTTTTTCCTGAATATATTCAGGAAAAAACGCATACGCCCTTTTTGGCCAAGGGCATGATTGTCGAGGTTTGGCCGCTTTTCCTGTGCTTTCAAGGCGATTCGAATCTACCTCCTGAAATCTGTTTCCTGCAATTCTGCCTTGCTTTCAAATCCTCTTCGGTGCCTTCCCTCAATATATTTGTGGACAAGAGTTATCATTTATAACTCTGCAGGTTTGTGAATTGCAGTGCCCCTGAGCTCCATTGTTCAACTCGCTTACTTGGGAGCTGGCCGCAAAAGCACAGGATTGCTTCAGGCCCTATTCTGGTCCCGGGCGGCAGGCTGAGCCTGTGGTTAATTCTTCTTCCTGATGGGAAAATAGAGTGACCTGTGCCAGTCCCAACACCTAGAGCTAGTCTCTCATTGGTTCCCCCTCTTCCCGTTCATCCTCAGGACAAATCGCAACCTGTACGGAACAGGAGGTTAAAGGTGCTGAGTCTCCAAGGAGGGAGATTGCTAGTAAAGCGGCTGGAATGGCGAACCCGAGCACAAGGAGGTGAGAAATGAGGTGCGTTTTAGAAACCTTTCCCGATCACACGGTGTACCAGCTTCTGGGTTTCTCATGCATGTTTTCGATGTAGGAAGATGCCCTTGAACCTGGAGATTTGGGACCCATGGGATGGGTACCACGCAGTACTACTTTAAAGGGTCTGCGTTTGCTCACCCAACCTCACCAAACCTCTCAGCCCCAGGAGTGTCCACCCTTATGTCTCCGTCAGCTGTGGGTCTAGATATGGTCAATCCAGGTGGCATCACAGCCCCTGAACGAATTGTGTAAGAATTTCTCTCTCTTTCACTGTCTTTGTTTCACGGGTTTTTAAAAGTAATTGATTTTTATAATGGGGTTTAGCTGCTTTTCACTGCTGTGTTTATGCCGCTTTACACCCACTTGACTCACTTACAGAGAGATATCAATACATAGGTTTAAGATTCTTACTAGTCAGATATTTTCTTGGGCGGTGAGTAGGGGGTGTTGAGTCCCGTTCACTGAGCAAGGAGTAGGTCTTGTCTATTACATATTGGGTTTATGGAACGGTATCTGAGCTAATTTGAAACCCGTGTTTTATGCATCCCCCCGCCTCACCTTTCCCGTTGAGCAGCCATAGTGTGTTTTCTAAACGTGTGACTCTGTTCCGTTTTGTAATTCAGTTCAAGTGTAGCGGTTTTTACATTCCCTCTATTAGTGATATCTTATGACAAGTGTCTTTTTCTGTGTGACTTTTTTCACTTAGAATCGTCGTACCTAAATCCACTCATCATGCTGCTACTAGCCTTATGACCTTGATTTCATGGCTGAGTGATATTCCATTGTACATAAGGACCACAACTTCTTTATCCTTTTTTCTCTTTCCTGGGATATTTAAGGTGTAATGAAGTGGAGGTTCTTGTCAAGAGAGCAGCCCTAAACTTTGGGGTGCCTGTGTCTTGCTGATTTTTAATTTTCCCAATGTATACGCCCATGAGTGGAAGTGCCCTATGCTCTCTAAGCTGAGTTTTTTAGATGTTTCAGGACACACCGTACACTTCTCCAGAGTGGCTGTTGGCAATTTACATCCCGCCCATCAGCGTAGCAAGGCTCCCGGTTCTCCATGGCCTGTCCTACATTTCTGGTTTTGACACTTTATTCAGCATGGCCCTTTTGACCGATGGGAAGCGAGACTTCTTTGTAGCGCTGATTTGCCTTTCCAGGTTGCTTGGTTGGCCAAAAAGGGCGTATGCGTTTTTTCCTGAATATATTCAGGAAAAAACGCATACTCCCTTTTTGGCCAAGGGCATGATTGTCGAGGTTTGGCCGCTTTTCCTGTGCTTTCAAGGCGATTCGAATCTACCTCCTGAAATCTGTTTCCTGCAATTCTGCCTTGCTTTCAAATCCTCTTCGGTGCCTTCCCTCAATATATTTGTGGACAAGAGTTATCATTTATAACTCAGCAGGTTTGTGAATTGCAGTGCCCCTGAGCTCCATTGTTCAACTCGCTTACTTGGGAGCTGGCCGCAAAAGCACAGGATTGCTTCAGGCCCTATTCTGGTCCCGGGCGGCAGGCTGAGCCTGTGGTTAATTCTTCTTCCTGATGGGAAAATAGAGTGACCTGTGCCAGTCCCAACACCTAGAGCTAGTCTCTCATTGGTTCCCCCTCTTCCCGTTCATCCTCAGGACAAATCGCAACCTGTACGGAACAGGAGGTTAAAGGTGCTGAGTCTCCAAGGACGGAGATTGCTAGTAAAGCGGCTGGAATGGCGAACCCGAGCACAAGGAGGTGAGAAATGAGGTGCGTTTTAGAAACCTTTCCCGATCACACGGTGTACCAGCTTCTGGGTTTCTCATGCATGTTTTCGATGTAGGAAGATGCCCTTGAACCTGGAGATTTGGGACCCATGGGATGGGTACCACGCAGTACTACTTTAAAGGGTCTGCGTTTGCTCACCCAACCTCACCAAACCTCTCAGCCCCAGGAGTGTCCACCCTTATGTCTCCGTCAGCTGTGGGTCTAGATATGGTCAATCCAGGTGGCATCACAGCCCCTGAACGAATTGTGTAAGAATTTCTCTCTCTTTCACTGTCTTTGTTTCACGGGTTTTTAAAAGTAATTGATTTTTATAATGGGGTTTAGCTGCTTTTCACTGCTGTGTTTATGCCGCTTTACACCCACTTGACTCACTTACAGAGAGATATCAATACATAGGTTTAAGATTCTTACTAGTCAGATATATTCTTGGGCGGTGAGTAGGGGGTGTTGAGTCCAGTTCCCTGAGCAAGGAGTAGGTCTTGTCTATTACATATTGGGTTTATGGAACGGTATCTGAGCTAATTTGAAACCCGTGTTTTATGCATCCCCCCGCCTCACCTTTCCCGTTGAGCAACCATAGTGTGTTTTCTAAACGTGTGACTCTGTTCCGTTTTGTAATTCAGTTCAAGTGTAGCGGTTTTTACATTCCCTCTATTAGTGATATCTTATGACAAGTGTCTTTTTCTGTGTGACTTTTTTCACTTAGAATCGTCGTACCTAAATCCACTCATCATGCTGCTACTAGCCTTATGACCTTGATTTCATGGCTGAGTGATATTCCATTGTACATATGGACCACAACTTCTTTATCCTTTTTTCTCTTTCCTGGGATATTTAAGGTGTAACGAAGTGGAGGTTCTTGTCAAGAGAGCAGCCCTAAACTTTGGGGTGCCTGTGTCTTGCTGATTTTTAGTTTTCCCAATGTATACGCCCATGAGTGGAAGTGCCCTATGCTCTCTAAGCTGAGTTTTTTAGATGTTTCAGGACACACCGTACACTTCTCCAGAGTGGCTGTTGGCAATTTACATCCCGCCCTTCAACGTAGCAAGGCTCCCGGTTCTCCATGGCCTGTCCTGCATTTCTGGTTTTGACACTTTATTCAGCATGGCCCTTTTGACCGATGGGAAACGAGACTTCTTTGTAGCGCTGATTTGCCTTTCCAGGATGCTTGGTTGGCCAAAAAGGGCGTATGCGTTTTTTCCTGAAAATATTCAGGAAAAAACGCATACGCCCTTTTTGGCCAAGGGCATGATTGTCGAGGTTTGGCCGCTTTTCCTGTGCTTTCAAGGCGATTCGAATCTACCTCCTGAAATCTGTTTCCTGCAATTCTGCCTTGCTTTCAAATCCTCTTCGGTGCCTTCCCTCAATATATTTGTGGACGAGAGTTATCATTTATAACTCTGCAGGTTTGTGAATTGCAGTGCCCCTGAGCTCCATTGTTCAACTCGCTTACTTGGGAGCTGGCCGCAAAAGCACAGGATTGCTTCAGGCCCTATTCTGGTCCCGGGCGGCAGGCTGAGCCTGTGGTTAATTCTTCTTCCTGATGGGAAAATAGAGTGACCTGTGCCAGTCCCAACACCTAGAGCTAGTCTCTCATTGGTTCCCCCTCTTCCCGTTCATCCTCAGGACAAATCGCAACCTGTACGGAACAGGAGGTTAAAGGTGCTGAGTCTCCAAGGAGGGAGATTGCTAGTAAAGCGGCTGGAATGGCGAACCCGAGCACAAGGAGGTGAGAAATGAGGTGCGTTTTAGAAACCTTTCCCGATCACACGGTGTACCAGCTTCTGGGTTTCTCATGCATGTTTTCGATGTAGGAAGATGCCCTTGAACCTGGAGATTTGGGACCCATGGGATGGGTACCACGCAGTACTACTTTAAAGGGTCTGCATTTGCTCACCCAACCTCACCAAACCTCTCAGCCCCAGGAGTGTCCACCCTTATGTCTCCGTCAGCTGTGGGTCTAGATATGGTCAATCCAGGTGGCATCACAGCCCCTGAACGAAGTTTGTAAGAATTTCTCTCTCTTTCACTGTCTTTGTTTCACGGGTTTTTAAAAGTAATTGATTTTTATAATGGGGTTTAGCTGCTTTTCACTGCTGTGTTTATGCCGCTTTACACCCACTTGACTCACTTACAGAGAGATATCA
Source organism: Eschrichtius robustus (assembly GCF_028021215.1). Lineage (NCBI taxonomy): Eukaryota > Metazoa > Chordata > Mammalia > Artiodactyla > Eschrichtiidae > Eschrichtius > Eschrichtius robustus. The sequence continues at coordinate 36,319,201 of NC_090831.1, read as the reverse complement.
ATACATAGGTTTAAGATTCTTACTAGTCAGATATATTCTTGGGCGGTGAGTAGGGGGTGTTGAGTCCAGTTCCCTGAGCAAGGAGTAGGTCTTGTCTATTACATATTGGGTTTATGGAACGGTATCTGAGCTAATTTGAAACCCGTGTTTTATGCATCCCCCCGCCTCACCTTTCCCGTTGAGCAGCCATAGTGTGTTTTCTAAACGTGTGACTCTGTTCCGTTTTGTAATTCAGTTCAAGTGTAGCGGTTTTTACATTCCCTCTATTAGTGATATCTTATGACAAGTGTCTTTTTCTGTGTGACTTTTTTCACTTAGAATCGTCGTACCTAAATCCACTCATCATGCTGCTACTAGCCTTATGACCTTGATTTCATGGCTGAGTGATATTCCATTGTACATAAGGACCACAACTTCTTTATCCTTTTTTCTCTTTCCTGGGATATTTAAGTTGTAACGAAGTGGAGGTTCTTGTCAAGAGAGCAGCCCTAAACTTTGGGGTGCCTGTGTCTTGCTGATTTTTAGTTTTCCCAATGTATACGCCCATGAGTGGAAGTGCCCTATGCTCTCTAAGCTGAGTTTTTTAGATGTTTCAGGACACACCGTACACTTCTCCAGAGTGGCTGTTGGCAATTTACATCCCGCCCATCAGCGTAGCAAGGCTCCCGGTTCTCCATGGCCTGTCCTGCATTTCTGGTTTTGACACTTTATTCAGCATGGCCCTTTTGACTGATGGGAAGCGAGACTTCTTTGTAGCGCTGATTTGCCTTTCCAGGTTGCTTGGTTGGCCAAAAAGGGCGTATGCGTTTTTTCCTGAATATATTCAGGAAAAAACGCATACGCCCTTTTTGGCCAAGGGCATGATTGTCGAGGTTTGGCCGCTTTTCCTGTGCTTTCAAGGCGATTCGAATCTACCTCCTGAAATCTGTTTCCTGCAATTCTGCCTTGCTTTCAAATCCTCTTCGGTGCCTTCCCTCAATATATTTGTGGACAAGAGTTATCATTTATAACTCTGCAGGTTTGTGAATTGCAGTGCCCCTGAGCTCCATTGTTCAACTCGCTTACTTGGGAGCTGGCCGCAAAAGCACAGGATTGCTTCAGGCCCTATTCTGGTCCCGGGCGGCAGGCTGAGCCTGTGGTTAATTCTTCTTCCTGATGGGAAAATAGAGTGACCTGTGCCAGTCCCAACACCTAGAGCTAGTCTCTCATTGGTTCCCCCTCTTCCCGTTCATCCTCAGGACAATTCGCAACCTGTACGGAACAGGAGGTTAAAGGTGCTGAGTCTCCAAGGAGGGAGATTGCTAGTAAAGCGGCTGGAATGGCGAACCTGAGCACAAGGAGGTGAGAAATGAGTTGCGTTTTAGAAACCTTTCCCGATCACATGGTGTACCAGCTTCTGGGTTTCTCATGCATGTTTTCGATGTAGGAAGATGCCCTTGAACCTGGAGATTTGGGACCCATGGGATGGGTACCACGCAGTACTACTTTAAAGGGTCTGCGTTTGCTCACCCAACCTCACCAAACCTCTCAGCCCCAAGAGTGTCCACCCTTATGTCTCCGTCAGCTGTGGGTCTAGATATGGTCAATCCAGGTGGCATCACAGCCCCTGAACGAATTTTGTAAGAATTTCTCTCTCTTTCACTGTCTTTGTTTCACGGGTTTTTAAAAGTAATTGATTTTTATAATGGGGTTTAGCTGCTTTTCACTGCTGTGTTTATGCCGCTTTACACCCACTTGACTCACTTACAGAGAGATATCAATACATAGGTTTAAGATTCTTACTAGTCAGATATATTCTTGGGTGGTGAGTAGGGGGTGTTGAGTCCAGTTCCCTGAGCAAGGAGTAGGTCTTGTCTATTACATATTGGGTTTATGGAACGGTATCTGAGATAATTTGAAACCCGTGTTTTATGCATCCCCCCGCCTCACCTTTCCCGTTGAGCAGCCATAGTGTGTTTTCTAAACGTGTGACTCTGTTCCGTTTTGTAATTCAGTTCAAGTGTAGCGGTTTTTACATTCCCTCTATTAGTGATATCTTATGACAAGTGTCTTTTTCTGTGTGACTTTTTTCACTTAGAATCGTCGTACCTAAATCCACTCATCATGCTGCTACTAGCCTTATGACCTTGATTTCATGGCTGAGTGATATTCCATTGTACATAAGGACCACAACTTCTTTATCCTTTTTTCTCTTTCCTGGGATATTTAAGGTGTAATGAAGTGGAGGTTCTTGTCAAGAGAGCAGCCCTAAACTTTGGGGTGCCTGTGTCTTGCTGATTTTTAATTTTCCCAATGTATACGCCCATGAGTGGAAGTGCCCTATGCTCTCTAAGCTGAGTTTTTTAGATGTTTCAGGACACACCGTACACTTCTCCAGAGTGGCTTTTGGCAATTTACATCCCGCCCATCAGCGTAGCAAGGCTCCCGGTTCTCCATGGCCTGTCCTACATTTCTGGTTTTGACACTTTATTCAGCATGGCCCTTTTGACCGATGGGAAGCGAGACTTCTTTGTAGCGCTGATTTGCCTTTCCAGGTTGCTTGGTTGGCCAAAAAGGGCGTATGCGTTTTTTCCTGAATATATTCAGGAAAAAACGCATACTCCCTTTTTGGCCAAGGGCATGATTGTCGAGGTTTGGCCGCTTTTCCTGTGCTTTCAAGGCGATTCGAATCTACCTCCTGAAATCTGTTTCCTGCAATTCTGCCTTGCTTTCAAATCCTCTTCGGTGCCTTCCCTCAATATATTTGTGGACAAGAGTTATCATTTATAACTCAGCAGGTTTGTGAATTGCAGTGCCCCTGAGCTCCATTGTTCAACTCGCTTACTTGGGAGCTGGCCGCAAAAGCACAGGATTGCTTCAGGCCCTATTCTGGTCCCGGGCGGCAGGCTGAGCCTGTGGTTAATTCTTCTTCCTGATGGGAAAATAGAGTGACCTGTGCCAGTCCCAACACCTAGAGCTAGTCTCTCATTGGTTCCCCCTCTTCCCGTTCATCCTCAGGACAAATCGCAACCTGTACGGAACAGGAGGTTAAAGGTGCTGAGTCTCCAAGGACGGAGATTGCTAGTAAAGCGGCTGGAATGGCGAACCCGAGCACAAGGAGGTGAGAAATGAGGTGCGTTTTAGAAACCTTTCCCGATCACACGGTGTACCAGCTTCTGGGTTTCTCATGCATGTTTTCGATGTAGGAAGATGCCCTTGAACCTGGAGATTTGGGACCCATGGGATGGGTACCACGCAGTACTACTTTAAAGGGTCTGCGTTTGCTCACCCAACCTCACCAAACCTCTCAGCCCCAGGAGTGTCCACCCTTATGTCTCCGTCAGCTGTGGGTCTAGATATGGTCAATCCAGGTGGCATCACAGCCCCTGAACGAATTGTGTAAGAATTTCTCTCTCTTTCACTGTCTTTGTTTCACGGGTTTTTAAAAGTAATTGATTTTTATAATGGGGTTTAGCTGCTTTTCACTGCTGTGTTTATGCCGCTTTACACCCACTTGACTCACTTACAGAGAGATATCAATACATAGGTTTAAGATTCTTACTAGTCAGATATATTCTTGGGCGGTGAGTAGGGGGTGTTGAGTCCAGTTCCCTGAGCAAGGAGTAGGTCTTGTCTATTACATATTGGGTTTATGGAACGGTATCTGAGCTAATTTGAAACCCGTGTTTTATGCATCCCCCCGCCTCACCTTTCCCGTTGAGCAACCATAGTGTGTTTTCTAAACGTGTGACTCTGTTCCGTTTTGTAATTCAGTTCAAGTGTAGCGGTTTTTACATTCCCTCTATTAGTGATATCTTATGACAAGTGTCTTTTTCTGTGTGACTTTTTTCACTTAGAATCGTCGTACCTAAATCCACTCATCATGCTGCTACTAGCCTTATGACCTTGATTTCATGGCTGAGTGATATTCCATTGTACATATGGACCACAACTTCTTTATCCTTTTTTCTCTTTCCTGGGATATTTAAGGTGTAACGAAGTGGAGGTTCTTGTCAAGAGAGCAGCCCTAAACTTTGGGGTGCCTGTGTCTTGCTGATTTTTAGTTTTCCCAATGTATACGCCCATGAGTGGAAGTGCCCTATGCTCTCTAAGCTGAGTTTTTTAGATGTTTCAGGACACACCGTACACTTCTCCAGAGTGGCTGTTGGCAATTTACATCCCGCCCTTCAACGTAGCAAGGCTCCCGGTTCTCCATGGCCTGTCCTGCATTTCTGGTTTTGACACTTTATTCAGCATGGCCCTTTTGACCGATGGGAAACGAGACTTCTTTGTAGCGCTGATTTGCCTTTCCAGGATGCTTGGTTGGCCAAAAAGGGCGTATGCGTTTTTTCCTGAAAATATTCAGGAAAAAACGCATACGCCCTTTTTGGCCAAGGGCATGATTGTCGAGGTTTGGCCGCTTTTCCTGTGCTTTCAAGGCGATTCGAATCTACCTCCTGAAATCTGTTTCCTGCAATTCTGCCTTGCTTTCAAATCCTCTTCGGTGCCTTCCCTCAATATATTTGTGGACGAGAGTTATCATTTATAACTCTGCAGGTTTGTGAATTGCAGTGCCCCTGAGCTCCATTGTTCAACTCGCTTACTTGGGAGCTGGCCGCAAAAGCACAGGATTGCTTCAGGCCCTATTCTGGTCCCGGGCGGCAGGCTGAGCCTGTGGTTAATTCTTCTTCCTGATGGGAAAATAGAGTGACCTGTGCCAGTCCCAACACCTAGAGCTAGTCTCTCATTGGTTCCCCCTCTTCCCGTTCATCCTCAGGACAAATCGCAACCTGTACGGAACAGGAGGTTAAAGGTGCTGAGTCTCCAAGGAGGGAGATTGCTAGTAAAGCGGCTGGAATGGCGAACCCGAGCACAAGGAGGTGAGAAATGAGGTGCGTTTTAGAAACCTTTCCCGATCACACGGTGTACCAGCTTCTGGGTTTCTCATGCATGTTTTCGATGTAGGAAGATGCCCTTGAACCTGGAGATTTGGGACCCATGGGATGGGTACCACGCAGTACTACTTTAAAGGGTCTGCATTTGCTCACCCAACCTCACCAAACCTCTCAGCCCCAGGAGTGTCCACCCTTATGTCTCCGTCAGCTGTGGGTCTAGATATGGTCAATCCAGGTGGCATCACAGCCCCTGAACGAAGTTTGTAAGAATTTCTCTCTCTTTCACTGTCTTTGTTTCACGGGTTTTTAAAAGTAATTGATTTTTATAATGGGGTTTAGCTGCTTTTCACTGCTGTGTTTATGCCGCTTTACACCCACTTGACTCACTTACAGAGAGATATCAATACATAGGTTTAAGATTCTTACTAGTCAGATATATTCTTGGGCGGTGAGTAGGGGGTGTTGAGTCCAGTTCCCTGAGCAAGGAGTAGGTCTTGTCTATTACATATTGGGTTTATGGAACGGTATCTGAGCTAATTTGAAACCCGTGTTTTATGCATCCCCCCGCCTCACCTTTCCCGTTGAGCAGCCATAGTGTGTTTTCTAAACGTGTGACTCTGTTCCGTTTTGTAATTCAGTTCAAGTGTAGCGGTTTTTACATTCCCTCTATTAGTGATATCTTATGACAAGTGTCTTTTTCTGTGTGACTTTTTTCACTTAGAATCGTCGTACCTAAATCCACTCATCATGCTGCTACTAGCCTTATGACCTTGATTTCATGGCTGAGTGATATTCCATTGTACATAAGGACCACAACTTCTTTATCCTTTTTTCTCTTTCCTGGGATATTTAAGTTGTAACGAAGTGGAGGTTCTTGTCAAGAGAGCAGCCCTAAACTTTGGGGTGCCTGTGTCTTGCTGATTTTTAGTTTTCCCAATGTATACGCCCATGAGTGGAAGTGCCCTATGCTCTCTAAGCTGAGTTTTTTAGATGTTTCAGGACACACCGTACACTTCTCCAGAGTGGCTGTTGGCAATTTACATCCCGCCCATCAGCGTAGCAAGGCTCCCGGTTCTCCATGGCCTGTCCTGCATTTCTGGTTTTGACACTTTATTCAGCATGGCCCTTTTGACTGATGGGAAGCGAGACTTCTTTGTAGCGCTGATTTGCCTTTCCAGGTTGCTTGGTTGGCCAAAAAGGGCGTATGCGTTTTTTCCTGAATATATTCAGGAAAAAACGCATACGCCCTTTTTGGCCAAGGGCATGATTGTCGAGGTTTGGCCGCTTTTCCTGTGCTTTCAAGGCGATTCGAATCTACCTCCTGAAATCTGTTTCCTGCAATTCTGCCTTGCTTTCAAATCCTCTTCGGTGCCTTCCCTCAATATATTTGTGGACAAGAGTTATCATTTATAACTCTGCAGGTTTGTGAATTGCAGTGCCCCTGAGCTCCATTGTTCAACTCGCTTACTTGGGAGCTGGCCGCAAAAGCACAGGATTGCTTCAGGCCCTATTCTGGTCCCGGGCGGCAGGCTGAGCCTGTGGTTAATTCTTCTTCCTGATGGGAAAATAGAGTGACCTGTGCCAGTCCCAACACCTAGAGCTAGTCTCTCATTGGTTCCCCCTCTTCCCGTTCATCCTCAGGACAATTCGCAACCTGTACGGAACAGGAGGTTAAAGGTGCTGAGTCTCCAAGGAGGGAGATTGCTAGTAAAGCGGCTGGAATGGCGAACCTGAGCACAAGGAGGTGAGAAATGAGTTGCGTTTTAGAAACCTTTCCCGATCACATGGTGTACCAGCTTCTGGGTTTCTCATGCATGTTTTCGATGTAGGAAGATGCCCTTGAACCTGGAGATTTGGGACCCATGGGATGGGTACCACGCAGTACTACTTTAAAGGGTCTGCGTTTGCTCACCCAACCTCACCAAACCTCTCAGCCCCAAGAGTGTCCACCCTTATGTCTCCGTCAGCTGTGGGTCTAGATATGGTCAATCCAGGTGGCATCACAGCCCCTGAACGAATTTTGTAAGAATTTCTCTCTCTTTCACTGTCTTTGTTTCACGGGTTTTTAAAAGTAATTGATTTTTATAATGGGGTTTAGCTGCTTTTCACTGCTGTGTTTATGCCGCTTTACACCCACTTGACTCACTTACAGAGAGATATCAATACATAGGTTTAAGATTCTTACTAGTCAGATATATTCTTGGGTGGTGAGTAGGGGGTGTTGAGTCCAGTTCCCTGAGCAAGGAGTAGGTCTTGTCTATTACATATTGGGTTTATGGAACGGTATCTGAGATAATTTGAAACCCGTGTTTTATGCATCCCCCCGCCTCACCTTTCCCGTTGAGCAGCCATAGTGTGCTTTCTAAACGTGTGACTCTGTTCCGTTTTGTAATTCAGTTCAAGTGTAGCGGTTTTTACATTCCCTCTATTAGTGATATCTTATGACAAGTGTCTTTTTCTGTGTGACTTTTTTCACTTAGAATCGTCGTACCTAAATCCACTCATCATGCTGCTACTAGCCTTATGACCTTGATTACATGCCTGAGTGATATTCCATTGTACATAAGGACCAGAACTTCTTTATCCTTTTTTCTCTTTCCTGGGATATTTAAGGTGTAACGAAGTGGAGGTTCTTGTCAAGAGAGCAGCCCTAAACTTTGGGGTGCCTTTGTCTTGCTGATTTTTAATTTTCCCAATGTATACGCCCATGAGTGGAAGTGCCCTATGCTCTCTAAGCTGAGTTTTTTAGATGTTTCAGGACACACCGTACACTTCTCCAGAGTGGCTGTTGGCAATTTATATCCCGCCCATCAGCGTAGCAAGGCTCCCGGTTCTCCATGGCCTGTCCTGCATTTCTGGTTTTGACACTTTATTCAGCATGGCCCTTTTGACCGATGGGAAGCGAGACTTCTTTGTAGCGCTGATTTGCCTTTCCAGGTTGCTTGGTTGGCCAAAAAGGGCGTATGCGTTTTTTCCTGAATATATTCAGGAAAAAATGCATACGCCCTTTTTGGCCAAGGGCATGATTGTCGAGGTTTGGCCGCTTTTCCTGTGCTTTCAAGGCGATTCGAATCTACCTCCTGAAATCTGTTTCCTGCAATTCTGCCTTGCTTTCAAATCCTCTTCGGTGCCTTGCCTCAATATATTTGTGGACAAGAGTTATCATTTATAACTCTGCAGGTTTGTGAATTGCAGTGCCCCTGAGCTCCATTGTTCAACTCGCTTACTTGGGAGCTGGCCGCAAAAGCACAGGATTGCTTCAGGCCCTATTCTGGTCCCGGGCGGCAGGCTGAGCCTGTGGTTAATTCTTCTTCCTGATGGGAAAATAGAGTGACCTGTGCCAGTCCCAACACCTAGAGCTAGTCTCTCATTGGTTCCCCCTCTTCCCGTTCATCCTCAGGACAAATCGCAACCTGTACGGAACAGGAGGTTAAAGGTGCTGAGTCTCCAAGGAGGGAGATTGCTAGTAAAGCGGCTGGAATGGCGAACCCGAGCACAAGGAGGTGAGAAATGAGGTGCGTTTTAGAAACCTTTCCCGATCACACGGTGTACCAGCTTCTGGGTTTCTCATGCATGTTTTCGATGTAGGAAGATGCCCTTGAACCTGGAGATTTGGGACCCATGGGATGGGTACCACGCAGTACTACTTTAAAGGGTCTGCGTTTGCTCACCCAACCTCACCAAACCTCTCAGCCCCAGGAGTGTCCACCCTTATGTCCCCGTCAGCTGTGGGTCTAGATATGGTCAATCCAGGTGGCATCACAGCCCCTGAACGAATTGTGTAAGAATTTCTCTCTCTTTCACTGTCTTTGTTTCACGGGTTTTTAAAAGTAATTGATTTTTATAATGGGGTTTAGCTGCTTTTCACTGCTGTGTTTATGCCGCTTTACACCCACTTGACTCACTTACAGAGAGATATCAATACATAGGTTTAAGATTCTTACTAGTCAGATATATTCTTGGGCGGTGAGTAGGGGGTGTTGAGTCCAGTTCCCTGAGCAAGGAGTAGGTCTTGTCTATTACATATTGGGTTTATGGAACGGTATCTGAGCTAATTTGAAACCCGTGTTTTATGCATCCCCCCGCCTCACCTTTCCCGTTGAGCAGCCATAGTGTGTTTTCTAAACGTGTGACTCTGTTCCGTTTTGTAATTCAGTTCAAGTGTAGCGGTTTTTACATTCCCTCTATTAGTGGTATCTTATGACAAGTGTCTTTTTCTGTGTGACTTTTTTCACTTAGAATCGTCGTACCTAAATCCACTCATCATGCTGCTACTAGCCTTATGACCTTGATTTCATGGCTGAGTGATATTCCATTGTACATAAGGACCACAACTTCTTTATCCTTTTTTCTCTTTCCTGGGATATTTAAGGTGTAACGAAGTGGAGGTTCTTGTCAAGAGAGCAGCCCTAAACTTTGGGGTGCCTGTGTCTTGCTGATTTTTAGTTTTCCCAATGTATACGCCCATGAGTGGAAGTGCCCTATGCTCTCTAAGCTGAGTTTTTTAGATGTTTCAGGACACACCGTACACTTCTCCAGAGTGGCTGTTGGCAATTTACATCCCGCCCTTCAGCGTAGCAAGGCTCCCGGTTCTCCATGGCCTGTCCTGCATTTCTGGTTTTGACACTTTATTCAGCATGGCCCTTTTGACCGATGGGAAGCGAGACTTCTTTGTAGCGCTTATTTGCCTTTCTAGGTTGCTTGGTTGGCCAAAAAGGGCGTATGCGTTTTTTCCTGAATATATTCAGGAAAAAACGCATACGCCCTTTTTGGCCAAGGGCATGATTGTCGAGGTTTGGCCGCTTTTCCTGTGCTTTCAAGGCGATTCGAATCTACCTCCTGAAATCTGTTTCCTGCAATTCTGCCTTGCTTTCAAATCCTCTTCGGTGCCTTGCCTCAATATATTTGTGGACAAGAGTTATCATTTATAACTCTGCAGGTTTGTGAATTGCAGTGCCCCTGAGCTCCATTGTTCAACTCGCTTACTTGGGAGCTGGCCGCAAAAGCACAGGATTGCTTCAGGCCCTATTCTGGTCCCGGGCGGCAGGCTGAGCCTGTGGTTAATTCTTCTTCCTGATGGGAAAATAGAGTGACCTGTGCCAGTCCCAACACCTAGAGCTAGTCTCTCATTGGTTCCCCCTCTTCCCGTTCATCCTCAGGACAAATCGCAACCTGTACGGAACAGGAGGTTAAAGGTGCTGAGTCTCCAAGGAGGGAGATTGCTAGTAAAGCGGCTGGAATGGCGAACCCGAGCACAAGGAGGTGAGAAATGAGGTGCGTTTTAGAAACCTTTCCCGATCACACGGTGTACCAGCTTCTGGGTTTCTCATGCATGTTTTCGATGTAGGAAGATGCCCTTGAACCTGGAGATTTGGGACCCATGGGATGGGTACCACGCAGTACTACTTTAAAGGGTCTGCGTTTGCTCACCCAACCTCACCAAACCTCTCAGCCCCAGGAGTGTCCACCCTTATGTCCCCGTCAGCTGTGGGTCTAGATATGGTCAATCCAGGTGGCATCACAGCCCCTGAACGAATTTTGTAAGAATTTCTCTCTCTTTCACTGTCTTTGTTTCACGGGTTTTTCAAAGTAATTGATTTTTATAATGGGGTTTAGCTGCTTTTCACTGCTGTGTTTATGCCGCTTTACACCCACTTGACTCACTTACAGAGAGATATCAATACATAGGTTTAAGATTCTTACTAGTCAGATATATTCTTGGGCGGTGAGTAGGGGGTGTTGAGTCCAGTTCCCTGAGCAAGGAGTAGGTCTTGTCTATTACATATTGGGTTTATGGAACGGTATCTGAGCTAATTTGAAACCCGTGTTTTATGCATCCCCCCGCCTCACCTTTCCCGTTGAGCAGCCATAGTGTGTTTTCTAAACGTGTGACTCTGTTCCGTTTTGTAATTCAGTTCAAGTGTAGCGGTTTTTACATTCCCTCTATTAGTGATATCTTATGACAAGTGTCTTTTTCTGTGTGACTTTTTTCACTTAGAATCGTCGTACCTAAATCCACTCATCATGCTGCTACTAGCCTTATGACCTTGATTTCATGGCTGAGTGATATTCCATTGTACATAAGGACCACAACTTCTTTATCCTTTTTTCTCTTTCCTGGGATATTTAAGGTGTAACGAAGTGGAGGTTCTTGTCAAGAGAGCAGCCCTAAACTTTGGGGTGCCTGTGTCTTGCTGATTTTTAGTTTTCCCAATGTATACGCCCATGAGTGGAAGTGCCCTATGCTCTCTAAGCTGAGTTTTTTAGATGTTTCAGGACACACCGTACACTTCTCCAGAGTGGCTGTTGGCAATTTACATCCCGCCCTTCAGCGTAGCAAGGCTCCCGGTTCTCCATGGCCTGTCCTGCATTTCTGGTTTTGACACTTTATTCAGCATGGCCCTTTTGACCGATGGGAAGCGAGACTTCTTTGTAGCGCTGATTTGCCTTTCTAGGTTGCTTGGTTGGCCAAAAAGGGCGTATGCGTTTTTTCCTGAATATATTCAGGAAAAAACGCATACGCCCTTTTTGGCCAAGGGCATGATTGTCGAGGTTTGGCCGCTTTTCCTGTGCTTTCAAGGCGATTCGAATCTACCTCCTGAAATCTGTTTCCTGCAATTCTGCCTTGCTTTCAAATCCTCTTCGGTGCCTTGCCTCAATATATTTGTGGACAAGAGTTATCATTTATAACTCTGCAGGTTTGTGAATTGCAGTGCCCCTGAGCTCCATTGTTCAACTCGCTTACTTGGGAGCTGGCCGCAAAAGCACAGGATTGCTTCAGGCCCTATTCTGGTCCCGGGCGGCAGGCTGAGCCTGTGGTTAATTCTTCTTCCTGATGGGAAAATAGAGTGACCTGTGCCAGTCCCAACACCTAGAGCTAGTCTCTCATTGGTTCCCCCTCTTCCCGTTCATCCTCAGGACAAATCGCAACCTGTACGGAACAGGAGGTTAAAGGTGCTGAGTCTCCAAGGAGGGAGATTGCTAGTAAAGCGGCTGGAATGGCGAACCCGAGCACAAGGAGGTGAGAAATGAGGTGCGTTTTAGAAACCTTTCCCGATCACACGGTGTACCAGCTTCTGGGTTTCTCATGCATGTTTTCGATGTAGGAAGATGCCCTTGAACCTGGAGATTTGGGACCCATGGGATGGGTACCACGCAGTACTACTTTAAAGGGTCTGCGTTTGCTCACCCAACCTCAGCAAACCTCTCAGCCCCAGGAGTGTCCACCCTTATGTCCCCGTCAGCTGTGGGTCTAGATATGGTCAATCCAGGTGGCATCACAGCCCCTGAACGAATTGTGTAAGAATTTCTCTCTCTTTCACTGTCTTTGTTTCACGGGTTTTTAAAAGTAATTGATTTTTATAATGGGGTTTAGCTGCTTTTCACTGCTGTGTTTATGCCGCTTTACACCCACTTGACTCACTTACAGAGAGATATCAATACATAGGTTTAAGATTCTTACTAGTCAGATATATTCTTGGGCGGTGAGTAGGGGGTGTTGAGTCCAGTTCCCTGAGCAAGGAGTAGGTCTTGTCTATTACATATTGGGTTTATGGAACGGTATCTGAGCTAATTTGAAACCCGTGTTTTATGCATCCCCCCGCCTCACCTTTCCCGTTGAGCAGCCATAGTGTGTTTTCTAAACCTGTGACTCTGTTCCGTTTTGTAATTCAGTTCAAGTGTAGCGGTTTTTACATTCCCTCTATTAGTGATATCTTATGACAAGTGTCTTTTTCTGTGTGACTTTTTTCACTTAGAATCGTCGTACCTAAATCCACTCATCATGCTGCTACTAGCCTTATGACCTTGATTTCATGGCTGAGTGATATTCCATTGTACATATGGACCACAACTTCTTTATCCTTTTTTCTCTTTCCTGGGATATTTAAGGTGTAACGAAGTGGAGGTTCTTGTCAAGAGAGCAGCCCTAAACTTTGGGGTGCCTGTGTCTTGCTGATTTTTAGTTTTCCCAATGTATACGCCCATGAGTGGAAGTGCCCTATGCTCTCTAAGCTGAGTTTTTTAGATGTTTCAGGACACACCGTACACTTCTCCAGAGTGGCTGTTGGCAATTTACATCCCGCCCTTCAGCGTAGCAAGGCTCCCGGTTCTCCATGGCCTGTCCTGCATTTCTGGTTTTGACACTTTATTCAGCATGGCCCTTTTGACCGATGGGAAGCGAGACTTCTTTGTAGCGCTGATTTGCCTTTCCAGGTTGCTTGGTTGGCCAAAAAGGGCGTATGCGTTTTTTCCTGAATATATTCAGGAAAAAACGCATACGCCCTTTTTGGCCAAGGGCATGATTGTCGAGGTTTGGCCGCTTTTCCTGTGCTTTCAAGGCAATTCGAATCTACCTCCTGAAATCTGTTTCCTGCAATTCTGCCTTGCTTTCAAATCCTCTTCGGTGCCTTCCCTCAATATATTTGTGGACAAGAGTTATCATTTATAACTCTGCAGGTTTGTGAATTGCAGTGCCCCTGAGCTCCATTGTTCAACTCGCTTACTTGGGAGCTGGCCGCAAAAGCACAGGATTGCTTCAGGCCCTATTCTGGTCCCGGGCGGCAGGCTGAGCCTGTGGTTAATTCTTCTTCCTGATGGGAAAATAGAGTGACCTGTGCCAGTCCCAACACCTAGAGCTAGTCTCTCATTGGTTCCCCCTCTTCCCGTTCATCCTCAGGACAAATCGCAACCTGTACGGAACAGGAGGTTAAAGGTGCTGAGTCTCCAAGGAGGGAGATTGCTAGTAAAGCGGCTGGAATGGCGAACCCGAGCACAAGGAGGTGAGAAATGAGGTGCGTTTTAGAAACCTTTCCCGATCACACGGTGTACCATCTTCTGGGTTTCTCATGCATGTTTTCGATGTAGGAAGATGCCCTTGAACCTGGAGATTTGGGACCCATGGGATGGGTACCACGCAGTACTACTTTAAAGGGTCTGCGTTTGCTCACCCAACCTCACCAAACCTCTCAGCCCCAGGAGTGTCCACCCTTATGTCTCCGTCAGCTGTGGGTCTAGATATGGTCAATCCAGGTGGCATCACAGCCCCTGAACGAATTGTGTAAGAATTTCTCTCTCTTTCACTGTCTTTGTTTCACGGGTTTTTAAAAGTAATTGATTTTTATAATGGGGTTTAGCTGCTTTTCACTGCTGTGTTTATGCCGCTTTACACCCACTTGACTCACTTACAGAGAGATATCAATACATAGGTTTAAGATTCTTACTAGTCAGATATATTCTTGGGCGGTGAGTAGGGGGTGTTGAGTCCAGTTCCCTGAGCAAGGAGTAGGTCTTGTCTATTACATATTGGGTTTATGGAACGGTATCTGAGCTAATTTGAAACCCGTGATTTATGCATCCCCCCGCCTCACCTTTCCCATTGAGCAGCCATAGTGTGTTTTCTAAACGTGTGACTCTGTTCCGTTTTGTAATTCAGTTCAAGTGTAGCGGTTTTTACATTCCCTCTATTAGTGATATCTTATGACAAGTGTCTTTTTCTGTGTGACATTTTTCACTTAGAATCGTCGTACCTAAATCCACTCATCATGCTGCTACTAGCCTTATGACCTTGATTTCATGGCTGAGTGATATTCCATTGTACATAAGGACCACAACTTCTTTATCCTTTTTTCTCTTTCCTGGGATATTTAAGGTGTAACGAAGTGGAGGTTCTTGTCAAGAGAGCAGCCCTAAACTTTGGGGTGCCTGTGTCTTGCTGATTTTTAGTTTTCCCAATGTATACGCCCATGAGTGGAAGTGCCCTATGCTCTCTAAGCTGAGTTTTTTAGATGTTTCAGGACACACCGTACACTTCTCCAGAGTGGCTGTTGGCAATTTACATCCCGCCCTTCAACGTAGCAAGGCTCCCGGTTCTCCATGGCCTGTCCTGCATTTCTGGTTTTGACACTTTATTCAGCATGGCCCTTTTGACCGATGGGAAGCGAGACTTCTTTGTAGCGCTGATTTGCCTTTCCAGGTTGCTTGGTTGGCCAAAAAGGGCGTATGCGTTTTTTCCTGAATATATTCAGGAAAAAACGCATACGCCCTTTTTGGCCAAGGGCATGATTGTCGAGGTTTGGCCGCTTTTCCTGTGCTTTCAAGGCGATTCGAATCTACCTCCTGAAATCTGTTTCCTGCAATTCTGCCTTGCTTTCAAATCCTCTTCGGTGCCTTCCCTCAATATATTTGTGGACAAGAGTTATCATTTATAACTCTGCAGGTTTGTGAATTGCAGTGCCCCTGAGCTCCATTGTTCAACTCGCTTACTTGGGAGCTGGCCGCAAAAGCACAGGATTGCTTCAGGCCCTATTCTGGTCCCGGGCGGCAGGCTGAGCCTGTGGTTAATTCTTCTTCCTGATGGGAAAATAGAGTGACCTGTGCCAGTCCCAACACCTAGAGCTAGTCTCTCATTGGTTCCCCCTCTTCCCGTTCATCCTCAGGACAAATCGCAACCTGTACGGAACAGGAGGTTAAAGGTGCTGAGTCTCCAAGGAGGGAGATTGCTAGTAAAGCGGCTGGAATGGCGAACCCGAGCACAAGGAGGTGAGAAATGAGGTGCGTTTTAGAAACCTTTCCCGATCACACGGTGTACCAGCTTCTGGGTTTCTCATGCATGTTTTCGATGTAGGAAGATGCCCTTGAACCTGGAGATTTGGGACCCATGGGATGGGTACCACGCAGTACTACTTTAAAGGGTCTGCGTTTGCTCACCCAACCTCAGCAAACCTCTCAGCCCCAGGAGTGTCCACCCTTATGTCTCCGTCAGCTGTGGGTATAGATATGGTCAATCCAGGTGGCATCACAGCCCCTGAACGAATTGTGTAAGAATTTCTCTCTCTTTCACTGTCTTTGTTTCACAGGTTTTTAAAAGTAATTGATTTTTATAATGGGGTTTAGCTGCTTTTCACTGCTGTGTTTATGCCGCTTTACACCCACTTGACTCACTTACAGAGAGATATCAATACATAGGTTTAAGATTCTTACTAGTCAGATATATTCTTGGGCGGTGAGTAGGGGGTGTTGAGTCCAGTTCCCTGAGCAAGGAGTAGGTCTTGTCTATTACATATTGGGTTTATGGAACGGTATCTGAGCTAATTTGAAACCCGTGTTTTATGCATCCCCCCGCCTCACCTTTCCCGTTGAGCAGCCATAGTGTGTTTTCTAAACGTGTGACTCTGTTCCGTTTTGTAATTCAGTTCAAGTGTAGCGGTTTTTACATTCCCTCTATTAGTGATATCTTATGACAAGTGTCTTTTTCTGTGTGACTTTTTTCACTTAGAATCGTCGTACCTAAATCCACTCATCATGCTGCTACTAGCCTTATGACCTTGATTTCATGGCTGAGTGATATTCCATTGTACATAAGGACCACAACTTCTTTATCCTTTTTTCTCTTTCCTGGGATATTTAAGGTGTAACAAAGTGGAGGTTCTTGTCAAGAGAGCAGCCCTAAACTTTGGGGTGCCTGTGTCTTGCTGATTTTTAGTTTTCCCAATGTATACGCCCATGAGTGGAAGTGCCCTATGCTCTCTAAGCTGAGTTTTTTAGATGTTTCAGGACACACCGTACACTTCTCCAGAGTGGCTGTTGGCAATTTACATCCCGCCCATCAGCGTAGCAAGGCTCCCGGTTCTCCATGGCCTGTCCTACATTTCTGGTTTTGACACTTTATTCAGCATGGCCCTTTTGACCGATGGGAAGCGAGACTTCTTTGTAGCGCTGATTTGCCTTTCCAGGTTGCTTGGTTGGCCAAAAAGGGCGTATGCGTCTTTTCCTGAATATATTCAGGAAAAAACGCATACGCCCTTTTTGGCCAAGGGCATGATTGTCGAGGTTTGGCCGCTTTTCCTGTGCTTTCAAGGCGATTCGAATCTACCTCCTGAAATCTGTTTCCTGCAATTCTGCCTTGCTTTCAAATCCTCTTCGGTGCCTTGCCTCAATATATTTGTGGACAAGAGTTATCATTTATAACTCTGCAGGTTTGTGAATTGCAGTGCCCCTGAGCTCCATTGTTCAACTCGCTTACTTGGGAGCTGGCCGCAAAAGCACAGGATTGCTTCAGGCCCTATTCTGGTCCCGGGCGGCAGGCTGAGCCTGTGGTTAATTCTTCTTCCTGATGGGAAAATAGAGTAACCTGTGCCAGTCCCAACACCTAGAGCTAGTCTCTCATTGGTTCCCCCTCTTCCCGTTCATCCTCAGGACAAATCGCAACCTGTACGGAACAGGAGGTTAAAGGTGCTGAGTCTCCAAGGAGGGAGATTGCTAGTAAAGCGGCTGGAATGGCGAACCCGAGCACAAGGAGGTGAGAAATGAGGTGCGTTTTAGAAACCTTTCCCGATCACACGGTGTACCAGCTTCTGGGTTTCTCATGCATGTTTTCGATGTAGGAAGATGCCCTTGAACCTGGAGATTTGGGACCCATGGGATGGGTACCACGCAGTACTACTTTAAAGGGTCTGCGTTTGCTCACCCAACCTCACCAAACCTCTCAGCCCCAGGAGTGTCCACCCTTATGTCTCCGTCAGCTGTGGGTCTAGATATGGTCAATCCAGGTGGCATCACAGCCCCTGAACGAATTGTGTAAGAATTTCTCTCTCTTTCACTGTCTTTGTTTCACGGGTTTTTAAAAGTAATTGATTTTTATAATGGGGTTTAGCTGCTTTTCACTGCTGTGTTTATGCCGCTTTACACCCACTTGACTCACTTACAGAGAGATATCAATACATAGGTTTAAGATTCTTACTAGTCAGATATATTCTTGGGCGGTGAGTAGGGGGTGTTGAGTCCAGTTCCCTGAGCAAGGAGTAGGTCTTGTCTATTACATATTGGGTTTATGGAACGGTATCTGAGCTAATTTGAAATCCGTGTTTTATGCATCCCCCCGCCTCACCTTTCCCGTTGAGCAGCCATAGTGTGTTTTCTAAACGTGTGACTCTGTTCCGTTTTGTAATTCAGTTCAAGTGTAGCGGTTTTTACATTCCGTCTATTAGTGATATCTTATGACAAGTGTCTTTTTCTGTGTGACTTTTTTCACTTAGAATCGTCGTACCTAAATCCACTCATCATGCTGCTACTAGCCTTATGACCTTGATTTCATGGCTGAGTGATATTCCATTGTACATAAGGACCACAACTTCTTTATCCTTTTTTCTCTTTCCTGGGATATTTAAGGTGTAACGAAGTGGAGGTTCTTGTCAAGAGAGCAGCCCTAAACTTTGGGGTGCCTGTGTCTTGCTGATTTTTAGTTTTCCCAATGTATACGCCCATGAGTGGAAGTGCCCTATGCTCTCTAAGCTGAGTTTTTTAGATGTTTCAGGACACACCGTACACTTCTCCAGAGTGGCTGTTGGCAATTTACATCCCGCCCTTCAGCGTAGCAAGGCTCCCGGTTCTCCATGGCCTGTCCTGCATTTCTGGTTTTGATACTTTATTCAGCATGGCCCTTTTGACCGATGGGAAGCGAGACTTCTTTGTAGCGCTGATTTGCCTTTCCAGGTTGCTTGGTTGGCCAAAAAGGGCGTATGCGTTTTTTCCTGAATATATTCAGGAAAAAACGCATACGCCCTTTTTGGCCAAGGGCATGATTGTCGAGGTTTGGCCGCTTTTCCTGTGCTTTCAAGGCGATTCGAATCTACCTCCTGAAATCTGTTTCCTGCAATTCTGCCTTGCTTTCAAATCCTCTTCGGTGCCTTGCCTCAATATATTTGTGGACAAGAGTTATCATTTATAACTCTGCAGGTTTGTGAATTGCAGTGCCCCTGAGCTCCATTGTTCAACTCGCTTACTTGGGAGCTGGCCGCAAAAGCACAGGATTGCTTCAGGCCCTATTCTGGTCCCGGGCGGCAGGCTGAGCCTGTGGTTAATTCTTCTTCCTGATGGGAAAATAGAGTGACCTGTGCCAGTCCCAACACCTAGAGCTAGTCTCTCATTGGTTCCCCCTCTTCCCGTTCATCCTCAGGACAAATCGCAACCTGTACGGAACAAGAGGTTAAAGGTGCTGAGTCTCCAAGGAGGGAGATTGCTAGTAAAGCGGCTGGAATGGCGAACCCGAGCACAAGGAGGTGAGAAATGAGGTGCGTTTTAGAAACCTTTCCCGATCACACGGTGTACCATCTTCTGGGTTTCTCATGCATGTTTTCGATGTAGGAAGATGCCCTTGAACCTGGAGATTTGGGACCCATGGGATGGGTACCACGCAGTACTACTTTAAAGGGTCTGCGTTTGCTCACCCAACCTCACCAAACCTCTCAGCCCCAGGAGTGTCCACCCTTATGTCTCCGTCAGCTGTGGGTCTAGATATGGTCAATCCAGGTGGCATCACAGCCCCTGAACGAAGTTTGTAAGAATTTCTCTCTCTTTCACTGTCTTTGTTTCACGGGTTTTTAAAAGTAATTGATTTTTATAATGGGGTTTAGCTGCTTTTCACTGCTGTGTTTATGCCGCTTTACACCCACTTGACTCACTTACAGAGAGATATCAATACATAGGTTTAAGATTCTTACTAGTCAGATATATTCTTGGGCGGTGAGTAGGGGGTGTTGAGTCCAGTTCCCTGAGCAAGGAGTAGGTCTTGTCTATTACATATTGGGTTTATGGAACGGTATCTGAGCTAATTTGAAACCCGTGTTTTATGCATCCCCCCGCCTCACCTTTCCCGTTGAGCAGCCATAGTGTGTTTTCTAAACGTGTGACTCTGTTCCGTTTTGTAATTCAGTTCAAGTGTAGCGGTTTTTACATTCCCTCTATTAGTGATATCTTATGACAAGTGTCTTTTTCTGTGTGACTTTTTTCACTTAGAATCGTCGTACCTAAATCCACTCATCATGCTGCTACTAGCCTTATGACCTTGATTTCATGGCTGAGTGATATTCCATTGTACATAAGGACCACAACTTCTTTATCCTTTTTTCTCTTTCCTGGGATATTTAAGGTGTAACGAAGTGGAGGTTCTTGTCAAGAGAGCAGCCCTAAACTTTGGGGTGCCTGTGTCTTGCTGATTTTTAGTTTTCCCAATGTATACGCCCATGAGTGGAAGTGCCCTATGGTCTCTAAGCTGAGTTTTTTAGATGTTTCAGGACACACCGTACACTTCTCCAGAGTGGCTGTTGGCAATTTACATCCCGCCCATCAGCGTAGCAAGGCTCCCGGTTCTCCATGGCCTGTCCTGCATTTCTGGTTTTGACACTTTATTCAGCATGGCCCTTTTGACCGATGGGAAGCGAGACTTCTTTGTAGCGCTGATTTGCCTTTCCAGGTTGCTTGGTTGGCCAAAAAGGGCGTATGCGTTTTTTCCTGAATATATTCAGGAAAAAACGCATACGCCCTTTTTGGCCAAGGGCATGATTGTCGAGGTTTGGCCGCTTTTCCTGTGCTTTCAAGGCGATTCGAATCTACCTCCTGAAATCTGTTTCCTGCAATTCTGCCTTGCTTTCAAATCCTCTTCGGTGCCTTGCCTCAATATATTTGTGGACAAGAGTTATCATTTATAACTCTGCAGGTTTGTGAATTGCAGTGCCCCTGAGCTCCATTGTTCAACTCGCTTACTTGGGAGCTGGCCGCAAAAGCACAGGATTGCTTCAGGCCCTATTCTGGTCCCGGGCGGCAGGCTGAGCCTGTGGTTAATTCTTCTTCCTGATGGGAAAATAGAGTGACCTGTGCCAGTCCCAACACCTAGAGCTAGTCTCTCATTGGTTCCCCCTCTTCCCGTTCATCCTCAGGACAAATCGCAACCTGTACGGAACAGGAGGTTAAAGGTGCTGAGTCTCCAAGGAGGGAGATTGCTAGTAAAGCGGCTGGAATGGCGAACCCGAGCACAAGGAGGTGAGAAATGAGGTGCGTTTTAGAAACCTTTCCCGATCACACGGTGTACCAGCTTCTGGGTTTCTCATGCATGTTTTCGATGTAGGAAGATGCCCTTGAACCTGGAGATTTGGGACCCATGGGATGGGTACCACGCAGTACTACTTTAAAGGGTCTGCGTTTGCTCACCCAACCTCACCAAACCTCTCAGCCCCAGGAGTGTCCACCCTTATGTCTCCGTCAGCTGTGGGTCTAGATATGGTCAATCCAGGTGGCATCACAGACCCTGAACGAATTGTGTAAGAATTTCTCTCTCTTTCACTGTCTTTGTTTCACGGGTTTTTAAAAGTAATTGATTTTTATAATGGGGTTTAGCTGCTTTTCACTGCTGTGTTTATGCCGCTTTACACCCACTTGACTCACTTACAGAGAGATATCAATACATAGGTTTAAGATTCTTACTAGTCAGATATATTCTTGGGCGGTGAATAGGGGGTGTTGAGTCCAGTTCCCTGAGCAAGGAGTAGGTCTTGTCTATTACATATTGGGTTTATGGAACGGTATCTGAGCTAATTTGAAACCCGTGTTTTATGCATCCCCCCGCCTCACCTTTCCCGTTGAGCAGCCATAGTGTGTTTTCTAAACGTGTGACTCTGTTCCGTTTTGTAATTCAGTTCAAGTGTAGCGGTTTTTACATTCCCTCTATTAGTGATATCTTATGACAAGTGTCTTTTTCTGTGTGACTTTTTTCACTTAGAATCGTCGTACCTAAATCCACTCATCATGCTGCTACTAGCCTTATGACCTTGATTTCATGGCTGAGTGATATTCCATTGTACATAAGGACCACAACTTCTTTATCCTTTTTTCTCTTTCCTGGGATATTTAAGGTGTAACGAAGTGGAGGTTCTTGTCAAGAGAGCAGCCCTAAACTTTGGGGTGCCTGTGTCTTGCTGATTTTTAGTTTTCCCAATGTATACGCCCATGAGTGGAAGTGCCCTATGCTCTCTAAGCTGAGTTTTTTAGATGTTTCAGGACACACCGTACACTTCTCCAGAGTGGCTGTTGGCAATTTACATCCCGCCCTTCAGCGTAGCAAGGCTCCCGGTTCTCCATGGCCTGTCCTGCATTTCTGGTTTTGACACTTTATTCAGCATGGCCCTTTTGACCGATGGGAAGCGAGACTTCTTTGTAGCGCTGATTTGCCTTTCCAGGTTGCTTGGTTGGCCAAAAAGGGCGTATGCGTTTTTTGCTGAATATATTCAGGAAAAAACGAATACGCCCTTTTTGGCCAAGGGCATCATTGTCGAGGTTTGGCCGCTTTTCCTGTGCTTTCAAGGCGATTCGAATCTACCTCCTGAAATCTGTTTCCTGCAATTCTGCCTTGCTTTCAAATCCTCTTCGGTGCCTTCCCTCAATATATTTGTGGACAAGAGTTATCATTTATAACTCAGCAGGTTTGTGAATTGCAGTGCCCCTGAGCTCCATTGTTCAACTCGCTTACTTGGGAGCTGGCCGCAAAAGCACAGGATTGCTTCAGGCCCTATTCTGGTCCCGGGCGGCAGGCTGAGCCTGTGGTTAATTCTTCTTCCTGATGGGAAAATAGAGTGACCTGTGCCAGTCCCAACACCTAGAGCTAGTCTCTCATTGGTTCCCCCTCTTCCCGTTCATCCTCAGGACAAATCGCAACCTGTACGGAACAGGAGGTTAAAGGTGCTGAGTCTCCAAGGAGGTAGATTGCTAGTAAAGCGGCTGGAATGGCGAACCCGAGCACAAGGAGGTGAGAAATGAGGTGCGTTTTAGAAACCTTTCCCGATCACACGGTGTACCAGCTTCTGGGTTTCTCATGCATGTTTTCGATGTAGGAAGATGCCCTTGAACCTGGAGATTTGGGACCCATGGGATGGGTACCACGCAGTACTACTTTAAAGGGTCTGCGTTTGCTCACCCAACCTCACCAAACCTCTCAGCCCCAGGAGTGTCCACCCTTATGTCTCCGTCAGCTGTGGGTCTAGATATGGTCAATCCAGGTGGCATCACAGCCCCTGAACGAAGTTTGTAAGAATTTCTCTCTCTTTCACTGTCTTTGTTTCACGGGTTTTTAAAAGTAATTGATTTTTATAATGGGGTTTAGCTGCTTTTCACTGCTGTGTTTATGCCGCTTTACACCCACTTGACTCACTTACAGAGAGATATCAATACATAGGTTTAAGATTCTTACTAGTCAGATATATTCTTGGGCGGTGAGTAGGGGGTGTTGAGTCCAGTTCCCTGAGCAAGGAGTAGGTCTTGTCTATTACATATTGGGTTTATGGAACGGTATCTGAGCTAATTTGAAACCCGTGTTTTATGCATCCCCCCGCCTCACCTTTCCCATTGAGCAGCCATAGTGTGTTTTCTAAACGTGTGACTCTGTTCCGTTTTGTAATTCAGTTCAAGTGTAGCGGTTTTTACATTCCGTCTATTAGTGATATCTTATGACAAGTGTCTTTTTCTGTGTGACTTTTTTCACTTAGAATAGTCGTACCTAAATCCACTCATCATGCTGCTACTAGCCTTATGACCTTGATTTCATGGCTGAGTGATATTCCATTGTACATAAGGACCACAACTTCTTTATCCTTTTTTCTCTTTCCTGGGATATATAAGGTGTAACGAAGTGGAGGTTCTTGTCAAGAGAGCAGCCCTAAACTTTGGGGTGCCTGTGTCTTGCTGATTTTTAGTTTTCCCAATGTATACGCCCATGAGTGGAAGTGCCCTATGCTCTCTAAGCTGAGTTTTTTAGATGTTTCAGGACACACCGTACACTTCTCCAGAGTGGGTGTTGGCAATTTACATCCCGCCCTTCAGCGTAGCAAGGCTCCCGGTTCTTCATGGCCTGTCCTGCATTTCTGGTTTTGACACTTTATTCAGCATGGCCCTTTTGACCGATGGGAAGCGAGACTTCTTTGTAGCGCTGATTTGCCTTTCTAGGTTGCTTGGTTGGCCAAAAAGGGCGTATGCGTTTTTTCCTGAATATATTCAGGAAAAAACGCATACGCCCTTTTTGGCCAAGGGCATGATTGTCGAGGTTTGGCCGCTTTTCCCGTGCTTTCAAGGCGATTCGAATCTACCTCCTGAAATCTGTTTCCTGCAATTCTGCCTTGCTTTCAAATCCTCTGCGGTGCCTTGCCTCAATATATTTGTGGACAAGAGTTATCATTTATAACTCTGCAGGTTTGTGAATTGCAGTGCCCCTGAGCTCCATTGTTCAACTCGCTTACTTGGGAGCTGGCCGCAAAAGCACAGGATTGCTTCAGGCCCTATTCTGGTCCCGGGCGGCAGGCTGAGCCTGTGGTTAATTCTTCTTCCTGATGGGAAAATAGAGTGACCTGTGCCAGTCCCAACACCTAGAGCTAGTCTCTCATTGGTTCCCCCTCTTCCCGTTCATCCTCAGGACAAATCGCAACCTGTACGGAACAGGAGGTTAAAGGTGCTGAGTCTCCAAGGAGGGAGATTGCTAGTAAAGCGGCTGGAATGGCGAACCCGAGCACAAGGAGGTGAGAAATGAGGTGCGTTTTAGAAACCTTTCCCGATCACACGGTGTACCAGCTTCTGGGTTTCTCATGCATGTTTTCGATGTAGGAAGATGCCCTTGAACCTGGAGATTTGGGACCCATGGGATGGGTACCACGCAGTACTACTTTAAAGGGTCTGCGTTTGCTCACCCAACCTCACCAAACCTCTCAGCCCCAGGAGTGTCCACCCTTATGTCCCCGTCAGCTGTGGGTCTAGATATGGTCAATCCAGGTGGCATCACAGCCCCTGAACGAATTGTGTAAGAATTTCTCTCTCTTTCACTGTCTTTGTTTCACGGGTTTTTAAAAGTAATTGATTTTTATAATGGGGTTTAGCTGCTTTTCACTGCTGTGTTTATGCCGCTTTACACCCACTTGACTCACTTACAGAGAGATATCAATACATAGGTTTAAGATTCTTACTAGTCAGATATATTCTTGGGCGGTGAATAGGGGGTGTTGAGTCCAGTTCCCTGAGCAAGGAGTAGGTCTTGTCTATTACATATTGGGTTTATGGAACGGTATCTGAGCTAATTTGAAACCCGTGTTTTATGCATCCCCCCGCCTCACCTTTCCCGTTGAGCAGCCATAGTGTGTTTTCTAAACGTGTGACTCTGTTCCGTTTTGTAATTCAGTTCAAGTGTAGCGGTTTTTACATTCCCTCTATTAGTGATATCTTATGACAAGTGTCTTTTTCTGTGTGACTTTTTTCACTTAGAATCGTCGTACCTAAATCCACTCATCATGCTGCTACTAGCCTTATGACCTTGATTTCATGGCTGAGTGATATTCCATTGTACATAAGGACCACAACTTCTTTATCCTTTTTTCTCTTTCCTGGGATATTTAAGGTGTAACGAAGTGGAGGTTCTTGTCAAGAGAGCAGCCCTAAACTTTGGGGTGCCTGTGTCTTGCTGATTTTTAGTTTTCCCAATGTATACGCCCATGAGTGGAAGTGCCCTATGCTCTCTAAGCTGAGTTTTTTAGATGTTTCAGGACACACCGTACACTTCTCCAGAGTGGCTGTTGGCAATTTACATCCCGCCCTTCAGCGTAGCAAGGCTCCCGGTTCTCCATGGCCTGTCCTGCATTTCTGGTTTTGACACTTTATTCAGCATGGCCCTTTTGACCGATGGGAAGCGAGACTTCTTTGTAGCGCTGATTTGCCTTTCCAGGTTGCTTGGTTGGCCAAAAAGGGCGTATGCGTTTTTTCCTGAATATATTCAGGAAAAAACGCATACGCCCTTTTTGGCCAAGGGCATGATTGTCGAGGTTTGGCCGCTTTTCCTGTGCTTTCAAGGCGATTCGAATCTACCTCCTGAAATCTGTTTCCTGCAATTCTGCCTTGCTTTCAAATCCTCTTCGGTGCCTTCCCTCAATATATTTGTGGACAAGAGTTATCATTTATAACTCTGCAGGTTTGTGAATTGCAGTGCCCCTGAGCTCCATTGTTCAACTCGCTTACTTAGGAGCTGGCCGCAAAAGCACAGGATTGCTTCAGGCCCTATTCTGGTCCCGGGCGGCAGGCTGAGCCTGTGGTTAATTCTTCTTCCTGATGGGAAAATAGAGTGACCTGTGCCAGTCCCAACACCTAGAGCTAGTCTCTCATTGGTTCCCCCTCTTCCCGTTCATCCTCAGGACAAATCGCAACCTGTACGGAACAGGAGGTTAAAGGTGCTGAGTCTCCAAGGAGGGAGATTGCTAGTAAAGCGGCTGGAATGGCGAACCCGAGCACAAGGAGGTGAGAAATGAGGTGCGTTTTAGAAACCTTTCCCGATCACACGGTGTACCAGCTTCTGGGTTTCTCATGCATGTTTTCGATGTAGGAAGATGCCCTTGAACCTGGAGATTTGGGACCCATGGGATGGGTACCACGCAGTACTACTTTAAAGGGTCTGCGTTTGCTCACCCAACCTCAGCAAACCTCTCAGCCCCAGGAGTGTCCACCCTTATGTCCCCGTCAGCTGTGGGTCTAGATATGGTCAATCCAGGTGGCATCACAGCCCCTGAACGAATTGTGTAAGAATTTCTCTCTCTTTCACTGTCTTTGTTTCACGGGTTTTTAAAAGTAATTGATTTTTATAATGGGGTTTAGCTGCTTTTCACTGCTGTGTTTATGCCGCTTTACACCCACTTGACTCACTTACAGAGAGATATCAATACATAGGTTTAAGATTCTTACTAGTCAGATATATTCTTGGGCGGTGAGTAGGGGGTGTTGAGTCCAGTTCCCTGAGCAAGGAGTAGGTCTTGTCTATTACATATTGGGTTTATGGAACGGTATCTGAGCTAATTTGAAACCCGTGTTTTATGCATCCCCCCGCCTCACCTTTCCCGTTGAGCAGCCATAGTGTGTTTTCTAAACGTGTGACTCTGTTCCGTTTTGTAATTCAGTTCAAGTGTAGCGGTTTTTACATTCCCTCTATTAGTGATATCTTATGACAAGTGTCTTTTTCTGTGTGACTTTTTTCACTTAGAATCGTCGTACCTAAATCCACTCATCATGCTGCTACTAGCCTTATGACCTTGATTTCATGGCTGAGTGATATTCCATTGTACATATGGACCACAACTTCTTTATCCTTTTTTCTCTTTCCTGGGATATTTAAGGTGTAACGAAGTGGAGGTTCTTGTCAAGAGAGCAGCCCTAAACTTTGGGGTGCCTGTGTCTTGCTGATTTTTAGTTTTCCCAATGTATACGCCCATGAGTGGAAGTGCCCTATGCTCTCTAAGCTGAGTTTTTTAGATGTTTCAGGACACACCGTACACTTCTCCAGAGTGGCTGTTGGCAATTTACATCCCGCCCTTCAGCGTAGCAAGGCTCCCGGTTCTCCATGGCCTGTCCTGCATTTCTGGTTTTGACACTTTATTCAGCATGGCCCTTTTGACCGATGGGAAGCGAGACTTCTTTGTAGCGCTGATTTGCCTTTCCAGGTTGCTTGGTTGGCCAAAAAGGGCGTATGCGTTTTTTCCTGAATATATTCAGGAAAAAACGCATACGCCCTTTTTGGCCAAGGGCATGATTGTCGAGGTTTGGCCGCTTTTCCTGTGCTTTCAAGGCGATTCGAATCTACCTCCTGAAATCTGTTTCCTGCAATTCTGCCTTGCTTTCAAATCCTCTTCGGTGCCTTCCCTCAATATATTTGTGGACAAGAGTTATCATTTATAACTCTGCAGGTTTGTGAATTGCAGTGCCCCTGAGCTCCATTGTTCAACTCGCTTACTTGGGAGCTGGCCGCAAAAGCACAGGATTGCTTCAGGCCCTATTCTGGTCCCGGGCGGCAGGCTGAGCCTGTGGTTAATTCTTCTTCCTGATGGGAAAATAGAGTGACCTGTGCCAGTCCCAACACCTAGAGCTAGTCTCTCATTGGTTCCCCCTCTTCCCGTTCATCCTCAGGACAAATCGCAACCTGTACGGAACAGGAGGTTAAAGGTGCTGAGTCTCCAAGGAGGGAGATTGCTAGTAAAGCGGCTGGAATGGCGAACCCGAGCACAAGGAGGTGAGAAATGAGGTGCGTTTTAGAAACCTTTCCCGATCACACGGTGTACCAGCTTCTGGGTTTCTCATGCATGTTTTCGATGTAGGAAGATGCCCTTGAACCTGGAGATTTGGGACCCATGGGATGGGTACCACGCAGTACTACTTTAAAGGGTCTGCGTTTGCTCACCCAACCTCACCAAAACTCTCAGCCCCAGGAGTGTCCACCCTTATGTCTCCGTCAGCTGTGGGTCTAGATATGGTCAATCCAGGTGGCATCACAGCCCCTGAACGAATTGTGTAAGAATTTCTCTCTCTTTCACTGTCTTTGTTTCACGGGTTTTTAAAAGTAATTGATTTTTATAATGGGGTTTAGCTGCTTTTCACTGCTGTGTTTATGCCGCTTTACACCCACTTGACTCACTTACAGAGAGATATCAATACATAGGTTTAAGATTCTTACTAGTCAGATATATTCTTGGGCGGTGAGTAGGGGGTGTTGAGTCCAGTTCCCTGAGCAAGGAGTAGGTCTTGTCTATTACATATTGGGTTTATGGAACGGTATCTGAGCTAATTTGAAACCCGTGATTTATGCATCCCCCCGCCTCACCTTTCCCATTGAGCAGCCATAGTGTGTTTTCTAAACGTGTGACTCTGTTCCGTTTTGTAATTCAGTTCAAGTGTAGCGGTTTTTACATTCCCTCTATTAGTGATATCTTATGACAAGTGTCTTTTTCTGTGTGACATTTTTCACTTAGAATCGTCGTACCTAAATCCACTCATCATGCTGCTACTAGCCTTATGACCTTGATTTCATGGCTGAGTGATATTCCATTGTACATATGGACCACAACTTCTTTATCCTTTTTTCTCTTTCCTGGGATATTTAAGGTGTAACGAAGTGGAGGTTCTTGTCAAGAGAGCAGCCCTAAACTTTGGGGTGCCTGTGTCTTGCTGATTTTTAGTTTTCCCAATGTATACGCCCATGAGTGGAAGTGCCCTATGCTCTCTAAGCTGAGTTTTTTAGATGTTTCAGGACACACCGTACACTTCTCCAGAGTGGCTGTTGGCAATTTACATCCCGCCCTTCAGCGTAGCAAGGCTCCCGGTTCTCCATGGCCTGTCCTGCATTTCTGGTTTTGACACTTTATTCAGCATGGCCCTTTTGACCGATGGGAAGCGAGACTTCTTTGTAGCGCTGATTTGCCTTTCCAGGTTGCTTGGTTGGCCAAAAAGGGCGTATGCGTTTTTTCCTGAATATATTCAGGAAAAAACGCATACGCCCTTTTTGGCCAAGGGCATGATTGTCGAGGTTTGGCCGCTTTTCCTGTGCTTTCAAGGCGATTCGAATCTACCTCCTGAAATCTGTTTCCTGCAATTCTGCCTTGCTTTCAAATCCTCTTCGGTGCCTTCCCTCAATATATTTGTGGACAAGAGTTATCATTTATAACTCTGCAGGTTTGTGAATTGCAGTGCCCCTGAGCTCCATTGTTCAACTCGCTTACTTAGGAGCTGGCCGCAAAAGCACAGGATTGCTTCAGGCCCTATTCTGGTCCCGGGCGGCAGGCTGAGCCTGTGGTTAATTCTTCTTCCTGATGGGAAAATAGAGTGACCTGTGCCAGTCCCAACACCTAGAGCTAGTCTCTCATTGGTTCCCCCTCTTCCCGTTCATCCTCAGGACAAATCGCAACCTGTACGGAACAGGAGGTTAAAGGTGCTGAGTCTCCAAGGAGGGAGATTGCTAGTAAAGCGGCTGGAATGGCGAACCCGAGCACAAGGAGGTGAGAAATGAGGTGCGTTTTAGAAACCTTTCCCGATCACACGGTGTACCAGCTTCTGGGTTTCTCATGCATGTTTTCGATGTAGGAAGATGCCCTTGAACCTGGAGATTTGGGACCCATGGGATGGGTACCACGCAGTACTACTTTAAAGGGTCTGCGTTTGCTCACCCAACCTCAGCAAACCTCTCAGCCCCAGGAGTGTCCACCCTTATGTCCCCGTCAGCTGTGGGTCTAGATATGGTCAATCCAGGTGGCATCACAGCCCCTGAACGAATTGTGTAAGAATTTCTCTCTCTTTCACTGTCTTTGTTTCACGGGTTTTTAAAAGTAATTGATTTTTATAATGGGGTTTAGCTGCTTTTCACTGCTGTGTTTATGCCGCTTTACACCCACTTGACTCACTTACAGAGAGATATCAATACATAGGTTTAAGATTCTTACTAGTCAGATATATTCTTGGGCGGTGAGTAGGGGGTGTTGAGTCCAGTTCCCTGAGCAAGGAGTAGGTCTTGTCTATTACATATTGGGTTTATGGAACGGTATCTGAGCTAATTTGAAACCCGTGTTTTATGCATCCCCCCGCCTCACCTTTCCCGTTGAGCAGCCATAGTGTGTTTTCTAAACGTGTGACTCTGTTCCGTTTTGTAATTCAGTTCAAGTGTAGCGGTTTTTACATTCCCTCTATTAGTGATATCTTATGACAAGTGTCTTTTTCTGTGTGACTTTTTTCACTTAGAATCGTCGTACCTAAATCCACTCATCATGCTGCTACTAGCCTTATGACCTTGATTTCATGGCTGAGTGATATTCCATTGTACATATGGACCACAACTTCTTTATCCTTTTTTCTCTTTCCTGGGATATTTAAGGTGTAACGAAGTGGAGGTTCTTGTCAAGAGAGCAGCCCTAAACTTTGGGGTGCCTGTGTCTTGCTGATTTTTAGTTTTCCCAATGTATACGCCCATGAGTGGAAGTGCCCTATGCTCTCTAAGCTGAGTTTTTTAGATGTTTCAGGACACACCGTACACTTCTCCAGAGTGGCTGTTGGCAATTTACATCCCGCCCTTCAGCGTAGCAAGGCTCCCGGTTCTCCATGGCCTGTCCTGCATTTCTGGTTTTGACACTTTATTCAGCATGGCCCTTTTGACCGATGGGAAGCGAGACTTCTTTGTAGCGCTGATTTGCCTTTCCAGGTTGCTTGGTTGGCCAAAAAGGGCGTATGCGTTTTTTCCTGAATATATTCAGGAAAAAACGCATACGCCCTTTTTGGCCAAGGGCATGATTGTCGAGGTTTGGCCGCTTTTCCTGTGCTTTCAAGGCGATTCGAATCTACCTCCTGAAATCTGTTTCCTGCAATTCTGCCTTGCTTTCAAATCCTCTTCGGTGCCTTCCCTCAATATATTTGTGGACAAGAGTTATCATTTATAACTCTGCAGGTTTGTGAATTGCAGTGCCCCTGAGCTCCATTGTTCAACTCGCTTACTTGGGAGCTGGCCGCAAAAGCACAGGATTGCTTCAGGCCCTATTCTGGTCCCGGGCGGCAGGCTGAGCCTGTGGTTAATTCTTCTTCCTGATGGGAAAATAGAGTGACCTGTGCCAGTCCCAACACCTAGAGCTAGTCTCTCATTGGTTCCCCCTCTTCCCGTTCATCCTCAGGACAAATCGCAACCTGTACGGAACAGGAGGTTAAAGGTGCTGAGTCTCCAAGGAGGGAGATTGCTAGTAAAGCGGCTGGAATGGCGAACCCGAGCACAAGGAGGTGAGAAATGAGGTGCGTTTTAGAAACCTTTCCCGATCACACGGTGTACCAGCTTCTGGGTTTCTCATGCATGTTTTCGATGTAGGAAGATGCCCTTGAACCTGGAGATTTGGGACCCATGGGATGGGTACCACGCAGTACTACTTTAAAGGGTCTGCGTTTGCTCACCCAACCTCACCAAAACTCTCAGCCCCAGGAGTGTCCACCCTTATGTCTCCGTCAGCTGTGGGTCTAGATATGGTCAATCCAGGTGGCATCACAGCCCCTGAACGAATTGTGTAAGAATTTCTCTCTCTTTCACTGTCTTTGTTTCACGGGTTTTTAAAAGTAATTGATTTTTATAATGGGGTTTAGCTGCTTTTCACTGCTGTGTTTATGCCGCTTTACACCCACTTGACTCACTTACAGAGAGATATCAATACATAGGTTTAAGATTCTTACTAGTCAGATATATTCTTGGGCGGTGAGTAGGGGGTGTTGAGTCCAGTTCCCTGAGCAAGGAGTAGGTCTTGTCTATTACATATTGGGTTTATGGAACGGTATCTGAGCTAATTTGAAACCCGTGATTTATGCATCCCCCCGCCTCACCTTTCCCATTGAGCAGCCATAGTGTGTTTTCTAAACGTGTGACTCTGTTCCGTTTTGTAATTCAGTTCAAGTGTAGCGGTTTTTACATTCCCTCTATTAGTGATATCTTATGACAAGTGTCTTTTTCTGTGTGACATTTTTCACTTAGAATCGTCGTACCTAAATCCACTCATCATGCTGCTACTAGCCTTATGACCTTGATTTCATGGCTGAGTGATATTCCATTGTACATATGGACCACAACTTCTTTATCCTTTTTTCTCTTTCCTGGGATATTTAAGGTGTAACGAAGTGGAGGTTCTTGTCAAGAGAGCAGCCCTAAACTTTGGGGTGCCTGTGTCTTGCTGATTTTTAGTTTTCCCAATGTATACGCCCATGAGTGGAAGTGCCCTATGCTCTCTAAGCTGAGTTTTTTAGATGTTTCAGGACACACCGTACACTTCTCCAGAGTGGCTGTTGGCAATTTACATCCCGCCCTTCAACGTAGCAAGGCTCCCGGTTCTCCATGGCCTGTCCTGCATTTCTGGTTTTGACACTTTATTCAGCATGGCCCTTTTGACCGATGGGAAGCGAGACTTCTTTGTAGCGCTGATTTGCCTTTCCAGGTTGCTTGGTTGGCCAAAAAGGGCGTATGCGTTTTTTCCTGAATATATTCAGGAAAAAACGCATACGCCCTTTTTGGCCAAGGGCATGATTGTCGAGGTTTGGCCGCTTTTCCTGTGCTTTCAAGGCGATTCGAATCTACCTCCTGAAATCTGTTTCCTGCAATTCTGCCTTGCTTTCAAATCCTCTTCGGTGCCTTCCCTCAATATATTTGTGGACAAGAGTTATCATTTATAACTCTGCAGGTTTGTGAATTGCAGTGCCCCTGAGCTCCATTGTTCAACTCGCTTACTTGGGAGCTGGCCGCAAAAGCACAGGATTGCTTCAGGCCCTATTCTGGTCCCGGGCGGCAGGCTGAGCCTGTGGTTAATTCTTCTTCCTGATGGGAAAATAGAGTGACCTGTGCCAGTCCCAACACCTAGAGCTAGTCTCTCATTGGTTCCCCCTCTTCCCGTTCATCCTCAGGACAAATCGCAACCTGTACGGAACAGGAGGTTAAAGGTGCTGAGTCTCCAAGGAGGGAGATTGCTAGTAAAGCGGCTGGAATGGCGAACCCGAGCACAAGGAGGTGAGAAATGAGGTGCGTTTTAGAAACCTTTCCCGATCACACGGTGTACCAGCTTCTGGGTTTCTCATGCATGTTTTCGATGTAGGAAGATGCCCTTGAACCTGGAGATTTGGGACCCATGGGATGGGTACCACGCAGTACTACTTTAAAGGGTCTGCGTTTGCTCACCCAACCTCAGCAAACCTCTCAGCCCCAGGAGTGTCCACCCTTATGTCTCCGTCAGCTGTGGGTCTAGATATGGTCAATCCAGGTGGCATCACAGCCCCTGAACGAATTGTGTAAGAATTTCTCTCTCTTTCACTGTCTTTGTTTCACGGGTTTTTAAAAGTAATTGATTTTTATAATGGGGTTTAGCTGCTTTTCACTGCTGTGTTTATGCCGCTTTACACCCACTTGACTCACTTACAGAGAGATATCAATACATAGGTTTAAGATTCTTACTAGTCAGATATATTCTTGGGCGGTGAGTAGGGGGTGTTGAGTCCAGTTCCCTGAGCAAGGAGTAGGTCTTGTCTATTACATATTGGGTTTATGGAACGGTATCTGAGCTAATTTGAAACCCGTGTTTTATGCATCCCCCCGCCTCACCTTTCCCGTTGAGCAGCCATAGTGTGTTTTCTAAACGTGTGACTCTGTTCCGTTTTGTAATTCAGTTCAAGTGTAGCGGTTTTTACATTCCCTCTATTAGTGATATCTTATGACAAGTGTCTTTTTCTGTGTGACTTTTTTCACTTAGAATCGTCGTACCTAAATCCACTCATCATGCTGCTACTAGCCTTATGACCTTGATTTCATGGCTGAGTGATATTCCATTGTACATAAGGACCACAACTTCTTTATCCTTTTTTCTCTTTCCTGGGATATTTAAGGTGTAACGAAGTGGAGGTTCTTGTCAAGAGAGCAGCCCTAAACTTTGGGGTGCCTGTGTCTTGCTGATTTTTAGTTTTCCCAATGTATACGCCCATGAGTGGAAGTGCCCTATGCTCTCTAAGCTGAGTTTTTTAGATGTTTCAGGACACACCGTACACTTCTCCAGAGTGGCTGTTGGCAATTTACATCCCGCCCATCAGCGTAGCAAGGCTCCCGGTTCTCCATGGCCTGTCCTACATTTCTGGTTTTGACACTTTATTCAGCATGGCCCTTTTGACCGATGGGAAGCGAGACTTCTTGGTAGCGCTGATTTGCCTTTCCAGGTTGCTTGGTTGGCCAAAAAGGGCGTATGCGTTTTTTCCTGAATATATTCAGGAAAAAACGCATACGCCCTTTTTGGCCAAGGGCATGATTGTCGAGGTTTGGCCGCTTTTCCTGTGCTTTCAAGGCGATTCGAATCTACCTCCTGAAATCTGTTTCCTGCAATTCTGCCTTGCTTTCAAATCCTCTTCGTTGCCTTCCCTCAATATATTTGTGGACGAGAGTTATCATTTATAACTCTGCAGGTTTGAGAATTGCAGTCCCCCTGAGCTCCATTGTTCAACTCGCTTACTTGGGAGCTGGCCGCAAAAGAACAGGATTGCTTCAGGCCCTATTCTGGTCCCGGGCGGCAGGCTGAGCCTGTGGTTAATTCTTCTTCCTGATGGGAAAATAGAGTGACCTGTGCCAGTCCCAACACCTAGAGCTAGTCTCTCATTGGTTCCCCCTCTTCCCGTTCATCCTCAGGACAAATCGCAACCTGTACGGAACAGGAGGTTAAAGGTGCTGAGTCTCCAAGGAGGGAGATTGCTAGTAAAGCGGCTGGAATGGCGAACCCGAGCACAAGGAGGTGAGAAATGAGGTGCGTTTTAGAAACCTTTCCCGATCACACGGTGTACCAGCTTCTGGGTTTCTCATGCATGTTTTCGATGTAGGAAGATGCCCTTGAACCTGGAGATTTGGGACCCATGGGATGGGTACCACGCAGTACTACTTTAAAGGGTCTGCGTTTGCTCACCCAACCTCACCAAACCTCTCAGCCCCAAGAGTGTCCACCCTTATGTCTCCGTCAGCTGTGGGTCTAGATATGGTCAATCCAGGTGGCATCACAGCCCCTGAACGAATTGTGTAAGAATTTCTCTCTCTTTCACTGTCTTTGTTTCACGGGTTTTTAAAAGTAATTGATTTTTATAATGGGGTTTAGCTGCTTTTCACTGCTGTGTTTATGCCGCTTTACACCCACTTGACTCACTTACAGAGAGATATCAATACATAGGTTTAAGATTCTTACTAGTCAGATATATTCTTGGGCGGTGAGTAGGGGGTGTTGAGTCCAGTTCCCTGAGCAAGGAGTAGGTCTTGTCTATTACATATTGGGTTTATGGAACGGTATCTGAGCTAATTTGAAACCCGTGTTTTATGCATCCCCCCGCCTCACCTTTCCCGTTGAGCAGCCATAGTGTGTTTTCTAAACGTGTGACTCTGTTCCGTTTTGTAATTCAGTTCAAGTGTAGCGGTTTTTACATTCCCTCTATTAGTGATATCTTATGACAAGTGTCTTTTTCTGTGTGACTTTTTTCACTTAGAATCGTCGTACCTAAATCCACTCATCATGCTGCTACTAGCCTTATGACCTTGATTTCATGGCTGAGTGATATTCCATTGTACATATGGACCACAACTTCTTTATCCTTTTTTCTCTTTCCTGGGATATTTAAGGTGTAACGAAGTGGAGGTTCTTGTCAAGAGAGCAGCCCTAAACTTTGGGGTGCCTGTGTCTTGCTGATTTTTAGTTTTCCCAATATATACGCCCATGAGTGGAAGTGCCCTATGCTCTCTAAGCTGAGTTTTTTAGATGTTTCAGGACACACCGTACACTTCTCCAGAGTGGCTGTTGGCAATTTACATCCCGCCCTTCAGCGTAGCAAGGCTCCCGGTTCTCCATGGCCTGTCCTGCATTTCTGGTTTTGACACTTTATTCAGCATGGCCCTTTTGACCGATGGGAAGCGAGACTTC
This sequence comes from Eschrichtius robustus, assembly GCF_028021215.1. Classification (NCBI taxonomy): domain Eukaryota; kingdom Metazoa; phylum Chordata; class Mammalia; order Artiodactyla; family Eschrichtiidae; genus Eschrichtius; species Eschrichtius robustus. The sequence goes on along the minus strand of NC_090831.1, from coordinate 36,283,272 downwards.
TTTGTAGCGCTGATTTGCCTTTCCAGGTTGCTTGGTTGGCCAAAAAGGGCGTATGCGTTTTTTCCTGAATATATTCAGGAAAAAACGCATACGCCCTTTTTGGCCAAGGGCATGATTGTCGAGGTTTGGCCGCTTTTCCTGTGCTTTCAAGGCGATTCGAATCTACCTCCTGAAATCTGTTTCCTGCAATTCTGCCTTGCTTTCAAATCCTCTTCGGTGCCTTCCCTCAATATATTTGTGGACAAGAGTTATCATTTATAACTCTGCAGGTTTGTGAATTGCAGTGCCCCTGAGCTCCATTGTTCAACTCGCTTACTTGGGAGCTGGCCGCAAAAGCACAGGATTGCTTCAGGCCCTATTCTGGTCCCGGGCGGCAGGCTGAGCCTGTGGTTAATTCTTCTTCCTGATGGGAAAATAGAGTGACCTGTGCCAGTCCCAACACCTAGAGCTAGTCTCTCATTGGTTCCCCCTCTTCCCGTTCATCCTCAGGACAAATCGCAACCTGTACGGAACAGGAGGTTAAAGGTGCTGAGTCTCCAAGGAGGGAGATTGCTAGTAAAGCGGCTGGAATGGCGAACCCGAGCACAAGGAGGTGAGAAATGAGGTGCGTTTTAGAAACCTTTCCCGATCACACGGTGTACCAGCTTCTGGGTTTCTCATGCATGTTTTCGATGTAGGAAGATGCCCTTGAACCTGGAGATTTGGGACCCATGGGATGGGTACCACGCAGTACTACTTTAAAGGGTCTGCGTTTGCTCACCCAACCTCACCAAACCTCTCAGCCCCAGGAGTGTCCACCCTTTTGTCTCCGTCAGCTGTGGGTCTAGATATGGTCAATCCAGGTGGCATCACAGCCCCTGAACGAATTGTGTAAGAATTTCTCTCTCTTTCACTGTCTTTGTTTCACGGGTTTTTAAAAGTAATTGATTTTTATAATGGGGTTTAGCTGCTTTTCACTGCTGTGTTTATGCCGCTTTACACCCACTTGACTCACTTACAGAGAGATATCAATACATAGGTTTAAGATTCTTACTAGTCAGATATATTCTTGGGCGGTGAGTAGGGGGTGTTGAGTCCAGTTCCCTGAGCAAGGAGTAGGTCTTGTCTATTACATATTGGGTTTATGGAACGGTATCTGAGCTAATTTGAAACCCGTGTTTTATGCATCCCCCCGCCTCACCTTTCCCGTTGAGCAGCCATAGTGTGTTTTCTAAACGTGTGACTCTGTTCCGTTTTGTAATTCAGTTCAAGTGTAGCGGTTTTTACATTCCCTCTATTAGTGATATCTTATGACAAGTGTCTTTTTCTGTGTGACTTTTTTCACTTAGAATCGTCGTACCTAAATCCACTCATCATGCTGCTACTAGCCTTATGACCTTGATTTCATGGCTGAGTGATATTCCATTGTACATAAGGACCACAACTTCTTTATCCTTTTTTCTCTTTCCTGGGATATTTAAGGTGTAACGAAGTGGAGGTTCTTGTCAAGAGAGCAGCCCTAAACTTTGGGGTGCCTGTGTCTTGCTGATTTTTAGTTTTCCCAATGTATACGCCCATGAGTGGAAGTGCCCTATGCTCTCTAAGCTGAGTTTTTTAGATGTTTCAGGACACACCGTACACTTCTCCAGAGTGGCTGTTGGCAATTTACATCCCGCCCATCAGCGTAGCAAGGCTCCCGGTTCTCCATGGCCTGTCCTACATTTCTGGTTTTGACACTTTATTCAGCATGGCCCTTTTGACCGATGGGAAGCGAGACTTCTTTGTAGCGCTGATTTGCCTTTCCAGGTTGCTTGGTTGGCCAAAAAGGGCGTATGCGTCTTTTCCTGAATATATTCAGGAAAAAACGCATACGCCCTTTTTGGCCAAGGGCATGATTGTCGAGGTTTGGCCGCTTTTCCTGTGCTTTCAAGGCGATTCGAATCTACCTCCTGAAATCTGTTTCCTGCAATTCTGCCTTGCTTTCAAATCCTCTTCGGTGCCTTCCCTCAATATATTTGTGGACAAGAGTTATCATTTATAACTCTGCAGGTTTGTGAATTGCAGTGCCCCTGAGCTCCATTGTTCAACTCGCTTACTTGGGAGCTGGCCGCAAAAGCACAGGATTGCTTCAGGCCCTATTCTGGTCCCGGGCGGCAGGCTGAGCCTGTGGTTAATTCTTCTTCCTGATGGGAAAATAGAGTGACCTGTGCCAGTCCCAACACCTAGAGCTAGTCTCTCATTGGTTCCCCCTCTTCCCGTTCATCCTCAGGACAAATCGCAACCTGTACGGAACAGGAGGTTAAAGGTGCTGAGTCTCCAAGGAGGGAGATTGCTAGTAAAGCGGCTGGAATGGCGAACCCGAGCACAAGGAGGTGAGAAATGAGGTGCGTTTTAGAAACCTTTCCCGATCACACGGTGTACCAGCTTCTGGGTTTCTCATGCATGTTTTCGATGTAGGAAGATGCCCTTGAACCTGGAGATTTGGGACCCATGGGATGGGTACCACGCAGTACTACTTTAAAGGGTCTGCGTTTGCTCACCCAACCTCACCAAACCTCTCAGCCCCAGGAGTGTCCACCCTTATGTCTCCGTCAGCTGTGGGTCTAGATATGGTCAATCCAGGTGGCATCACAGCCCCTGAACGAATTGTGTAAGAATTTCTCTCTCTTTCACTGTCTTTGTTTCACGGGTTTTTAAAAGTAATTGATTTTTATAATGGGGTTTAGCTGCTTTTCACTGCTGTGTTTATGCTGCTTTACACCCACTTGACTCACTTACAGAGAGATATCAATACATAGGTTTAAGATTCTTACTAGTCAGATATATTCTTGGGCGGTGAGTAGGGGGTGTTGAGTCCAGTTCCCTGAGCAAGGAGTAGGTCTTGTCTATTACATATTGGGTTTATGGAACGGTATCTGAGCTAATTTGAAACCCGTGTTTTATGCATCCCCCCGCCTCACCTTTCCCGTTGAGCAGCCATAGTGTGTTTTCTAAACGTGTGACTCTGTTCCGTTTTGTAATTCAGTTCAAGTGTAGCGGTTTTTACATTCCCTCTATTAGTGATATCTTATGACAAGTGTCTTTTTCTGTGTGACTTTTTTCACTTAGAATCGTCGTACCTAAATCCACTCATCATGCTGCTACTAGCCTTATGACCTTGATTTCATGGCTGAGTGATATTCCATTGTACATATGGACCACAACTTCTTTATCCTTTTTTCTCTTTCCTGGGATATTTAAGGTGTAACGAAGTGGAGGTTCTTGTCAAGAGAGCAGCCCTAAACTTTGGGGTGCCTGTGTCTTGCTGATTTTTAGTTTTCCCAATGTATACGCCCATGAGTGGAAGTGCCCTATGCTCTCTAAGCTGAGTTTTTTAGATGTTTCAGGACACACCGTACACTTCTCCAGAGTGGCTGTTGGCAATTTACATCCCGCCCTTCAGCGTAGCAAGGCTCCCGGTTCTCCATGGCCTGTCCTGCATTTCTGGTTTTGACACTTTATTCAGCATGGCCCTTTTGACCGATGGGAAGCGAGACTTCTTTGTAGCGCTGATTTGCCTTTCCAGGTTGCTTGGTTGGCCAAAAAGGGCGTATGCGTTTTTTCCTGAATATATTCAGGAAAAAACGCATACGCCCTTTTTGGCCAAGGGCATGATTGTCGAGGTTTGGCCGCTTTTCCTGTGCTTTCAAGGCGATTCGAATCTACCTCCTGAAATCTGTTTCCTGCAATTCTGCCTTGCTTTCAAATCCTCTTCGGTGCCTTGCCTCAATATATTTGTGGACAAGAGTTATCATTTATAACTCTGCAGGTTTGTGAATTGCAGTGCCCCTGAGCTCCATTGTTCAACTCGCTTACTTGGGAGCTGGCCGCAAAAGCACAGGATTGCTTCAGGCCCTATTCTTGTCCCGGGCGGCAGACTGAGCCTGTGGTTAATTCTTCTTCCTGATGGGAAAATAGAGTGACCTGTGCCAGTCCCAACACCTAGAGCTAGTCTCTCATTGGTTCCCCCTCTTCCCGTTCATCCTCAGGACAAATCGCAACCTGTACGGAACAGGAGGTTAAAGGTGCTGAGTCTCCAAGGAGGGAGATTGCTAGTAAAGCGGCTGGAATGGCGAACCCGAGCACAAGGAGGTGAGAAATGAGGTGCGTTTTAGAAACCTTTCCCGATCACACGGTGTACCAGCTTCTGGGTTTCTCATGCATGTTTTCGATGTAGGAAGATGCCCTTGAACCTGGAGATTTGGGACCCATGGGATGGGTACCACGCAGTACTACTTTAAAGGGTCTGCGTTTGCTCACCCAACCTCACCAAACCTCTCAGCCCCAGGAGTGTCCACCCTTATGTCTCCGTCAGCTGTGGGTCTAGATATGGTCAATCCAGGTGGCATCACAGCCGCTGAACGAAGTTTGTAAGAATTTCTCTCTCTTTCACTGTCTTTGTTTCACGGGTTTTTAAAAGTAATTGATTTTTATAATGGGGTTTAGCTGCTTTTCACTGCTGTGTTTATGCCGCTTTACACCCACTTGACTCACTTACAGAGAGATATCAATACATAGGTTTAAGATTCTTACTAGTCAGATATATTCTTGGGCGGTGAGTAGGGGGTGTTGAGTCCAGTTCCCTGAGCAAGGAGTAGGTCTTGTCTATTACATATTGGGTTTATGGAACGGTATCTGAGCTAATTTGAAACCCGTGTTTTATGCATCCCCCCGCCTCACCTTTCCCGTTGAGCAGCCATAGTGTGTTTTCTAAACGTGTGACTCTGTTCCGTTTTGTAATTCAGTTCAAGTGTAGCGGTTTTTACATTCCCTCTATTAGTGATATCTTATGACAAGTGTCTTTTTCTGTGTGACTTTTTTCACTTAGAATCGTCGTACCTAAATCCACTCATCATGCTGCTACTAGCCTTATGACCTTGATTTCATGGCTGAGTGATATTCCATTGTACATATGGACCACAACTTCTTTATCCTTTTTTCTCTTTCCTGGGATATTTAAGGTGTAACGAAGTGGAGGTTCTTGTCAAGAGAGCAGCCCTAAACTTTGGGGTGCCTGTGTCTTGCTGATTTTTAGTTTTCCCAATGTATACGCCCATGAGTGGAAGTGCCCTATGCTCTCTAAGCTGAGTTTTTTAGATGTTTCAGGACACACCGTACACTTCTCCAGAGTGGCTGTTGGCAATTTACATCCCGCCCTTCAACGTAGCAAGGCTCCCGGTTCTCCATGGCCTGTCCTGCATTTCTGGTTTTGACACTTTATTCAGCATGGCCCTTTTGACCGATGGGAAGCGAGACTTCTTTGTAGCGCTGATTTGCCTTTCCAGGTTGCTTGGTTGGCCAAAAAGGGCGTATGCGTTTTTTCCTGAATATATTCAGGAAAAAACGCATACGCCCTTTTTGGCCAAGGGCATGATTGTCGAGGTTTGGCCGCTTTTCCTGTGCTTTCAAGGCGATTCGAATCTACCTCCTGAAATCTGTTTCCTGCAATTCTGCCTTGCTTTCAAATCCTCTTCGGTGCCTTCCCTCAATATATTTGTGGACAAGAGTTATCATTTATAACTCTGCAGGTTTGTGAATTGCAGTGCCCCTGAGCTCCATTGTTCAACTCGCTTACTTGGGAGCTGGCCGCAAAAGCACAGGATTGCTTCAGGCCCTATTCTGGTCCCGGGCGGCAGGCTGAGCCTGTGGTTAATTCTTCTTCCTGATGGGAAAATAGAGTGACCTGTGCCAGTCCCAACACCTAGAGCTAGTCTCTCATTGGTTCCCCCTCTTCCCGTTCATCCTCAGGACAAATCGCAACCTGTACGGAACAGGAGGTTAAAGGTGCTGAGTCTCCAAGGAGGGAGATTGCTAGTAAAGCGGCTGGAATGGCGAACCCGAGCACAAGGAGGTGAGAAATGAGGTGCGTTTTAGAAACCTTTCCCGATCACACGGTGTACCAGCTTCTGGGTTTCTCATGCATGTTTTCGATGTAGGAAGATGCCCTTGAACCTGGAGATTTGGGACCCATGGGATGGGTACCACGCAGTACTACTTTAAAGGGTCTGCGTTTGCTCACCCAACCTCAGCAAACCTCTCAGCCCCAGGAGTGTCCACCCTTATGTCTCCGTCAGCTGTGGGTCTAGATATGGTCAATCCAGGTGGCATCACAGCCCCTGAACGAATTGTGTAAGAATTTCTCTCTCTTTCACTGTCTTTGTTTCACGGGTTTTTAAAAGTAATTGATTTTTATAATGGGGTTTAGCTGCTTTTCACTGCTGTGTTTATGCCGCTTTACACCCACTTGACTCACTTACAGAGAGATATCAATACCTAGGTTTAAGATTCTTACTAGTCAGATATATTCTTGGGCGGTGAGTAGGGGGTGTTGAGTCCAGTTCCCTGAGCAAGGAGTAGGTCTTGTCTATTACATATTGGGTTTATGGAACGGTATCTGAGCTAATTTGAAACCCGTGTTTTATGCATCCCCCCGCCTCACCTTTCCCGTTGAGCAGCCATAGTGTGTTTTCTAAACGTGTGACTCTGTTCCGTTTTGTAATTCAGTTCAAGTGTAGCGGTTTTTACATTCCCTCTATTAGTGATATCTTATGACAAGTGTCTTTTTCTGTGTGACTTTTTTCACTTAGAATCGTCGTACCTAAATCCACTCATCATGCTGCTACTAGCCTTATGACCTTGATTTCATGGCTGAGTGATATTCCATTGTACATAAGGACCACAACTTCTTTATCCTTTTTTCTCTTTCCTGGGATATTTAAGGTGTAACGAAGTGGAGGTTCTTGTCAAGAGAGCAGCCCTAAACTTTGGGGTGCCTGTGTCTTGCTGATTTTTAGTTTTCCCAATGTATACGCCCATGAGTGGAAGTGCCCTATGCTCTCTAAGCTGAGTTTTTTAGATGTTTCAGGACACACCGTACACTTCTCCAGAGTGGCTGTTGGCAATTTACATCCCGCCCATCAGCGTAGCAAGGCTCCCGGTTCTCCATGGCCTGTCCTACATTTCTGGTTTTGACACTTTATTCAGCATGGCCCTTTTGACCGATGGGAAGCGAGACTTCTTGGTAGCGCTGATTTGCCTTTCCAGGTTGCTTGGTTGGCCAAAAAGGGCGTATGCGTTTTTTCCTGAATATATTCAGGAAAAAACGCATACGCCCTTTTTGGCCAAGGGCATGATTGTCGAGGTTTGGCCGCTTTTCCTGTGCTTTCAAGGCGATTCGAATCTACCTCCTGAAATCTGTTTCCTGCAATTCTGCCTTGCTTTCAAATCCTCTTCGGTGCCTTCCCTCAATATATTTGTGGACAAGAGTTATCATTTATAACTCTGCAGGTTTGTGAATTGCAGTGCCCCTGAGCTCCATTGTTCAACTCGCTTACTTGGGAGCTGGCCGCAAAAGCACAGGATTGCTTCAGGCCCTATTCTGGTCCCGGGCGGCAGGCTGAGCCTGTGGTTAATTCTTCTTCCTGATGGGAAAATAGAGTGACCTGTGCCAGTCCCAACACCTAGAGCTAGTCTCTCATTGGTTCCCCCTCTTCCCGTTCATCCTCAGGACAAATCGCAACCTGTACGGAACAGGAGGTTAAAGGTGCTGAGTCTCCAAGGAGGGAGATTGCTAGTAAAGCGGCTGGAATGGCGAACCCGAGCACAAGGAGGTGAGAAATGAGGTGCGTTTTAGAAACCTTTCCCGATCACACGGTGTACCAGCTTCTGGGTTTCTCATGCATGTTTTCGATGTAGGAAGATGCCCTTGAACCTGGAGATTTGGGACCCATGGGATGGGTACCACGCAGTACTACTTTAAAGGGTCTGCGTTTGCTCACCCAACCTCAGCAAACCTCTCAGCCCCAGGAGTGTCCACCCTTATGTCTCCGTCAGCTGTGGGTCTAGATATGGTCAATCCAGGTGGCATCACAGCCCCTGAACGAATTGTGTAAGAATTTCTCTCTCTTTCACTGTCTTTGTTTCACGGGTTTTTAAAAGTAATTGATTTTTATAATGGGGTTTAGCTGCTTTTCACTGCTGTGTTTATGCCGCTTTACACCCACTTGACTCACTTACAGAGAGATATCAATACATAGGTTTAAGATTCTTACTAGTCAGATATATTCTTGGGCGGTGAGTAGGGGGTGTTGAGTCCAGTTCCCTGAGCAAGGAGTAGGTCTTGTCTATTACATATTGGGTTTATGGAACGGTATCTGAGCTAATTTGAAACCCGTGTTTTATGCATCCCCCCGCCTCACCTTTCCCGTTGAGCAGCCATAGTGTGTTTTCTAAACGTGTGACTCTGTTCCGTTTTGTAATTCAGTTCAAGTGTAGCGGTTTTTACATTCCCTCTATTAGTGATATCTTATGACAAGTGTCTTTTTCTGTGTGACTTTTTTCACTTAGAATCGTCGTACCTAAATCCACTCATCATGCTGCTACTAGCCTTATGACCTTGATTTCATGGCTGAGTGATATTCCATTGTACATAAGGACCACAACTTCTTTATCCTTTTTTCTCTTTCCTGGGATATTTAAGGTGTAACGAAGTGGAGGTTCTTGTCAAGAGAGCAGCCCTAAACTTTGGGGTGCCTGTGTCTTGCTGATTTTTAGTTTTCCCAATGTATACGCCCATGAGTGGAAGTGCCCTATGCTCTCTAAGCTGAGTTTTTTAGATGTTTCAGGACACAGCGTACACTTCTCCAGAGTGGCTGTTGGCAATTTACATCCCGCCCATCAGCGTAGCAAGGCTCCCGGTTCTCCATGGCCTGTCCTACATTTCTGGTTTTGACACTTTATTCAGCATGGCCCTTTTGACCGATGGGAAGCGAGACTTCTTGGTAGCGCTGATTTGCCTTTCCAGGTTGCTTGGTTGGCCAAAAAGGGCGTATGCGTTTTTTCCTGAATATATTCAGGAAAAAACGCATACGCCCTTTTTGGCCAAGGGCATGATTGTCGAGGTTTGGCCGCTTTTCCTGTGCTTTCAAGGCGATTCGAATCTACCTCCTGAAATCTGTTTCCTGCAATTCTGCCTTGCTTTCAAATCCTCTTCGTTGCCTTCCCTCAATATATTTGTGGACGAGAGTTATCATTTATAACTCTGCAGGTTTGAGAATTGCAGTCCCCCTGAGCTCCATTGTTCAACTCGCTTACTTGGGAGCTGGCCGCAAAAGAACAGGATTGCTTCAGGCCCTATTCTGGTCCCGGGCGGCAGGCTGAGCCTGTGGTTAATTCTTCTTCCTGATGGGAAAATAGAGTGACCTGTGCCAGTCCCAACACCTAGAGCTAGTCTCTCATTGGTTCCCCCTCTTCCCGTTCATCCTCAGGACAAATCGCAACCTGTACGGAACAGGAGGTTAAAGGTGCTGAGTCTCCAAGGAGGGAGATTGCTAGTAAAGCGGCTGGAATGGCGAACCCGAGCACAAGGAGGTGAGAAATGAGGTGCGTTTTAGAAACCTTTCCCGATCACACGGTGTACCAGCTTCTGGGTTTCTCATGCATGTTTTCGATGTAGGAAGATGCCCTTGAACCTGGAGATTTGGGACCCATGGGATGGGTACCACGCAGTACTACTTTAAAGGGTCTGCGTTTGCTCACCCAACCTCACCAAACCTCTCAGCCCCAAGAGTGTCCACCCTTATGTCTCCGTCAGCTGTGGGTCTAGATATGGTCAATCCAGGTGGCATCACAGCCCCTGAACGAATTGTGTAAGAATTTCTCTCTCTTTCACTGTCTTTGTTTCACGGGTTTTTAAAAGTAATTGATTTTTATAATGGGGTTTAGCTGCTTTTCACTGCTGTGTTTATGCCGCTTTACACCCACTTGACTCACTTACAGAGAGATATCAATACATAGGTTTAAGATTCTTACTAGTCAGATATATTCTTGGGCGGTGAGTAGGGGGTGTTGAGTCCAGTTCCCTGAGCAAGGAGTAGGTCTTGTCTATTACATATTGGGTTTATGGAACGGTATCTGAGCTAATTTGAAACCCGTGTTTTATGCATCCCCCCGCCTCACCTTTCCCGTTGAGCAGCCATAGTGTGTTTTCTAAACGTGTGACTCTGTTCCGTTTTGTAATTCAGTTCAAGTGTAGCGGTTTTTACATTCCCTCTATTAGTGATATCTTATGACAAGTGTCTTTTTCTGTGTGACTTTTTTCACTTAGAATCGTCGTAACTAAATCCACTCATCATGCTGCTACTAGCCTTATGACCTTGATTTCATGGCTGAGTGATATTCCATTGTACATAAGGACCACAACTTCTTTATCCTTTTTTCTCTTTCCTGGGATATTTAAGGTGTAACGAAGTGGAGATTCTTGTCAAGAGAGCAGCCCTAAACTTTGGGGTGCCTGTGTCTTGCTGATTTTTAGTTTTCCCAATATATACGCCCATGAGTGGAAGTGCCCTATGCTCTCTAAGCTGAGTTTTTTAGATGTTTCAGGACACACCGTACACTTCTCCAGAGTGGCTGTTGGCAATTTACATCCCGCCCATCAGCGTAGCAAGGCTCCCGGTTCTCCATGGCCTGTCCTGCATTTCTGGTTTTGACACTTTATTCAGCATGGCCCTTTTGACCGATGGGAAGCGAGACTTCTTTGTAGCGCTGATTTGCCTTTCCTGGTTGCTTGGTTGGCCAAAAAGGGCGTATGCGTTTTTTCCTGAATATATTCAGGAAAAAACGCATACGCCCTTTTTGGCCAAGGGCATGATTGTCGAGGTTTGGCCGCTTTTCCTGTGCTTTCAAGGCGATTCGAATCTACCTCCTGAAATCTGTTTCCTGCAATTCTGCCTTGCTTTCAAATCCTCTTCGGTGCCTTCCCTCAATATATTTGTGGACAAGAGTTATCATTTATAACTCTGCAGGTTTGTGAATTGCAGTGCCCCTGAGCTCCATTGTTCAACTCGCTTACTTGGGAGCTGGCCGCAAAAGCACAGGATTGCTTCAGGCCCTATTCTGGTCCCGGGCGGCAGGCTGAGCCTGTGGTTAATTCTTCTTCCTGATGGGAAAATAGAGTGACCTGTGCCAGTCCCAACACCTAGAGCTAGTCTCTCATTGGTTCCCCCTCTTCCCGTTCATCCTCAGGACAAATCGCAACCTGTACGGAACAGGAGGTTAAAGGTGCTGAGTCTCCAAGGAGGGAGATTGCTAGTAAAGCGGCTGGAATGGCGAACCCGAGCACAAGGAGGTGAGAAATGAGGTGCGTTTTAGAAACCTTTCCCGATCACACGGTGTACCAGCTTCTGGGTTTCTCATGCATGTTTTCGATGTAGGAAGATGCCCTTGAACCTGGAGATTTGGGACCCATGGGATGGGTACCACGCAGTACTACTTTAAAGGGTCTGCGTTTGCTCACCCAACCTCAGCAAACCTCTCAGCCCCAGGAGTGTCCACCCTTATGTCTCCGTCAGCTGTGGGTCTAGATATGGTCAATCCAGGTGGCATCACAGCCCCTGAACGAATTGTGTAAGAATTTCTCTCTCTTTCACTGTCTTTGTTTCACGGGTTTTTAAAAGTAATTGATTTTTATAATGGGGTTTAGCTGCTTTTCACTGCTGTGTTTATGCCGCTTTACACCCACTTGACTCACTTACAGAGAGATATCAATACATAGGTTTAAGATTCTTACTAGTCAGATATATTCTTGGGCGGTGAGTAGGGGGTGTTGAGTCCAGTTCCCTGAGCAAGGAGTAGGTCTTGTCTATTACATATTGGGTTTATGGAACGGTATCTGAGCTAATTTGAAACCCGTGTTTTATGCATCCCCCCGCCTCACCTTTCCCGTTGAGCAGCCATAGTGTGTTTTCTAAACGTGTGACTCTGTTCCGTTTTGTAATTCAGTTCAAGTGTAGCGGTTTTTACATTCCCTCTATTAGTGATATCTTATGACAAGTGTCTTTTTCTGTGTGACTTTTTTCACTTAGAATCGTCGTACCTAAATCCACTCATCATGCTGCTACTAGCCTTATGACCTTGATTTCATGGCTGAGTGATATTCCATTGTACATATGGACCACAACTTCTTTATCCTTTTTTCTCTTTCCTGGGATATTTAAGGTGTAACGAAGTGGAGGTTCTTGTCAAGAGAGCAGCCCTAAACTTTGGGGTGCCTGTGTCTTGCTGATTTTTAGTTTTCCCAATGTATACGCCCATGAGTGGAAGTGCCCTATGCTCTCTAAGCTGAGTTTTTTAGATGTTTCAGGACACACCGTACACTTCTCCAGAGTGGCTGTTGGCAATTTACATCCCGCCCTTCAGCGTAGCAAGGCTCCCGGTTCTCCATGGCCTGTCCTGCATTTCTGGTTTTGACACTTTATTCAGCATGGCCCTTTTGACCGATGGGAAGCGAGACTTCTTTGTAGCGCTGATTTGCCTTTCCAGGTTGCTTGGTTGGCCAAAAAGGGCGTATGCGTTTTTTCCTGAATATATTCAGGAAAAAACGCATACGCCCTTTTTGGCCAAGGGCATGATTGTCGAGGTTTGGCCGCTTTTCCTGTGCTTTCAAGGCGATTCGAATCTACCTCCTGAAATCTGTTTCCTGCAATTCTGCCTTGCTTTCAAATCCTCTTCGGTGCCTTCCCTCAATATATTTGTGGACAAGAGTTATCATTTATAACTCTGCAGGTTTGTGAATTGCAGTGCCCCTGAGCTCCATTGTTCAACTCGCTTACTTGGGAGCTGGCCGCAAAAGCACAGGATTGCTTCAGGCCCTATTCTGGTCCCGGGCGGCAGGCTGAGCCTGTGGTTAATTCTTCTTCCTGATGGGAAAATAGAGTGACCTGTGCCAGTCCCAACACCTAGAGCTAGTCTCTCATTGGTTACCCCTCTTCCCGTTCATCCTCAGGACAAATCGCAACCTGTACGGAACAGGAGGTTAAAGGTGCTGAGTCTCCAAGGAGGGAGATTGCTAGTAAAGCGGCTGGAATGGCGAACCCGAGCACAAGGAGGTGAGAAATGAGGTGCGTTTTAGAAACCTTTCCCGATCACACGGTGTACCAGCTTCTGGGTTTCTCATGCATGTTTTCGATGTAGGAAGATGCCCTTGAACCTGGAGATTTGGGACCCATGGGATGGGTACCACGCAGTACTACTTTAAAGGGTCTGCGTTTGCTCACCCAACCTCACCAAACCTCTCAGCCCCAGGAGTGTCCACCCTTATGTCTCCGTCAGCTGTGGGTCTAGATATGGTCAATCCAGGTGGCATCACAGCCCCTGAACGAATTGTGTAAGAATTTCTCTCTCTTTCACTGTCTTTGTTTCACGGGTTTTTAAAAGTAATTGATTTTTATAATGGGGTTTAGCTGCTTTTCACTGCTGTGTTTATGCCGCTTTACACCCACTTGACTCACTTACAGAGAGATATCAATACATAGGTTTAAGATTCTTACTAGTCAGATATATTCTTGGGCGGTGAGTAGGGGGTGTTGAGTCCAGTTCCCTGAGCAAGGAGTAGGTCTTGTCTATTACATATTGGGTTTATGGAACGGTATCTGAGCTAATTTGAAACCCGTGTTTTATGCATCCCCCCGCCTCACCTTTCCCGTTGAGCAGCCATAGTGTGTTTTCTAAACGTGTGACTCTGTTCCGTTTTGTAATTCAGTTCAAGTGTAGCGGTTTTTACATTCCCTCTATTAGTGATATCTTATGACAAGTGTCTTTTTCTGTGTGACTTTTTTCACTTAGAATCGTCGTACCTAAATCCACTCATCATGCTGCTACTAGCCTTATGACCTTGATTTCATGGCTGAGTGATATTCCATTGTACATAAGGACCACAACTTCTTTATCCTTTTTTCTCTTTCCTGGGATATTTAAGGTGTAACGAAGTGGAGGTTCTTGTCAAGAGAGCAGCCCTAAACTTTGGGGTGCCTGTGTCTTGCTGATTTTTAGTTTTCCCAATGTATACGCCCATGAGTGGAAGTGCCCTATGCTCTCTAAGCTGAGTTTTTTAGATGTTTCAGGACACACCGTACACTTCTCCAGAGTGGCTGTTGGCAATTTACATCCCGCCCATCAGCGTAGCAAGGCTCCCGGTTCTCCATGGCCTGTCCTACATTTCTGGTTTTGACACTTTATTCAGCATGGCCCTTTTGACCGATGGGAAGCGAGACTTCTTTGTAGCGCTGATTTGCCTTTCCAGGTTGCTTGGTTGGCCAAAAAGGGCGTATGCGTCTTTTCCTGAATATATTCAGGAAAAAACGCATACGCCCTTTTTGGCCAAGGGCATGATTGTCGAGGTTTGGCCGCTTTTCCTGTGCTTTCAAGGCGATTCGAATCTACCTCCTGAAATCTGTTTCCTGCAATTCTGCCTTGCTTTCAAATCCTCTTCGGTGCCTTCCCTCAATATATTTGTGGACAAGAGTTATCATTTATAACTCTGCAGGTTTGTGAATTGCAGTGCCCCTGAGCTCCATTGTTCAACTCGCTTACTTGGGAGCTGGCCGCAAAAGCACAGGATTGCTTCAGGCCCTATTCTGGTCCCGGGCGGCAGGCTGAGCCTGTGGTTAATTCTTCTTCCTGATGGGAAAATAGAGTGACCTGTGCCAGTCCCAACACCTAGAGCTAGTCTCTCATTGGTTCCCCCTCTTCCCGTTCATCCTCAGGACAAATCGCAACCTGTACGGAACAGGAGGTTAAAGGTGCTGAGTCTCCAAGGAGGGAGATTGCTAGTAAAGCGGCTGGAATGGCGAACCCGAGCACAAGGAGGTGAGAAATGAGGTGCGTTTTAGAAACCTTTCCCGATCACACGGTGTACCAGCTTCTGGGTTTCTCATGCATGTTTTCGATGTAGGAAGATGCCCTTGAACCTGGAGATTTGGGACCCATGGGATGGGTACCACGCAGTACTACTTTAAAGGGTCTGCGTTTGCTCACCCAACCTCACCAAACCTCTCAGCCCCAGGAGTGTCCACCCTTATGTCTCCGTCAGCTGTGGGTCTAGATATGGTCAATCCAGGTGGCATCACAGCCCCTGAACGAATTGTGTAAGAATTTCTCTCTCTTTCACTGTCTTTGTTTCACGGGTTTTTAAAAGTAATTGATTTTTATAATGGGGTTTAGCTGCTTTTCACTGCTGTGTTTATGCTGCTTTACACCCACTTGACTCACTTACAGAGAGATATCAATACATAGGTTTAAGATTCTTACTAGTCAGATATATTCTTGGGCGGTGAGTAGGGGGTGTTGAGTCCAGTTCCCTGAGCAAGGAGTAGGTCTTGTCTATTACATATTGGGTTTATGGAACGGTATCTGAGCTAATTTGAAACCCGTGTTTTATGCATCCCCCCGCCTCACCTTTCCCGTTGAGCAGCCATAGTGTGTTTTCTAAACGTGTGACTCTGTTCCGTTTTGTAATTCAGTTCAAGTGTAGCGGTTTTTACATTCCCTCTATTAGTGATATCTTATGACAAGTGTCTTTTTCTGTGTGACTTTTTTCACTTAGAATCGTCGTACCTAAATCCACTCATCATGCTGCTACTAGCCTTATGACCTTGATTTCATGGCTGAGTGATATTCCATTGTACATATGGACCACAACTTCTTTATCCTTTTTTCTCTTTCCTGGGATATTTAAGGTGTAACGAAGTGGAGGTTCTTGTCAAGAGAGCAGCCCTAAACTTTGGGGTGCCTGTGTCTTGCTGATTTTTAGTTTTCCCAATGTATACGCCCATGAGTGGAAGTGCCCTATGCTCTCTAAGCTGAGTTTTTTAGATGTTTCAGGACACACCGTACACTTCTCCAGAGTGGCTGTTGGCAATTTACATCCCGCCCTTCAGCGTAGCAAGGCTCCCGGTTCTCCATGGCCTGTCCTGCATTTCTGGTTTTGACACTTTATTCAGCATGGCCCTTTTGACCGATGGGAAGCGAGACTTCTTTGTAGCGCTGATTTGCCTTTCCAGGTTGCTTGGTTGGCCAAAAAGGGCGTATGCGTTTTTTCCTGAATATATTCAGGAAAAAACGCATACGCCCTTTTTGGCCAAGGGCATGATTGTCGAGGTTTGGCCGCTTTTCCTGTGCTTTCAAGGCGATTCGAATCTACCTCCTGAAATCTGTTTCCTGCAATTCTGCCTTGCTTTCAAATCCTCTTCGGTGCCTTGCCTCAATATATTTGTGGACAAGAGTTATCATTTATAACTCTGCAGGTTTGTGAATTGCAGTGCCCCTGAGCTCCATTGTTCAACTCGCTTACTTGGGAGCTGGCCGCAAAAGCACAGGATTGCTTCAGGCCCTATTCTGGTCCCGGGCGGCAGGCTGAGCCTGTGGTTAATTCTTCTTCCTGATGGGAAAATAGAGTGACCTGTGCCAGTCCCAACACCTAGAGCTAGTCTCTCATTGGTTCCCCCTCTTCCCGTTCATCCTCAGGACAAATCGCAACCTGTACGGAACAGGAGGTTAAAGGTGCTGAGTCTCCAAGGAGGGAGATTGCTAGTAAAGCGGCTGGAATGGCGAACCCGAGCACAAGGAGGTGAGAAATGAGGTGCGTTTTAGAAACCTTTCCCGATCACACGGTGTACCAGCTTCTGGGTTTCTCATGCATGTTTTCGATGTAGGAAGATGCCCTTGAACCTGGAGATTTGGGACCCATGGGATGGGTACCACGCAGTACTACTTTAAAGGGTCTGCGTTTGCTCACCCAACCTCACCAAACCTCTCAGCCCCAGGAGTGTCCACCCTTATGTCTCCGTCAGCTGTGGGTCTAGATATGGTCAATCCAGGTGGCATCACAGCCGCTGAACGAAGTTTGTAAGAATTTCTCTCTCTTTCACTGTCTTTGTTTCACGGGTTTTTAAAAGTAATTGATTTTTATAATGGGGTTTAGCTGCTTTTCACTGCTGTGTTTATGCCGCTTTACACCCACTTGACTCACTTACAGAGAGATATCAATACATAGGTTTAAGATTCTTACTAGTCAGATATATTCTTGGGCGGTGAGTAGGGGGTGTTGAGTCCAGTTCCCTGAGCAAGGAGTAGATCTTGTCTATTACATATTGGGTTTATGGAACGGTATCTGAGCTAATTTGAAACCCGTGTTTTATGCATCCCCCCGCCTCACCTTTCCCGTTGAGCAGCCATAGTGTGTTTTCTAAACGTGTGACTCTGTTCCGTTTTGTAATTCAGTTCAAGTGTAGCGGTTTTTACATTCCCTCTATTAGTGATATCTTATGACAAGTGTCTTTTTCTGTGTGACTTTTTTCACTTAGAATCGTCGTACCTAAATCCACTCATCATGCTGCTACTAGCCTTATGACCTTGATTTCATGGCTGAGTGATATTCCATTGTACATATGGACCACAACTTCTTTATCCTTTTTTCTCTTTCCTGGGATATTTAAGGTGTAACGAAGTGGAGGTTCTTGTCAAGAGAGCAGCCCTAAACTTTGGGGTGCCTGTGTCTTGCTGATTTTTAGTTTTCCCAATGTATACGCCCATGAGTGGAAGTGCCCTATGCTCTCTAAGCTGAGTTTTTTAGATGTTTCAGGACACACCGTACACTTCTCCAGAGTGGCTGTTGGCAATTTACATCCCGCCCATCAGCGTAGCAAGGCTCCCGGTTCTCCATGGCCTGTCCTGCATTTCTGGTTTTGACACTTTATTCAGCATGGCCCTTTTGACCGATGGGAAGCGAGACTTCTTTGTAGCGCTGATTTGCCTTTCCAGGTTGCTTGGTTGGCCAAAAAGGGCGTATGCGTTTTTTCCTGAATATATTCAGGAAAAAACGCATACGCCCTTTTTGGCCAAGGGCATGATTGTCGAGGTTTGGCCGCTTTTCCTGTGCTTTCAAGGCGATTCGAATCTACCTCCTGAAATCTGTTTCCTGCAATTCTGCCTTGCTTTCAAATCCTCTTCGGTGCCTTGCCTCAATATATTTGTGGACAAGAGTTATCATTTATAACTCTGCAGGTTTGTGAATTGCAGTGCCCCTGAGCTCCATTGTTCAACTCGCTTACTTGGGAGCTGGCCGCAAAAGCACAGGATTGCTTCAGGCCCTATTCTGGTCCCGGGCGGCAGGCTGAGCCTGTGGTTAATTCTTCTTCCTGATGGGAAAATAGAGTGACCTGTGCCAGTCCCAACACCTAGAGCTAGTCTCTCATTGGTTCCCCCTCTTCCCGTTCATCCTCAGGACAAATCGCAACCTGTACGGAACAGGAGGTTAAAGGTGCTGAGTCTCCAAGGAGGGAGATTGCTAGTAAAGCGGCTGGAATGGCGAACCCGAGCACAAGGAGGTGAGAAATGAGGTGCGTTTTAGAAACCTTTCCCGATCACACGGTGTACCAGCTTCTGGGTTTCTCATGCATGTTTTCGATGTAGGAAGATGCCCTTGAACCTGGAGATTTGGGACCCATGGGATGGGTACCACGCAGTACTACTTTAAAGGGTCTGCGTTTGCTCACCCAACCTCACCAAACCTCTCAGCCCCAGGAGTGTCCACCCTTATGTCTCCGTCAGCTGTGGGTCTAGATATGGTCAATCCAGGTGGCATCACAGCCGCTGAACGAAGTTTGTAAGAATTTCTCTCTCTTTCACTGTCTTTGTTTCACGGGTTTTTAAAAGTAATTGATTTTTATAATGGGGTTTAGCTGCTTTTCACTGCTGTGTTTATGCCGCTTTACACCCACTTGACTCACTTACAGAGAGATATCAATACATAGGTTTAAGATTCTTACTAGTCAGATATATTCTTGGGCGGTGAGTAGGGGGTGTTGAGTCCAGTTCCCTGAGCAAGGAGTAGGTCTTGTCTATTACATATTGGGTTTATGGAACGGTATCTGAGCTAATTTGAAACCCGTGTTTTATGCATCCCCCCGCCTCACCTTTCCCGTTGAGCAGCCATAGTGTGTTTTCTAAACGTGTGACTCTGTTCCGTTTTGTAATTCAGTTCAAGTGTAGCGGTTTTTACATTCCCTCTATTAGTGATATCTTATGACAAGTGTCTTTTTCTGTGTGACTTTTTTCACTTAGAATTGTCGTACCTAAATCCACTCATCATGCTGCTACTAGCCTTATGACCTTGATTTCATGGCTGAGTGATATTCCATTGTACATAAGGACCACAACTTCTTTATCCTTTTTTCTCTTTCCTGGGATATTTAAGGTGTAATGAAGTGGAGGTTCTTGTCAAGAGAGCAGCCCTAAACTTTGGGGTGCCTGTGTCTTGCTGATTTTTAGTTTTCCCAATGTATACGCCCATGAGTGGAAGTGCCCTATGCTCTCTAAGCTGAGTTTTTTAGATGTTTCAGGACACACCGTACACTTCTCCAGAGTGGCTGTTGGCAATTTACATCCCGCCCATCAGCGTAGCAAGGCTCCCGGTTCTCCATGGCCTGTCCTACATTTCTGGTTTTGACACTTTATTCAGCATGGCCCTTTTGACCGATGGGAAGCGAGACTTCTTTGTAGCGCTGATTTGCCTTTCCAGGTTGCTTGGTTGGCCAAAAAGGGCGTATGCGTTTTTTCCTGAATATATTCAGGAAAAAACGCATACGCCCTTTTTGGCCAAGGGCATGATTGTCGAGGTTTGGCCGCTTTTCCTGTGCTTTCAAGGCGATTCGAATCTACCTCCTGAAATCTGTTTCCTGCAATTCTGCCTTGTTTTCAAATCCTCTTCGGTGCCTTCCCTCAATATATTTGTGGACAAGAGTTATCATTTATAACTCTGCAGGTTTGTGAATTGCAGTGCCCCTGAGCTCCATTGTTCAACTCGCTTACTTGGGAGCTGGCCGCAAAAGCACAGGATTGCTTCAGGCCCTATTCTGGTCCCGGGCGGCAGGCTGAGCCTGTGGTTAATTCTTCTTCCTGATGGGAAAATACAGTGACCTGTGCCAGTCCCAACACCTAGAGCTAGTCTCTCATTGGTTCCCCCTCTTCCCGTTCATCCTCAGGACAAATCGCAACCTGTACGGAACAGGAGGTTAAAGGTGCTGAGTCTCCAAGGAGGGAGATTGCTAGTAAAGCGGCTGGAATGGCGAACCCGAGCACAAGGAGGTGAGAAATGAGGTGCGTTTTAGAAACCTTTCCCGATCACACGGTGTACCAGCTTCTGGGTTTCTCATGCATGTTTTCGATGTAGGAAGATGCCCTTGAACCTGGAGATTTGGGACCCATGGGATGGGTACCACGCAGTACTACTTTAAAGGGTCTGCGTTTGCTCACCCAACCTCACCAAACCTCTCAGCCCCAGGAGTGTCCACCCTTATGTCTCCGTCAGCTGTGGGTCTAGATATGGTCAATCCAGGTGGCATCACAGCCCCTGAACGAATTGTGTAAGAATTTCTCTCTCTTTCACTGTCTTTGTTTCACGGGTTTTTAAAAGTAATTGATTTTTATAATGGGGTTTAGCTGCTTTTCACTGCTGTGTTTATGCCGCTTTACACCCACTTGACTCACTTACAGAGAGATATCAATACATAGGTTTAAGATTCTTACTAGTCAGATATATTCTTGGGCGGTGAATAGGGGGTGTTGAGTCCAGTTCCCTGAGCAAGGAGTAGGTCTTGTCTATTACATATTGGGTTTATGGAACGGTATCTGAGCTAATTTGAAACCCGTGTTTTATGCATCCCCCCGCCTCACCTTTCCCGTTGAGCAACCATAGTGTGTTTTCTAAACGTGTGACTCTGTTCCGTTTTGTAATTCAGTTCAAGTGTAGCGGTTTTTACATTCCCTCTATTAGTGATATCTTATGACAAGTGTCTTTTTCTGTGTGACATTTTTCACTTAGAATCGTCGTACCTAAATCCACTCATCATGCTGCTACTAGCCTTATGACCTTGATTTCATGGCTGAGTGATATTCCATTGTACATATGGACCACAACTTCTTTATCCTTTTTTCTCTTTCCTGGGATATTTAAGGTGTAACGAAGTGGAGGTTCTTGTCAAGAGAGCAGCCCTAAACTTTGGGGTGCCTGTGTCTTGCTGATTTTTAGTTTTCCCAATGTATACGCCCATGAGTGGAAGTGCCCTATGCTCTCTAAGCTGAGTTTTTTAGATGTTTCAGGACACACCGTACACTTCTCCAGAGTGGCTGTTGGCAATTTACATCCCGCCCTTCAACGTAGCAAGGCTCCCGGTTCTCCATGGCCTGTCCTGCATTTCTGGTTTTGACACTTTATTCAGCATGGCCCTTTTGACCGATGGGAAGCGAGACTTCTTTGTAGCGCTGATTTGCCTTTCCAGGTTGCTTGGTTGGCCAAAAAGGGCGTATGCGTTTTTTCCTGAATATATTCAGGAAAAAACGCATACGCCCTTTTTGGCCAAGGGCATGATTGTCGAGGTTTGGCCGCTTTTCCTGTGCTTTCAAGGCGATTCGAATCTACCTCCTGAAATCTGTTTCCTGCAATTCTGCCTTGCTTTCAAATCCTCTTCGGTGCCTTCCCTCAATATATTTGTGGACAAGAGTTATCATTTATAACTCTGCAGGTTTGTGAATTGCAGTGCCCCTGAGCTCCATTGTTCAACTCGCTTACTTGGGAGCTGGCCGCAAAAGCACAGGATTGCTTCAGGCCCTATTCTGGTCCCGGGCGGCAGGCTGAGCCTGTGGTTAATTCTTCTTCCTGATGGGAAAATAGAGTGACCTGTGCCAGTCCCAACACCTAGAGCTAGTCTCTCATTGGTTCCCCCTCTTCCCGTTCATCCTCAGGACAAATCGCAACCTGTACGGAACAGGAGGTTAAAGGTGCTGAGTCTCCAAGGAGGGAGATTGCTAGTAAAGCGGCTGGAATGGCGAACCCGAGCACAAGGAGGTGAGAAATGAGGTGCGTTTTAGAAACCTTTCCCGATCACACGGTGTACCAGCTTCTGGGTTTCTCATGCATGTTTTCGATGTAGGAAGATGCCCTTGAACCTGGAGATTTGGGACCCATGGGATGGGTACCACGCAGTACTACTTTAAAGGGTCTGCGTTTGCTCACCCAACCTCACCAAACCTGTCAGCCCCAGGAGTGTCCACCCTTATGTCTCCGTCAGCTGTGGGTCTAGATATGGTCAATCCAGGTGGCATCACAGCCGCTGAACGAAGTTTGTAAGAATTTCTCTCTCTTTCACTGTCTTTGTTTCACGGGTTTTTAAAAGTAATTGATTTTTATAATGGGGTTTAGCTGCTTTTCACTGCTGTGTTTATGCCGCTTTACACCCACTTGACTCACTTACAGAGAGATATCAATACATAGGTTTAAGATTCTTACTAGTCAGATATATTCTTGGGCGGTGAGTAGGGGGTGTTGAGTCCAGTTCCCTGAGCAAGGAGTAGGTCTTGTCTATTACATATTGGGTTTATGGAACGGTATCTGAGCTAATTTGAAACCCGTGTTTTATGCATCCCCCCGCCTCACCTTTCCCGTTGAGCAGCCATAGTGTGTTTTCTAAACGTGTGACTCTGTTCCGTTTTGTAATTCAGTTCAAGTGTAGCGGTTTTTACATTCCCTCTATTAGTGATATCTTATGACAAGTGTCTTTTTCTGTGTGACTTTTTTCACTTAGAATCGTCGTACCTAAATCCACTCATCATGCTGCTACTAGCCTTATGACCTTGATTTCATGGCTGAGTGATATTCCATTGTACATAAGGACCACAACTTCTTTATCCTTTTTTCTCTTTCCTGGGATATTTAAGGTGTAACGAAGTGGAGGTTCTTGTCAAGAGAGCAGCCCTAAACTTTGGGGTGCCTGTGTCTTGCTGATTTTTAGTTTTCCCAATGTATACGCCCATGAGTGGAAGTGCCCTATGCTCTCTAAGCTGAGTTTTTTAGATGTTTCAGGACACACCGTACACTTCTCCAGAGTGGCTGTTGGCAATTTACATCCCGCCCATCAGCGTAGCAAGGCTCCCGGTTCTCCATGGCCTGTCCTGCATTTCTGGTTTTGACACTTTATTCAGCATGGCCCTTTTGACCGATGGGAAGCGAGACTTCTTTGTAGCGCTGATTTGCCTTTCCAGGTTGCTTGGTTGGCCAAAAAGGGCGTATGCGTTTTTTCCTGAATATATTCAGGAAAAAACGCATACGCCCTTTTTGGCCAAGGGCATGATTGTCGAGGTTTGGCCGCTTTTCCTGTGCTTTCAAGGCGATTCGAATCTACCTCCTGAAATCTGTTTCCTGCAATTCTGCCTTGCTTTCAAATCCTCTTCGGTGCCTTGCCTCAATATATTTGTGGACAAGAGTTATCATTTATAACTCTGCAGGTTTGTGAATTGCAGTGCCCCTGAGCTCCATTGTTCAACTCGCTTACTTGGGAGCTGGCCGCAAAAGCACAGGATTGCTTCAGGCCCTATTCTGGTCCCGGGCGGCAGGCTGAGCCTGTGGTTAATTCTTCTTCCTGATGGGAAAATAGAGTGACCTGTGCCAGTCCCAACACCTAGAGCTAGTCTCTCATTGGTTCCCCCTCTTCCCGTTCATCCTCAGGACAAATCGCAACCTGTACGGAACAGGAGGTTAAAGGTGCTGAGTCTCCAAGGAGGGAGATTGCTAGTAAAGCGGCTGGAATGGCGAACCCGAGCACAAGGAGGTGAGAAATGAGGTGCGTTTTAGAAACCTTTCCCGATCACACGGTGTACCAGCTTCTGGGTTTCTCATGCATGTTTTCGATGTAGGAAGATGCCCTTGAACCTGGAGATTTGGGACCCATGGGATGGGTACCACGCAGTACTACTTTAAAGGGTCTGCGTTTGCTCACCCAACCTCACCAAACCTCTCAGCCCCAGGAGTGTCCACCCTTATGTCTCCGTCAGCTGTGGGTCTAGATATGGTCAATCCAGGTGGCATCACAGCCGCTGAACGAAGTTTGTAAGAATTTCTCTCTCTTTCACTGTCTTTGTTTCACGGGTTTTTAAAAGTAATTGATTTTTATAATGGGGTTTAGCTGCTTTTCACTGCTGTGTTTATGCCGCTTTACACCCACTTGACTCACTTACAGAGAGATATCAATACATAGGTTTAAGATTCTTACTAGTCAGATATATTCTTGGGCGGTGAGTAGGGGGTGTTGAGTCCAGTTCCCTGAGCAAGGAGTAGGTCTTGTCTATTACATATTGGGTTTATGGAACGGTATCTGAGCTAATTTGAAACCCGTGTTTTATGCATCCCCCCGCCTCACCTTTCCCGTTGAGCAGCCATAGTGTGTTTTCTAAACGTGTGACTCTGTTCCGTTTTGTAATTCAGTTCAAGTGTAGCGGTTTTTACATTCCCTCTATTAGTGATATCTTATGACAAGTGTCTTTTTCTGTGTGACTTTTTTCACTTAGAATTGTCGTACCTAAATCCACTCATCATGCTGCTACTAGCCTTATGACCTTGATTTCATGGCTGAGTGATATTCCATTGTACATAAGGACCACAACTTCTTTATCCTTTTTTCTCTTTCCTGGGATATTTAAGGTGTAATGAAGTGGAGGTTCTTGTCAAGAGAGCAGCCCTAAACTTTGGGGTGCCTGTGTCTTGCTGATTTTTAGTTTTCCCAATGTATACGCCCATGAGTGGAAGTGCCCTATGCTCTCTAAGCTGAGTTTTTTAGATGTTTCAGGACACACCGTACACTTCT
Organism: Eschrichtius robustus; assembly: GCF_028021215.1. Taxonomy (NCBI): domain Eukaryota; kingdom Metazoa; phylum Chordata; class Mammalia; order Artiodactyla; family Eschrichtiidae; genus Eschrichtius; species Eschrichtius robustus. The sequence continues at coordinate 36,258,781 of NC_090831.1, read as the reverse complement.
CCAGAGTGGCTGTTGGCAATTTACATCCCGCCCATCAGCGTAGCAAGGCTCCCGGTTCTCCATGGCCTGTCCTACATTTCTGGTTTTGACACTTTATTCAGCATGGCCCTTTTGACCGATGGGAAGCGAGACTTCTTTGTAGCGCTGATTTGCCTTTCCAGGTTGCTTGGTTGGCCAAAAAGGGCGTATGCGTTTTTTCCTGAATATATTCAGGAAAAAACGCATACGCCCTTTTTGGCCAAGGGCATGATTGTCGAGGTTTGGCCGCTTTTCCTGTGCTTTCAAGGCGATTCGAATCTACCTCCTGAAATCTGTTTCCTGCAATTCTGCCTTGTTTTCAAATCCTCTTCGGTGCCTTCCCTCAATATATTTGTGGACAAGAGTTATCATTTATAACTCTGCAGGTTTGTGAATTGCAGTGCCCCTGAGCTCCATTGTTCAACTCGCTTACTTGGGAGCTGGCCGCAAAAGCACAGGATTGCTTCAGGCCCTATTCTGGTCCCGGGCGGCAGGCTGAGCCTGTGGTTAATTCTTCTTCCTGATGGGAAAATACAGTGACCTGTGCCAGTCCCAACACCTAGAGCTAGTCTCTCATTGGTTCCCCCTCTTCCCGTTCATCCTCAGGACAAATCGCAACCTGTACGGAACAGGAGGTTAAAGGTGCTGAGTCTCCAAGGAGGGAGATTGCTAGTAAAGCGGCTGGAATGGCGAACCCGAGCACAAGGAGGTGAGAAATGAGGTGCGTTTTAGAAACCTTTCCCGATCACACGGTGTACCAGCTTCTGGGTTTCTCATGCATGTTTTCGATGTAGGAAGATGCCCTTGAACCTGGAGATTTGGGACCCATGGGATGGGTACCACGCAGTACTACTTTAAAGGGTCTGCGTTTGCTCACCCAACCTCACCAAACCTCTCAGCCCCAGGAGTGTCCACCCTTATGTCTCCGTCAGCTGTGGGTCTAGATATGGTCAATCCAGGTGGCATCACAGCCCCTGAACGAATTGTGTAAGAATTTCTCTCTCTTTCACTGTCTTTGTTTCACGGGTTTTTAAAAGTAATTGATTTTTATAATGGGGTTTAGCTGCTTTTCACTGCTGTGTTTATGCCGCTTTACACCCACTTGACTCACTTACAGAGAGATATCAATACATAGGTTTAAGATTCTTACTAGTCAGATATATTCTTGGGCGGTGAATAGGGGGTGTTGAGTCCAGTTCCCTGAGCAAGGAGTAGGTCTTGTCTATTACATATTGGGTTTATGGAACGGTATCTGAGCTAATTTGAAACCCGTGTTTTATGCATCCCCCCGCCTCACCTTTCCCGTTGAGCAACCATAGTGTGTTTTCTAAACGTGTGACTCTGTTCCGTTTTGTAATTCAGTTCAAGTGTAGCGGTTTTTACATTCCCTCTATTAGTGATATCTTATGACAAGTGTCTTTTTCTGTGTGACATTTTTCACTTAGAATCGTCGTACCTAAATCCACTCATCATGCTGCTACTAGCCTTATGACCTTGATTTCATGGCTGAGTGATATTCCATTGTACATATGGACCACAACTTCTTTATCCTTTTTTCTCTTTCCTGGGATATTTAAGGTGTAACGAAGTGGAGGTTCTTGTCAAGAGAGCAGCCCTAAACTTTGGGGTGCCTGTGTCTTGCTGATTTTTAGTTTTCCCAATGTATACGCCCATGAGTGGAAGTGCCCTATGCTCTCTAAGCTGAGTTTTTTAGATGTTTCAGGACACACCGTACACTTCTCCAGAGTGGCTGTTGGCAATTTACATCCCGCCCTTCAACGTAGCAAGGCTCCCGGTTCTCCATGGCCTGTCCTGCATTTCTGGTTTTGACACTTTATTCAGCATGGCCCTTTTGACCGATGGGAAGCGAGACTTCTTTGTAGCGCTGATTTGCCTTTCCAGGTTGCTTGGTTGGCCAAAAAGGGCGTATGCGTTTTTTCCTGAATATATTCAGGAAAAAACGCATACGCCCTTTTTGGCCAAGGGCATGATTGTCGAGGTTTGGCCGCTTTTCCTGTGCTTTCAAGGCGATTCGAATCTACCTCCTGAAATCTGTTTCCTGCAATTCTGCCTTGCTTTCAAATCCTCTTCGGTGCCTTCCCTCAATATATTTGTGGACAAGAGTTATCATTTATAACTCTGCAGGTTTGTGAATTGCAGTGCCCCTGAGCTCCATTGTTCAACTCGCTTACTTGGGAGCTGGCCGCAAAAGCACAGGATTGCTTCAGGCCCTATTCTGGTCCCGGGCGGCAGGCTGAGCCTGTGGTTAATTCTTCTTCCTGATGGGAAAATAGAGTGACCTGTGCCAGTCCCAACACCTAGAGCTAGTCTCTCATTGGTTCCCCCTCTTCCCGTTCATCCTCAGGACAAATTGCAACCTGTACGGAACAGGAGGTTAAAGGTGCTGAGTCTCCAAGGAGGGAGATTGCTAGTAAAGCGGCTGGAATGGCGAACCCGAGCACAAGGAGGTGAGAAATGAGGTGCGTTTTAGAAACCTTTCCCGATCACACGGTGTACCAGCTTCTGGGTTTCTCATGCATGTTTTCGATGTAGGAAGATGCCCTTGAACCTGGAGATTTGGGACCCATGGGATGGGTACCACGCAGTACTACTTTAAAGGGTCTGCGTTTGCTCACCCAACCTCACCAAACCTCTCAGCCCCAGGAGTGTCCACCCTTATGTCTCCGTCAGCTGTGGGTCTAGATATGGTCAATCCAGGTGGCATCACAGCCCCTGAACGAATTGTGTAAGAATTTCTCTCTCTTTCACTGTCTTTGTTTCACGGGTTTTTAAAAGTAATTGATTTTTATAATGGGGTTTAGCTGCTTTTCACTGCTGTGTTTATGCCGCTTTACACCCACTTGACTCACTTACAGAGAGATATCAATACATAGGTTTAAGATTCTTACTAGTCAGATATATTCTTGGGCGGTGAATAGGGGGTGTTGAGTCCAGTTCCCTGAGCAAGGAGTAGGTCTTGTCTATTACATATTGGGTTTATGGAACGGTATCTGAGCTAATTTGAAACCCGTGTTTTATGCATCCCCCCGCCTCACCTTTCCCGTTGAGCAACCATAGTGTGTTTTCTAAACGTGTGACTCTGTTCCGTTTTGTAATTCAGTTCAAGTGTAGCGGTTTTTACATTCCCTCTATTAGTGATATCTTATGACAAGTGTCTTTTTCTGTGTGACATTTTTCACTTAGAATCGTCGTACCTAAATCCACTCATCATGCTGCTACTAGCCTTATGACCTTGATTTCATGGCTGAGTGATATTCCATTGTACATATGGACCACAACTTCTTTATCCTTTTTTCTCTTTCCTGGGATATTTAAGGTGTAACGAAGTGGAGGTTCTTGTCAAGAGAGCAGCCCTAAACTTTGGGGTGCCTGTGTCTTGCTGATTTTTAGTTTTCCCAATGTATACGCCCATGAGTGGAAGTGCCCTATGCTCTCTAAGCTGAGTTTTTTAGATGTTTCAGGACACACCGTACACTTCTCCAGAGTGGCTGTTGGCAATTTACATCCCGCCCTTCAACGTAGCAAGGCTCCCGGTTCTCCATGGCCTGTCCTGCATTTCTGGTTTTGACACTTTATTCAGCATGGCCCTTTTGACCGATGGGAAGCGAGACTTCTTTGTAGCGCTGATTTGCCTTTCCAGGTTGCTTGGTTGGCCAAAAAGGGCGTATGCGTTTTTTCCTGAATATATTCAGGAAAAAACGCATACGCCCTTTTTGGCCAAGGGCATGATTGTCGAGGTTTGGCCGCTTTTCCTGTGCTTTCAAGGCGATTCGAATCTACCTCCTGAAATCTGTTTCCTGCAATTCTGCCTTGCTTTCAAATCCTCTTCGGTGCCTTCCCTCAATATATTTGTGGACAAGAGTTATCATTTATAACTCTGCAGGTTTGTGAATTGCAGTGCCCCTGAGCTCCATTGTTCAACTCGCTTACTTGGGAGCTGGCCGCAAAAGCACAGGATTGCTTCAGGCCCTATTCTGGTCCCGGGCGGCAGGCTGAGCCTGTGGTTAATTCTTCTTCCTGATGGGAAAATAGAGTGACCTGTGCCAGTCCCAACACCTAGAGCTAGTCTCTCATTGGTTCCCCCTCTTCCCGTTCATCCTCAGGACAAATCGCAACCTGTACGGAACAGGAGGTTAAAGGTGCTGAGTCTCCAAGGAGGGAGATTGCTAGTAAAGCGGCTGGAATGGCGAACCCGAGCACAAGGAGGTGAGAAATGAGGTGCGTTTTAGAAACCTTTCCCGATCACACGGTGTACCAGCTTCTGGGTTTCTCATGCATGTTTTCGATGTAGGAAGATGCCCTTGAACCTGGAGATTTGGGACCCATGGGATGGGTACCACGCAGTACTACTTTAAAGGGTCTGCGTTTGCTCACCCAACCTCACCAAACCTCTCAGCCCCAGGAGTGTCCACCCTTATGTCTCCGTCAGCTGTGGGTCTAGATATGGTCAATCCAGGTGGCTTCACAGCCCCTGAACGAATTGTGTAAGAATTTCTCTCTCTTTCACTGTCTTTGTTTCACGGGTTTTTAAAAGTAATTGATTTTTATAATGGGGTTTAGCTGCTTTTCACAGCTGTGTTTATGCCGCTTTACACCCACTTGACTCACTTACAGAGAGATATCAATACATAGGTTTAAGATTCTTACTAGTCAGATATATTCTTGGGCGGTGAATAGGGGGTGTTGAGTCCAGTTCCCTGAGCAAGGAGTAGGTCTTGTCTATTACATATTGGGTTTATGGAACGGTATCTGAGCTAATTTGAAACCCGTGTTTTATGCATCCCCCCGCCTCACCTTTCCCGTTGAGCAACCATAGTGTGTTTTCTAAACGTGTGACTCTGTTCCGTTTTGTAATTCAGTTCAAGTGTAGCGGTTTTTACATTCCCTCTATTAGTGATATCTTATGACAAGTGTCTTTTTCTGTGTGACATTTTTCACTTAGAATCGTCGTACCTAAATCCACTCATCATGCTGCTACTAGCCTTATGACCTTGATTTCATGGCTGAGTGATATTCCATTGTACATATGGACCACAACTTCTTTATCCTTTTTTCTCTTTCCTGGGATATTTAAGGTGTAACGAAGTGGAGGTTCTTGTCAAGAGAGCAGCCCTAAACTTTGGGGTGCCTGTGTCTTGCTGATTTTTAGTTTTCCCAATGTATACGCCCATCAGTGGAAGTGCCCTATGCTCTCTAAGCTGAGTTTTTTAGATGTTTCAGGACACACCGTACACTTCTCCAGAGTGGCTGTTGGCAATTTACATCCCGCCCTTCAACGTAGCAAGGCTCCCGGTTCTCCATGGCCTGTCCTGCATTTCTGGTTTTGACACTTTATTCAGCATGGCCCTTTTGACCGATGGGAAGCGAGGCTTCTTTGTAGCGCTGATTTGCCTTTCCAGGATGCTTGGTTGGCCAAAAAGGGCGTATGCGTTTTTTCCTGAATATATTCAGGAAAAAACGCATACGCCCTTTTTGGCCAAGGGCATGATTGTCGAGGTTTGGCCGCTTTTCCTGTGCTTTCAAGGCGATTCGAATCTACCTCCTGAAATCTGTTTCCTGCAATTCTGCCTTGCTTTCAAATATTCTTCGGTGCCTTCCCTCAATATATTTGTGGACGAGAGTTATCATTTATAACTCTGCAGGTTTGTGAATTGCAGTGCCCCTGAGCTCCATTGTTCAACTCGCTTACTTGGGAGCTGGCCGCAAAAGCACAGGATTGCTTCAGGCCCTATTCTGGTCCCGGGCGGCAGGCTGAGCCTGTGGTTAATTCTTCTTCCTGATGGGAAAATAGAGTGACCTGTGCCAGTCCCAACACCTAGAGCTAGTCTCTCATTGGTTCCCCCTCTTCCCGTTCATCCTCAGGACAAATCGCAACCTGTACGGAACAGGAGGTTAAAGGTGCTGAGTCTCCAAGGAGGGAGATTGCTAGTAAAGCGGCTGGAATGGCGAACCCGAGCACAAGGAGGTGAGAAATGAGCTGCGTTTTAGAAACCTTTCCCGATCACACGGTGTACCAGCTTCTGGGTTTCTCATGCATGTTTTCGATGTAGGAAGATGCCCTTGAACCTGGAGATTTGGGACCCATGGGATGGGTACCACGCAGTACTACTTTAAAGGGTCTGCGTTTGCTCACCCAACCTCACCAAACCTCTCAGCCCCAAGAGTGTCCACCCTTATGTCTCCGTCAGCTGTGGGTCTAGATATGGTCAATCCAGGTGGCATCACAGCCCCTGAACGAATTGTGTAAGAATTTCTCTCTCTTTCACTGTCTTTGTTTCACGGGTTTTTAAAAGTAATTGATTTTTATAATGGGGTTTAGCTGCTTTTCACTGCTGTGTTTATGCCGCTTTACACCCACTTGACTCACTTACAGAGAGATATCAATACATAGGTTTAAGATTCTTACTAGTCAGATATATTCTTGGGCGGTGAGTAGGGGGTGTTGAGTCCAGTTCCCTGAGCAAGGAGTAGGTCTTGTCTATTACATATTGGGTTTATGGAACGGTATCTGAGCTAATTTGAAACCCGTGTTTTATGCATCCCCCCGCCTCACCTTTCCCGTTGAGCAACCATAGTGTGTTTTCTAAACGTGTGACTCTGTTCCGTTTTGTAATTCAGTTCAAGTGTAGCGGTTTTTACATTCCCTCTATTAGTGATATCTTATGACAAGTGTCTTTTTCTGTGTGACATTTTTCACTTAGAATCGTCGTACCTAAATCCACTCATCATGCTGCTACTAGCCTTATGACCTTGATTTCATGGCTGAGTGATATTCCATTGTACATATGGACCACAACTTCTTTATCCTTTTTTCTCTTTCCTGGGATATTTAAGGTGTAACGAAGTGGAGGTTCTTGTCAAGAGAGCAGCCCTAAACTTTGGGGTGCCTGTGTCTTGCTGATTTTTAGTTTTCCCAATGTATACGCCCATGAGTGGAAGTGCCCTATGCTCTCTAAGCTGAGTTTTTTAGATGTTTCAGGACACACCGTACACTTCTCCAGAGTGGCTGTTGGCAATTTACATCCCGCCCTTCAACGTAGCAAGGCTCCCGGTTCTCCATGGCCTGTCCTGCATTTCTGGTTTTGACACTTTATTCAGCATGGCCCTTTTGACCGATGGGAAGCGAGACTTCTTTGTAGCGCTGATTTGCCTTTCCAGGTTGCTTGGTTGGCCAAAAAGGGCGTATGCGTTTTTTCCTGAATATATTCAGGAAAAAACGCATACGCCCTTTTTGGCCAAGGGCATGATTGTCGAGGTTTGGCCGCTTTTCCTGTGCTTTCAAGGCGATTCGAATCTACCTCCTGAAATCTGTTTCCTGCAATTCTGCCTTGCTTTCAAATCCTCTTCGGTGCCTTCCCTCAATATATTTGTGGACAAGAGTTATCATTTATAACTCTGCAGGTTTGTGAATTGCAGTGCCCCTGAGCTCCATTGTTCAACTCGCTTACTTGGGAGCTGGCCGCAAAAGCACAGGATTGCTTCAGGCCCTATTCTGGTCCCGGGCGGCAGGCTGAGCCTGTGGTTAATTCTTCTTCCTGATGGGAAAATAGAGTGACCTGTGCCAGTCCCAACACCTAGAGCTAGTCTCTCATTGGTTCCCCCTCTTCCCGTTCATCCTCAGGACAAATCGCAACCTGTACGGAACAGGAGGTTAAAGGTGCTGAGTCTCCAAGGAGGGAGATTGCTAGTAAAGCGGCTGGAATGGCGAACCCGAGCACAAGGAGGTGAGAAATGAGGTGCGTTTTAGAAACCTTTCCCGATCACACGGTGTACCAGCTTCTGGGTTTCTCATGCATGTTTTCGATGTAGGAAGATGCCCTTGAACCTGGAGATTTGGGACCCATGGGATGGGTACCACGCAGTACTACTTTAAAGGGTCTGCGTTTGCTCACCCAACCTCACCAAACCTCTCAGCCCCAGGAGTGTCCACCCTTATGTCTCCGTCAGCTGTGGGTCTAGATATGGTCAATCCAGGTGGCTTCACAGCCCCTGAACGAATTGTGTAAGAATTTCTCTCTCTTTCACTGTCTTTGTTTCACGGGTTTTTAAAAGTAATTGATTTTTATAATGGGGTTTAGCTGCTTTTCACTGCTGTGTTTATGCCGCTTTACACCCACTTGACTCACTTACAGAGAGATATCAATACATAGGTTTAAGATTCTTACTAGTCAGATATATTCTTGGGCGGTGAATAGGGGGTGTTGAGTCCAGTTCCCTGAGCAAGGAGTAGGTCTTGTCTATTACATATTGGGTTTATGGAACGGTATCTGAGCTAATTTGAAACCCGTGTTTTATGCATCCCCCCGCCTCACCTTTCCCGTTGAGCAACCATAGTGTGTTTTCTAAACGTGTGACTCTGTTCCGTTTTGTAATTCAGTTCAAGTGTAGCGGTTTTTACATTCCCTCTATTAGTGATATCTTATGACAAGTGTCTTTTTCTGTGTGACATTTTTCACTTAGAATCGTCGTACCTAAATCCACTCATCATGCTGCTACTAGCCTTATGACCTTGATTTCATGGCTGAGTGATATTCCATTGTACATATGGACCACAACTTCTTTATCCTTTTTTCTCTTTCCTGGGATATTTAAGGTGTAACGAAGTGGAGGTTCTTGTCAAGAGAGCAGCCCTAAACTTTGGGGTGCCTGTGTCTTGCTGATTTTTAGTTTTCCCAATGTATACGCCCATCAGTGGAAGTGCCCTATGCTCTCTAAGCTGAGTTTTTTAGATGTTTCAGGACACACCGTACACTTCTCCAGAGTGGCTGTTGGCAATTTACATCCCGCCCTTCAACGTAGCAAGGCTCCCGGTTCTCCATGGCCTGTCCTGCATTTCTGGTTTTGACACTTTATTCAGCATGGCCCTTTTGACCGATGGGAAGCGAGGCTTCTTTGTAGCGCTGATTTGCCTTTCCAGGATGCTTGGTTGGCCAAAAAGGGCGTATGCGTTTTTTCCTGAATATATTCAGGAAAAAACGCATACGCCCTTTTTGGCCAAGGGCATGATTGTCGAGGTTTGGCCGCTTTTCCTGTGCTTTCAAGGCGATTCGAATCTACCTCCTGAAATCTGTTTCCTGCAATTCTGCCTTGCTTTCAAATATTCTTCGGTGCCTTCCCTCAATATATTTGTGGACGAGAGTTATCATTTATAACTCTGCAGGTTTGTGAATTGCAGTGCCCCTGAGCTCCATTGTTCAACTCGCTTACTTGGGAGCTGGCCGCAAAAGCACAGGATTGCTTCAGGCCCTATTCTGGTCCCGGGCGGCAGGCTGAGCCTGTGGTTAATTCTTCTTCCTGATGGGAAAATAGAGTGACCTGTGCCAGTCCCAACACCTAGAGCTAGTCTCTCATTGGTTCCCCCTCTTCCCGTTCATCCTCAGGACAAATCGCAACCTGTACGGAACAGGAGGTTAAAGGTGCTGAGTCTCCAAGGAGGGAGATTGCTAGTAAAGCGGCTGGAATGGCGAACCCGAGCACAAGGAGGTGAGAAATGAGCTGCGTTTTAGAAACCTTTCCCGATCACACGGTGTACCAGCTTCTGGGTTTCTCATGCATGTTTTCGATGTAGGAAGATGCCCTTGAACCTGGAGATTTGGGACCCATGGGATGGGTACCACGCAGTACTACTTTAAAGGGTCTGCGTTTGCTCACCCAACCTCACCAAACCTCTCAGCCCCAAGAGTGTCCACCCTTATGTCTCCGTCAGCTGTGGGTCTAGATATGGTCAATCCAGGTGGCATCACAGCCCCTGAACGAATTGTGTAAGAATTTCTCTCTCTTTCACTGTCTTTGTTTCACGGGTTTTTAAAAGTAATTGATTTTTATAATGGGGTTTAGCTGCTTTTCACTGCTGTGTTTATGCCGCTTTACACCCACTTGACTCACTTACAGAGAGATATCAATACATAGGTTTAAGATTCTTACTAGTCAGATATATTCTTGGGCGGTGAGTAGGGGGTGTTGAGTCCAGTTCCCTGAGCAAGGAGTAGGTCTTGTCTATTACATATTGGGTTTATGGAACGGTATCTGAGCTAATTTGAAACCCGTGTTTTATGCATCCCCCCGCCTCACCTTTCCCGTTGAGCAACCATAGTGTGTTTTCTAAACGTGTGACTCTGTTCCGTTTTGTAATTCAGTTCAAGTGTAGCGGTTTTTACATTCCCTCTATTAGTGATATCTTATGACAAGTGTCTTTTTCTGTGTGACATTTTTCACTTAGAATCGTCGTACCTAAATCCACTCATCATGCTGCTACTAGCCTTATGACCTTGATTTCATGGCTGAGTGATATTCCATTGTACATATGGACCACAACTTCTTTATCCTTTTTTCTCTTTCCTGGGATATTTAAGGTGTAACGAAGTGGAGGTTCTTGTCAAGAGAGCAGCCCTAAACTTTGGGGTGCCTGTGTCTTGCTGATTTTTAGTTTTCCCAATGTATACGCCCATGAGTGGAAGTGCCCTATGCTCTCTAAGCTGAGTTTTTTAGATGTTTCAGGACACACCGTACACTTCTCCAGAGTGGCTGTTGGCAATTTACATCCCGCCCTTCAACGTAGCAAGGCTCCCGGTTCTCCATGGCCTGTCCTGCATTTCTGGTTTTGACACTTTATTCAGCATGGCCCTTTTGACCGATGGGAAGCGAGACTTCTTTGTAGCGCTGATTTGCCTTTCCAGGTTGCTTGGTTGGCCAAAAAGGGCGTATGCGTTTTTTCCTGAATATATTCAGGAAAAAACGCATACGCCCTTTTTGGCCAAGGGCATGATTGTCGAGGTTTGGCCGCTTTTCCTGTGCTTTCAAGGCGATTCGAATCTACCTCCTGAAATCTGTTTCCTGCAATTCTGCCTTGCTTTCAAATCCTCTTCGGTGCCTTCCCTCAATATATTTGTGGACAAGAGTTATCATTTATAACTCTGCAGGTTTGTGAATTGCAGTGCCCCTGAGCTCCATTGTTCAACTCGCTTACTTGGGAGCTGGCCGCAAAAGCACAGGATTGCTTCAGGCCCTATTCTGGTCCCGGGCGGCAGGCTGAGCCTGTGGTTAATTCTTCTTCCTGATGGGAAAATAGAGTGACCTGTGCCAGTCCCAACACCTAGAGCTAGTCTCTCATTGGTTCCCCCTCTTCCCGTTCATCCTCAGGACAAATCGCAACCTGTACGGAACAGGAGGTTAAAGGTGCTGAGTCTCCAAGGAGGGAGATTGCTAGTAAAGCGGCTGGAATGGCGAACCCGAGCACAAGGAGGTGAGAAATGAGGTGCGTTTTAGAAACCTTTCCCGATCACACGGTGTACCAGCTTCTGGGTTTCTCATGCATGTTTTCGATGTAGGAAGATGCCCTTGAACCTGGAGATTTGGGACCCATGGGATGGGTACCACGCAGTACTACTTTAAAGGGTCTGCGTTTGCTCACCCAACCTCACCAAACCTCTCAGCCCCAGGAGTGTCCACCCTTATGTCTCCGTCAGCTGTGGGTCTAGATATGGTCAATCCAGGTGGCTTCACAGCCCCTGAACGAATTGTGTAAGAATTTCTCTCTCTTTCACTGTCTTTGTTTCACGGGTTTTTAAAAGTAATTGATTTTTATAATGGGGTTTAGCTGCTTTTCACTGCTGTGTTTATGCCGCTTTACACCCACTTGACTCACTTACAGAGAGATATCAATACATAGGTTTAAGATTCTTACTAGTCAGATATATTCTTGGGCGGTGAATAGGGGGTGTTGAGTCCAGTTCCCTGAGCAAGGAGTAGGTCTTGTCTATTACATATTGGGTTTATGGAACGGTATCTGAGCTAATTTGAAACCCGTGTTTTATGCATCCCCCCGCCTCACCTTTCCCGTTGAGCAACCATAGTGTGTTTTCTAAACGTGTGACTCTGTTCCGTTTTGTAATTCAGTTCAAGTGTAGCGGTTTTTACATTCCCTCTATTAGTGATATCTTATGACAAGTGTCTTTTTCTGTGTGACATTTTTCACTTAGAATCGTCGTACCTAAATCCACTCATCATGCTGCTACTAGCCTTATGACCTTGATTTCATGGCTGAGTGATATTCCATTGTACATATGGACCACAACTTCTTTATCCTTTTTTCTCTTTCCTGGGATATTTAAGGTGTAACGAAGTGGAGGTTCTTGTCAAGAGAGCAGCCCTAAACTTTGGGGTGCCTGTGTCTTGCTGATTTTTAGTTTTCCCAATGTATACGCCCATCAGTGGAAGTGCCCTATGCTCTCTAAGCTGAGTTTTTTAGATGTTTCAGGACACACCGTACACTTCTCCAGAGTGGCTGTTGGCAATTTACATCCCGCCCTTCAACGTAGCAAGGCTCCCGGTTCTCCATGGCCTGTCCTGCATTTCTGGTTTTGACACTTTATTCAGCATGGCCCTTTTGACCGATGGGAAGCGAGGCTTCTTTGTAGCGCTGATTTGCCTTTCCAGGATGCTTGGTTGGCCAAAAAGGGCGTATGCGTTTTTTCCTGAATATATTCAGGAAAAAACGCATACGCCCTTTTTGGCCAAGGGCATGATTGTCGAGGTTTGGCCGCTTTTCCTGTGCTTTCAAGGCGATTCGAATCTACCTCCTGAAATCTGTTTCCTGCAATTCTGCCTTGCTTTCAAATATTCTTCGGTGCCTTCCCTCAATATATTTGTGGACGAGAGTTATCATTTATAACTCTGCAGGTTTGTGAATTGCAGTGCCCCTGAGCTCCATTGTTCAACTCGCTTACTTGGGAGCTGGCCGCAAAAGCACAGGATTGCTTCAGGCCCTATTCTGGTCCCGGGCGGCAGGCTGAGCCTGTGGTTAATTCTTCTTCCTGATGGGAAAATAGAGTGACCTGTGCCAGTCCCAACACCTAGAGCTAGTCTCTCATTGGTTCCCCCTCTTCCCGTTCATCCTCAGGACAAATCGCAACCTGTACGGAACAGGAGGTTAAAGGTGCTGAGTCTCCAAGGAGGGAGATTGCTAGTAAAGCGGCTGGAATGGCGAACCCGAGCACAAGGAGGTGAGAAATGAGCTGCGTTTTAGAAACCTTTCCCGATCACACGGTGTACCAGCTTCTGGGTTTCTCATGCATGTTTTCGATGTAGGAAGATGCCCTTGAACCTGGAGATTTGGGACCCATGGGATGGGTACCACGCAGTACTACTTTAAAGGGTCTGCGTTTGCTCACCCAACCTCACCAAACCTCTCAGCCCCAAGAGTGTCCACCCTTATGTCTCCGTCAGCTGTGGGTCTAGATATGGTCAATCCAGGTGGCATCACAGCCCCTGAACGAATTGTGTAAGAATTTCTCTCTCTTTCACTGTCTTTGTTTCACGGGTTTTTAAAAGTAATTGATTTTTATAATGGGGTTTAGCTGCTTTTCACTGCTGTGTTTATGCCGCTTTACACCCACTTGACTCACTTACAGAGAGATATCAATACATAGGTTTAAGATTCTTACTAGTCAGATATATTCTTGGGCGGTGAGTAGGGGGTGTTGAGTCCAGTTCCCTGAGCAAGGAGTAGGTCTTGTCTATTACATATTGGGTTTATGGAACGGTATCTGAGCTAATTTGAAACCCGTGTTTTATGCATCCCCCCGCCTCACCTTTCCCGTTGAGCAGCCATAGTGTGTTTTCTAAACGTGTGACTCTGTTCCGTTTTGTAATTCAGTTCAAGTGTAGCGGTTTTTACATTCCCTCTATTAGTGATATCTTATGACAAGTGTCTTTTTCTGTGTGACTTTTTTCACTTAGAATCGTCGTACCTAAATCCACTCATCATGCTGCTACTAGCCTTATGACCTTGATTTCATGGCTGAGTGATATTCCATTGTACATATGGACCACAACTTCTTTATCCTTTTTTCTCTTTCCTGGGATATTTAAGGTGTAACGAAGTGGAGGTTCTTGTCAAGAGAGCAGCCCTAAACTTTGGGGTGCCTGTGTCTTGCTGATTTTTAGTTTTCCCAATGTATACGCCCATGAGTGGAAGTGCCCTATGCTCTCTAAGCTGAGTTTTTTAGATGTTTCAGGACACACCGTACACTTCTCCAGAGTGGCTGTTGGCAATTTACATCCCGCCCTTCAGCGTAGCAAGGCTCCCGGTTCTCCATGGCCTGTCCTGCATTTCTGGTTTTGACACTTTATTCAGCATGGCCCTTTTGACCGATGGGAAGCGAGACTTCTTTGTAGCGCTGATTTGCCTTTCCAGGTTGCTTGGTTGGCCAAAAAGGGCGTATGCGTTTTTTCCTGAATATATTCAGGAAAAAACGCATACGCCCTTTTTGGCCAAGGGCATGATTGTCGAGGTTTGGCCGCTTTTCCTGTGCTTTCAAGGCGATTCGAATCTACCTCCTGAAATCTGTTTCCTGCAATTCTGCCTTGCTTTCAAATCCTCTTCGGTGCCTTGCCTCAATATATTTGTGGACAAGAGTTATCATTTATAACTCTGCAGGTTTGTGAATTGCAGTGCCCCTGAGCTCCATTGTTCAACTCGCTTACTTGGGAGCTGGCCGCAAAAGCACAGGATTGCTTCAGGCCCTATTCTGGTCCCGGGCGGCAGGCTGAGCCTGTGGTTAATTCTTCTTCCTGATGGGAAAATAGAGTGACCTGTGCCAGTCCCAACACCTAGAGCTAGTCTCTCATTGGTTCCCCCTCTTCCCGTTCATCCTCAGGACAAATCGCAACCTGTACGGAACAGGAGGTTAAAGGTGCTGAGTCTCCAAGGAGGGAGATTGCTAGTAAAGCGGCTGGAATGGCGAACCCGAGCACAAGGAGGTGAGAAATGAGGTGCGTTTTAGAAACCTTTCCCGATCACACGGTGTACCAGCTTCTGGGTTTCTCATGCATGTTTTCGATGTAGGAAGATGCCCTTGAACCTGGAGATTTGGGACCCATGGGATGGGTACCACGCAGTACTACTTTAAAGGGTCTGCGTTTGCTCACCCAACCTCACCAAACCTCTCAGCCCCAGGAGTGTCCACCCTTATGTCTCCGTCAGCTGTGGGTCTAGATATGGTCAATCCAGGTGGCATCACAGCCGCTGAACGAAGTTTGTAAGAATTTCTCTCTCTTTCACTGTCTTTGTTTCACGGGTTTTTAAAAGTAATTGATTTTTATAATGGGGTTTAGCTGCTTTTCACTGCTGTGTTTATGCCGCTTTACACCCACTTGACTCACTTACAGAGAGATATCAATACATAGGTTTAAGATTCTTACTAGTCAGATATATTCTTGGGCGGTGAGTAGGGGGTGTTGAGTCCAGTTCCCTGAGCAAGGAGTAGGTCTTGTCTATTACATATTGGGTTTATGGAACGGTATCTGAGCTAATTTGAAACCCGTGTTTTATGCATCCCCCCGCCTCACCTTTCCCGTTGAGCAGCCATAGTGTGTTTTCTAAACGTGTGACTCTGTTCCGTTTTGTAATTCAGTTCAAGTGTAGCGGTTTTTACATTCCGTCTATTAGTGATATCTTATGACAAGTGTCTTTTTCTGTGTGACTTTTTTCACTTAGAATTGTCGTACCTAAATCCACTCATCATGCTGCTACTAGCCTTATGACCTTGATTTCATGGCTGAGTGATATTCCATTGTACATAAGGACCACAACTTCTTTATCCTTTTTTCTCTTTCCTGGGATATTTAAGGTGTAATGAAGTGGAGGTTCTTGTCAAGAGAGCAGCCCTAAACTTTGGGGTGCCTGTGTCTTGCTGATTTTTAGTTTTCCCAATGTATACGCCCATGAGTGGAAGTGCCCTATGCTCTCTAAGCTGAGTTTTTTAGATGTTTCAGGACACACCGTACACTTCTCCAGAGTGGCTGTTGGCAATTTACATCCCGCCCATCAGCGTAGCAAGGCTCCCGGTTCTCCATGGCCTGTCCTACATTTCTGGTTTTGACACTTTATTCAGCATGGCCCTTTTGACCGATGGGAAGCGAGACTTCTTTGTAGCGCTGATTTGCCTTTCCAGGTTGCTTGGTTGGCCAAAAAGGGCGTATGCGTTTTTTCCTGAATATATTCAGGAAAAAACGCATACGCCCTTTTTGGCCAAGGGCATGATTGTCGAGGTTTGGCCGCTTTTCCTGTGCTTTCAAGGCGATTCGAATCTACCTCCTGAAATCTGTTTCCTGCAATTCTGCCTTGTTTTCAAATCCTCTTCGGTGCCTTCCCTCAATATATTTGTGGACAAGAGTTATCATTTATAACTCTGCAGGTTTGTGAATTGCAGTGCCCCTGAGCTCCATTGTTCAACTCGCTTACTTGGGAGCTGGCCGCAAAAGCACAGGATTGCTTCAGGCCCTATTCTGGTCCCGGGCGGCAGGCTGAGCCTGTGGTTAATTCTTCTTCCTGATGGGAAAATAGAGTGACCTGTGCCAGTCCCAACACCTAGAGCTAGTCTCTCATTGGTTCCCCCTCTTCCCGTTCATCCTCAGGACAAATCGCAACCTGTACGGAACAGGAGGTTAAAGGTGCTGAGTCTCCAAGGAGGGAGATTGCTAGTAAAGCGGCTGGAATGGCGAACCCGAGCACAAGGAGGTGAGAAATGAGGTGCGTTTTAGAAACCTTTCCCGATCACACGGTGTACCATCTTCTGGGTTTCTCATGCATGTTTTCGATGTAGGAAGATGCCCTTGAACCTGGAGATTTGGGACCCATGGGATGGGTACCACGCAGTACTACTTTAAAGGGTCTGCGTTTGCTCACCCAACCTCACCAAACCTCTCAGCCCCAGGAGTGTCCACCCTTATGTCTCCGTCAGCTGTGGGTCTAGATATGGTCAATCCAGGTGGCATCACAGCCCCTGAACGAATTGTGTAAGAATTTCTCTCTCTTTCACTGTCTTTGTTTCACGGGTTTTTAAAAGTAATTGATTTTTATAATGGGGTTTAGCTGCTTTTCACTGCTGTGTTTATGCCGCTTTACACCCACTTGACTCACTTACAGAGAGATATCAATACATAGGTTTAAGATTCTTACTAGTCAGATATATTCTTGGGCGGTGAATAGGGGGTGTTGAGTCCAGTTCCCTGAGCAAGGAGTAGGTCTTGTCTATTACATATTGGGTTTATGGAACGGTATCTGAGCTAATTTGAAACCCGTGTTTTATGCATCCCCCCGCCTCACCTTTCCCGTTGAGCAACCATAGTGTGTTTTCTAAACGTGTGACTCTGTTCCGTTTTGTAATTCAGTTCAAGTGTAGCGGTTTTTACATTCCCTCTATTAGTGATATCTTATGACAAGTGTCTTTTTCTGTGTGACATTTTTCACTTAGAATCGTCGTACCTAAATCCACTCATCATGCTGCTACTAGCCTTATGACCTTGATTTCATGGCTGAGTGATATTCCATTGTACATATGGACCACAACTTCTTTATCCTTTTTTCTCTTTCCTGGGATATTTAAGGTGTAACGAAGTGGAGGTTCTTGTCAAGAGAGCAGCCCTAAACTTTGGGGTGCCTGTGTCTTGCTGATTTTTAGTTTTCCCAATGTATACGCCCATGAGTGGAAGTGCCCTATGCTCTCTAAGCTGAGTTTTTTAGATGTTTCAGGACACACCGTACACTTCTCCAGAGTGGCTGTTGGCAATTTACATCCCGCCCTTCAACGTAGCAAGGCTCCCGGTTCTCCATGGCCTGTCCTGCATTTCTGGTTTTGACACTTTATTCAGCATGGCCCTTTTGACCGATGGGAAGCGAGACTTCTTTGTAGCGCTGATTTGCCTTTCCAGGTTGCTTGGTTGGCCAAAAAGGGCGTATGCGTTTTTTCCTGAATATATTCAGGAAAAAACGCATACGCCCTTTTTGGCCAAGGGCATGATTGTCGAGGTTTGGCCGCTTTTCCTGTGCTTTCAAGGCGATTCGAATCTACCTCCTGAAATCTGTTTCCTGCAATTCTGCCTTGCTTTCAAATCCTCTTCGGTGCCTTCCCTCAATATATTTGTGGACAAGAGTTATCATTTATAACTCTGCAGGTTTGTGAATTGCAGTGCCCCTGAGCTCCATTGTTCAACTCGCTTACTTGGGAGCTGGCCGCAAAAGCACAGGATTGCTTCAGGCCCTATTCTGGTCCCGGGCGGCAGGCTGAGGCTGTGGTTAATTCTTCTTCCTGATGGGAAAATAGAGTGACCTGTGCCAGTCCCAACACCTAGAGCTAGTCTCTCATTGGTTCCCCCTCTTCCCGTTCATCCTCAGGACAAATCGCAACCTGTACGGAACAGGAGGTTAAAGGTGCTGAGTCTCCAAGGAGGGAGATTGCTAGTAAAGCGGCTGGAATGGCGAACCCGAGCACAAGGAGGTGAGAAATGAGGTGCGTTTTAGAAACCTTTCCCGATCACACGGTGTACCAGCTTCTGGGTTTCTCATGCATGTTTTCGATGTAGGAAGATGCCCTTGAACCTGGAGATTTGGGACCCATGGGATGGGTACCACGCAGTACTACTTTAAAGGGTCTGCGTTTGCTCACCCAACCTCACCAAACCTCTCAGCCCCAGGAGTGTCCACCCTTATGTCTCCGTCAGCTGTGGGTCTAGATATGGTCAATCCAGGTGGCTTCACAGCCCCTGAACGAATTGTGTAAGAATTTCTCTCTCTTTCACTGTCTTTGTTTCACGGGTTTTTAAAAGTAATTGATTTTTATAATGGGGTTTAGCTGCTTTTCACTGCTGTGTTTATGCCGCTTTACACCCACTTGACTCACTTACAGAGAGATATCAATACATAGGTTTAAGATTCTTACTAGTCAGATATATTCTTGGGCGGTGAATAGGGGGTGTTGAGTCCAGTTCCCTGAGCAAGGAGTAGGTCTTGTCTATTACATATTGGGTTTATGGAACGGTATCTGAGCTAATTTGAAACCCGTGTTTTATGCATCCCCCCGCCTCACCTTTCCCGTTGAGCAACCATAGTGTGTTTTCTAAACGTGTGACTCTGTTCCGTTTTGTAATTCAGTTCAAGTGTAGCGGTTTTTACATTCCCTCTATTAGTGATATCTTATGACAAGTGTCTTTTTCTGTGTGACATTTTTCACTTGGAATCGTCGTACCTAAATCCACTCATCATGCTGCTACTAGCCTTATGACCTTGATTTCATGGCTGAGTGATATTCCATTGTACATATGGACCACAACTTCTTTATCCTTTTTTCTCTTTCCTGGGATATTTAAGGTGTAACGAAGTGGAGGTTCTTGTCAAGAGAGCAGCCCTAAACTTTGGGGTGCCTGTGTCTTGCTGATTTTTAGTTTTCCCAATGTATACGCCCATCAGTGGAAGTGCCCTATGCTCTCTAAGCTGAGTTTTTTAGATGTTTCAGGACACACCGTACACTTCTCCAGAGTGGCTGTTGGCAATTTACATCCCGCCCTTCAACGTAGCAAGGCTCCCGGTTCTCCATGGCCTGTCCTGCATTTCTGGTTTTGACACTTTATTCAGCATGGCCCTTTTGACCGATGGGAAGCGAGGCTTCTTTTTAGCGCTGATTTGCCTTTCCAGGATGCTTGGTTGGCCAAAAAGGGCGTATGCGTTTTTTCCTGAATATATTCAGGAAAAAACGCATACGCCCTTTTTGGCCAAGGGCATGATTGTCGAGGTTTGGCCGCTTTTCCTGTGCTTTCAAGGCGATTCGAATCTACCTCCTGAAATCTGTTTCCTGCAATTCTGCCTTGCTTTCAAATCCTCTTCGGTGCCTTCCCTCAATATATTTGTGGACGAGAGTTATCATTTATAACTCTGCAGGTTTGTGAATTGCAGTGCCCCTGAGCTCCATTGTTCAACTCGCTTACTTGGGAGCTGGCCGCAAAAGCACAGGATTGCTTCAGGCCCTATTCTGGTCCCGGGCGGCAGGCTGAGCCTGTGGTTAATTCTTCTTCCTGATGGGAAAATAGAGTGACCTGTGCCAGTCCCAACACCTAGAGCTAGTCTCTCATTGGTTCCCCCTCTTCCCGTTCATCCTCAGGACAAATCGCAACCTGTACGGAACAGGAGGTTAAAGGTGCTGAGTCTCCAAGGAGGGAGATTGCTAGTAAAGCGGCTGGAATGGCGAACCCGAGCACAAGGAGGTGAGAAATGAGCTGCGTTTTAGAAACCTTTCCCGATCACACGGTGTACCAGCTTCTGGGTTTCTCATGCATGTTTTCGATGTAGGAAGATGCCCTTGAACCTGGAGATTTGGGACCCATGGGATGGGTACCACGCAGTACTACTTTAAAGGGTCTGCGTTTGCTCACCCAACCTCACCAAACCTCTCAGCCCCAAGAGTGTCCACCCTTATGTCTCCGTCAGCTGTGGGTCTAGATATGGTCAATCCAGGTGGCATCACAGCCCCTGAACGAATTGTGTAAGAATTTCTCTCTCTTTCACTGTCTTTGTTTCACGGGTTTTTAAAAGTAATTGATTTTTATAATGGGGTTTAGCTGCTTTTCACTGCTGTGTTTATGCCGCTTTACACCCACTTGACTCACTTACAGAGAGATATCAATACATAGGTTTAAGATTCTTACTAGTCAGATATATTCTTGGGCGGTGAGTAGGGGGTGTTGAGTCCAGTTCCCTGAGCAAGGAGTAGGTCTTGTCTATTACATATTGGGTTTATGGAACGGTATCTGAGCTAATTTGAAACCCGTGTTTTATGCATCCCCCCGCCTCACCTTTCCCGTTGAGCAGCCATAGTGTGTTTTCTAAACGTGTGACTCTGTTCCGTTTTGTAATTCAGTTCAAGTGTAGCGGTTTTTACATTCCCTCTATTAGTGATATCTTATGACAAGTGTCTTTTTCTGTGTGACTTTTTTCACTTAGAATCGTCGTACCTAAATCCACTCATCATGCTGCTACTAGCCTTATGACCTTGATTTCATGGCTGAGTGATATTCCATTGTACATATGGACCACAACTTCTTTATCCTTTTTTCTCTTTCCTGGGATATTTAAGGTGTAACGAAGTGGAGGTTCTTGTCAAGAGAGCAGCCCTAAACTTTGGGGTGCCTGTGTCTTGCTGATTTTTAGTTTTCCCAATGTATACGCCCATCAGTGGAAGTGCCCTATGCTCTCTAAGCTGAGTTTTTTAGATGTTTCAGGACACACCGTACACTTCTCCAGAGTGGCTGTTGGCAATTTACATCCCGCCCTTCAGCGTAGCAAGGCTCCCGGTTCTCCATGGCCTGTCCTGCATTTCTGGTTTTGACACTTTATTCAGCATGGCCCTTTTGACCGATGGGAAGCGAGACTTCTTTGTAGCGCTGATTTGCCTTTCCAGGTTGCTTGGTTGGCCAAAAAGGGCGTATGCGTTTTTTCCTGAATATATTCAGGAAAAAACGCATACGCCCTTTTTGGCCAAGGGCATGATTGTCGAGGTTTGGCCGCTTTTCCTGTGCTTTCAAGGCGATTCGAATCTACCTCCTGAAATCTGTTTCCTGCAATTCTGCCTTGCTTTCAAATCCTCTTCGGTGCCTTGCCTCAATATATTTGTGGACAAGAGTTATCATTTATAACTCTGCAGGTTTGTGAATTGCAGTGCCCCTGAGCTCCATTGTTCAACTCGCTTACTTGGGAGCTGGCCGCAAAAGCACAGGATTGCTTCAGGCCCTATTCTGGTCCCGGGCGGCAGGCTGAGCCTGTGGTTAATTCTTCTTCCTGATGGGAAAATAGAGTGACCTGTGCCAGTCCCAACACCTAGAGCTAGTCTCTCATTGGTTCCCCCTCTTCCCGTTCATCCTCAGGACAAATCGCAACCTGTACGGAACAGGAGGTTAAAGGTGCTGAGTCTCCAAGGAGGGAGATTGCTAGTAAAGCGGCTGGAATGGCGAACCCGAGCACAAGGAGGTGAGAAATGAGGTGCGTTTTAGAAACCTTTCCCGATCACACGGTGTACCAGCTTCTGGGTTTCTCATGCATGTTTTCGATGTAGGAAGATGCCCTTGAACCTGGAGATTTGGGACCCATGGGATGGGTACCACGCAGTACTACTTTAAAGGGTCTGCGTTTGCTCACCCAACCTCACCAAACCTCTCAGCCCCAGGAGTGTCCACCCTTATGTCTCCGTCAGCTGTGGGTCTAGATATGGTCAATCCAGGTGGCATCACAGCCGCTGAACGAAGTTTGTAAGAATTTCTCTCTCTTTCACTGTCTTTGTTTCACGGGTTTTTAAAAGTAATTGATTTTTATAATGGGGTTTAGCTGCTTTTCACTGCTGTGTTTATGCCGCTTTACACCCACTTGACTCACTTACAGAGAGATATCAATACATAGGTTTAAGATTCTTACTAGTCAGATATATTCTTGGGCGGTGAGTAGGGGGTGTTGAGTC
Organism: Eschrichtius robustus; assembly: GCF_028021215.1. Classification (NCBI taxonomy): domain Eukaryota; kingdom Metazoa; phylum Chordata; class Mammalia; order Artiodactyla; family Eschrichtiidae; genus Eschrichtius; species Eschrichtius robustus. The sequence continues at coordinate 36,236,462 of NC_090831.1, read as the reverse complement.
CAGTTCCCTGAGCAAGGAGTAGGTCTTGTCTATTACATATTGGGTTTATGGAACGGTATCTGAGCTAATTTGAAACCCGTGTTTTATGCATCCCCCCGCCTCACCTTTCCCGTTGAGCAGCCATAGTGTGTTTTCTAAACGTGTGACTCTGTTCCGTTTTGTAATTCAGTTCAAGTGTAGCGGTTTTTACATTCCCTCTATTAGTGATATCTTATGACAAGTGTCTTTTTCTGTGTGACTTTTTTCACTTAGAATTGTCGTACCTAAATCCACTCATCATGCTGCTACTAGCCTTATGACCTTGATTTCATGGCTGAGTGATATTCCATTGTACATAAGGACCACAACTTCTTTATCCTTTTTTCTCTTTCCTGGGATATTTAAGGTGTAATGAAGTGGAGGTTCTTGTCAAGAGAGCAGCCCTAAACTTTGGGGTGCCTGTGTCTTGCTGATTTTTAGTTTTCCCAATGTATACGCCCATGAGTGGAAGTGCCCTATGCTCTCTAAGCTGAGTTTTTTAGATGTTTCAGGACACACCGTACACTTCTCCAGAGTGGCTGTTGGCAATTTACATCCCGCCCTTCAACGTAGCAAGGCTCCCGGTTCTCCATGGCCTGTCCTGCATTTCTGGTTTTGACACTTTATTCAGCATGGCCCTTTTGACCGATGGGAAGCGAGACTTCTTTGTAGCGCTGATTTGCCTTTCCAGGTTGCTTGGTTGGCCAAAAAGGGCGTATGCGTTTTTTCCTGAATATATTCAGGAAAAAACGCATACGCCCTTTTTGGCCAAGGGCATGATTGTCGAGGTTTGGCCGCTTTTCCTGTGCTTTCAAGGCGATTCGAATCTACCTCCTGAAATCTGTTTCCTGCAATTCTGCCTTGCTTTCAAATCCTCTTCGGTGCCTTCCCTCAATATATTTGTGGACAAGAGTTATCATTTATAACTCTGCAGGTTTGTGAATTGCAGTGCCCCTGAGCTCCATTGTTCAACTCGCTTACTTGGGAGCTGGCCGCAAAAGCACAGGATTGCTTCAGGCCCTATTCTGGTCCCGGGCGGCAGGCTGAGCCTGTGGTTAATTCTTCTTCCTGATGGGAAAATAGAGTGACCTGTGCCAGTCCCAACACCTAGAGCTAGTCTCTCATTGGTTCCCCCTCTTCCCGTTCATCCTCAGGACAAATCGCAACCTGTACGGAACAGGAGGTTAAAGGTGCTGAGTCTCCAAGGAGGGAGATTGCTAGTAAAGCGGCTGGAATGGCGAACCCGAGCACAAGGAGGTGAGAAATGAGGTGCGTTTTAGAAACCTTTCCCGATCACACGGTGTACCAGCTTCTGGGTTTCTCATGCATGTTTTCGATGTAGGAAGATGCCCTTGAACCTGGAGATTTGGGACCCATGGGATGGGTACCACGCAGTACTACTTTAAAGGGTCTGCGTTTGCTCACCCAACCTCACCAAACCTCTCAGCCCCAGGAGTGTCCACCCTTATGTCTCCGTCAGCTGTGGGTCTAGATATGGTCAATCCAGGTGGCTTCACAGCCCCTGAACGAATTGTGTAAGAATTTCTCTCTCTTTCACTGTCTTTGTTTCACGGGTTTTTAAAAGTAATTGATTTTTATAATGGGGTTTAGCTGCTTTTCACTGCTGTGTTTATGCCGCTTTACACCCACTTGACTCACTTACAGAGAGATATCAATACATAGGTTTAAGATTCTTACTAGTCAGATATATTCTTGGGCGGTGAATAGGGGGTGTTGAGTCCAGTTCCCTGAGCAAGGAGTAGGTCTTGTCTATTACATATTGGGTTTATGGAACGGTATCTGAGCTAATTTGAAACCCGTGTTTTATGCATCCCCCCGCCTCACCTTTCCCGTTGAGCAACCATAGTGTGTTTTCTAAACGTGTGACTCTGTTCCGTTTTGTAATTCAGTTCAAGTGTAGCGGTTTTTACATTCCCTCTATTAGTGATATCTTATGACAAGTGTCTTTTTCTGTGTGACATTTTTCACTTGGAATCGTCGTACCTAAATCCACTCATCATGCTGCTACTAGCCTTATGACCTTGATTTCATGGCTGAGTGATATTCCATTGTACATATGGACCACAACTTCTTTATCCTTTTTTCTCTTTCCTGGGATATTTAAGGTGTAACGAAGTGGAGGTTCTTGTCAAGAGAGCAGCCCTAAACTTTGGGGTGCCTGTGTCTTGCTGATTTTTAGTTTTCCCAATGTATACGCCCATCAGTGGAAGTGCCCTATGCTCTCTAAGCTGAGTTTTTTAGATGTTTCAGGACACACCGTACACTTCTCCAGAGTGGCTGTTGGCAATTTACATCCCGCCCTTCAACGTAGCAAGGCTCCCGGTTCTCCATGGCCTGTCCTGCATTTCTGGTTTTGACACTTTATTCAGCATGGCCCTTTTGACCGATGGGAAGCGAGGCTTCTTTTTAGCGCTGATTTGCCTTTCCAGGATGCTTGGTTGGCCAAAAAGGGCGTATGCGTTTTTTCCTGAATATATTCAGGAAAAAACGCATACGCCCTTTTTGGCCAAGGGCATGATTGTCGAGGTTTGGCCGCTTTTCCTGTGCTTTCAAGGCGATTCGAATCTACCTCCTGAAATCTGTTTCCTGCAATTCTGCCTTGCTTTCAAATCCTCTTCGGTGCCTTCCCTCAATATATTTGTGGACGAGAGTTATCATTTATAACTCTGCAGGTTTGTGAATTGCAGTGCCCCTGAGCTCCATTGTTCAACTCGCTTACTTGGGAGCTGGCCGCAAAAGCACAGGATTGCTTCAGGCCCTATTCTGGTCCCGGGCGGCAGGCTGAGCCTGTGGTTAATTCTTCTTCCTGATGGGAAAATAGAGTGACCTGTGCCAGTCCCAACACCTAGAGCTAGTCTCTCATTGGTTCCCCCTCTTCCCGTTCATCCTCAGGACAAATCGCAACCTGTACGGAACAGGAGGTTAAAGGTGCTGAGTCTCCAAGGAGGGAGATTGCTAGTAAAGCGGCTGGAATGGCGAACCCGAGCACAAGGAGGTGAGAAATGAGCTGCGTTTTAGAAACCTTTCCCGATCACACGGTGTACCAGCTTCTGGGTTTCTCATGCATGTTTTCGATGTAGGAAGATGCCCTTGAACCTGGAGATTTGGGACCCATGGGATGGGTACCACGCAGTACTACTTTAAAGGGTCTGCGTTTGCTCACCCAACCTCACCAAACCTCTCAGCCCCAAGAGTGTCCACCCTTATGTCTCCGTCAGCTGTGGGTCTAGATATGGTCAATCCAGGTGGCATCACAGCCCCTGAACGAATTGTGTAAGAATTTCTCTCTCTTTCACTGTCTTTGTTTCACGGGTTTTTAAAAGTAATTGATTTTTATAATGGGGTTTAGCTGCTTTTCACTGCTGTGTTTATGCCGCTTTACACCCACTTGACTCACTTACAGAGAGATATCAATACATAGGTTTAAGATTCTTACTAGTCAGATATATTCTTGGGCGGTGAGTAGGGGGTGTTGAGTCCAGTTCCCTGAGCAAGGAGTAGGTCTTGTCTATTACATATTGGGTTTATGGAACGGTATCTGAGCTAATTTGAAACCCGTGTTTTATGCATCCCCCCGCCTCACCTTTCCCGTTGAGCAGCCATAGTGTGTTTTCTAAACGTGTGACTCTGTTCCGTTTTGTAATTCAGTTCAAGTGTAGCGGTTTTTACATTCCCTCTATTAGTGATATCTTATGACAAGTGTCTTTTTCTGTGTGACTTTTTTCACTTAGAATCGTCGTACCTAAATCCACTCATCATGCTGCTACTAGCCTTATGACCTTGATTTCATGGCTGAGTGATATTCCATTGTACATATGGACCACAACTTCTTTATCCTTTTTTCTCTTTCCTGGGATATTTAAGGTGTAACGAAGTGGAGGTTCTTGTCAAGAGAGCAGCCCTAAACTTTGGGGTGCCTGTGTCTTGCTGATTTTTAGTTTTCCCAATGTATACGCCCATCAGTGGAAGTGCCCTATGCTCTCTAAGCTGAGTTTTTTAGATGTTTCAGGACACACCGTACACTTCTCCAGAGTGGCTGTTGGCAATTTACATCCCGCCCTTCAGCGTAGCAAGGCTCCCGGTTCTCCATGGCCTGTCCTGCATTTCTGGTTTTGACACTTTATTCAGCATGGCCCTTTTGACCGATGGGAAGCGAGACTTCTTTGTAGCGCTGATTTGCCTTTCCAGGTTGCTTGGTTGGCCAAAAAGGGCGTATGCGTTTTTTCCTGAATATATTCAGGAAAAAACGCATACGCCCTTTTTGGCCAAGGGCATGATTGTCGAGGTTTGGCCGCTTTTCCTGTGCTTTCAAGGCGATTCGAATCTACCTCCTGAAATCTGTTTCCTGCAATTCTGCCTTGCTTTCAAATCCTCTTCGGTGCCTTGCCTCAATATATTTGTGGACAAGAGTTATCATTTATAACTCTGCAGGTTTGTGAATTGCAGTGCCCCTGAGCTCCATTGTTCAACTCGCTTACTTGGGAGCTGGCCGCAAAAGCACAGGATTGCTTCAGGCCCTATTCTGGTCCCGGGCGGCAGGCTGAGCCTGTGGTTAATTCTTCTTCCTGATGGGAAAATAGAGTGACCTGTGCCAGTCCCAACACCTAGAGCTAGTCTCTCATTGGTTCCCCCTCTTCCCGTTCATCCTCAGGACAAATCGCAACCTGTACGGAACAGGAGGTTAAAGGTGCTGAGTCTCCAAGGAGGGAGATTGCTAGTAAAGCGGCTGGAATGGCGAACCCGAGCACAAGGAGGTGAGAAATGAGGTGCGTTTTAGAAACCTTTCCCGATCACACGGTGTACCAGCTTCTGGGTTTCTCATGCATGTTTTCGATGTAGGAAGATGCCCTTGAACCTGGAGATTTGGGACCCATGGGATGGGTACCACGCAGTACTACTTTAAAGGGTCTGCGTTTGCTCACCCAACCTCACCAAACCTCTCAGCCCCAGGAGTGTCCACCCTTATGTCTCCGTCAGCTGTGGGTCTAGATATGGTCAATCCAGGTGGCATCACAGCCGCTGAACGAAGTTTGTAAGAATTTCTCTCTCTTTCACTGTCTTTGTTTCACGGGTTTTTAAAAGTAATTGATTTTTATAATGGGGTTTAGCTGCTTTTCACTGCTGTGTTTATGCCGCTTTACACCCACTTGACTCACTTACAGAGAGATATCAATACATAGGTTTAAGATTCTTACTAGTCAGATATATTCTTGGGCGGTGAGTAGGGGGTGTTGAGTCCAGTTCCCTGAGCAAGGAGTAGGTCTTGTCTATTACATATTGGGTTTATGGAACGGTATCTGAGCTAATTTGAAACCCGTGTTTTATGCATCCCCCCGCCTCACCTTTCCCGTTGAGCAGCCATAGTGTGTTTTCTAAACGTGTGACTCTGTTCCGTTTTGTAATTCAGTTCAAGTGTAGCGGTTTTTACATTCCCTCTATTAGTGATATCTTATGACAAGTGTCTTTTTCTGTGTGACTTTTTTCACTTAGAATTGTCGTACCTAAATCCACTCATCATGCTGCTACTAGCCTTATGACCTTGATTTCATGGCTGAGTGATATTCCATTGTACATAAGGACCACAACTTCTTTATCCTTTTTTCTCTTTCCTGGGATATTTAAGGTGTAATGAAGTGGAGGTTCTTGTCAAGAGAGCAGCCCTAAACTTTGGGGTGCCTGTGTCTTGCTGATTTTTAGTTTTCCCAATGTATACGCCCATGAGTGGAAGTGCCCTATGCTCTCTAAGCTGAGTTTTTTAGATGTTTCAGGACACACCGTACACTTCTCCAGAGTGGCTGTTGGCAATTTACATCCCGCCCATCAGCGTAGCAAGGCTCCCGGTTCTCCATGGCCTGTCCTACATTTCTGGTTTTGACACTTTATTCAGCATGGCCCTTTTGACCGATGGGAAGCGAGACTTCTTTGTAGCGCTGATTTGCCTTTCCAGGTTGCTTGGTTGGCCAAAAAGGGCGTATGCGTTTTTTCCTGAATATATTCAGGAAAAAACGCATACGCCCTTTTTGGCCAAGGGCATGATTGTCGAGGTTTGGCCGCTTTTCCTGTGCTTTCAAGGCGATTCGAATCTACCTCCTGAAATCTGTTTCCTGCAATTCTGCCTTGTTTTCAAATCCTCTTCGGTGCCTTCCCTCAATATATTTGTGGACAAGAGTTATCATTTATAACTCTGCAGGTTTGTGAATTGCAGTGCCCCTGAGCTCCATTGTTCAACTCGCTTACTTGGGAGCTGGCCGCAAAAGCACAGGATTGCTTCAGGCCCTATTCTGGTCCCGGGCGGCAGGCTGAGCCTGTGGTTAATTCTTCTTCCTGATGGGAAAATAGAGTGACCTGTGCCAGTCCCAACACCTAGAGCTAGTCTCTCATTGGTTCCCCCTCTTCCCGTTCATCCTCAGGACAAATCGCAACCTGTACGGAACAGGAGGTTAAAGGTGCTGAGTCTCCAAGGAGGGAGATTGCTAGTAAAGCGGCTGGAATGGCGAACCCGAGCACAAGGAGGTGAGAAATGAGGTGCGTTTTAGAAACCTTTCCCGATCACACGGTGTACCAGCTTCTGGGTTTCTCATGCATGTTTTCGATGTAGGAAGATGCCCTTGAACCTGGAGATTTGGGACCCATGGGATGGGTACCACGCAGTACTACTTTAAAGGGTCTGCGTTTGCTCACCCAACCTCACCAAACCTCTCAGCCCCAGGAGTGTCCACCCTTATGTCTCCGTCAGCTGTGGGTCTAGATATGGTCAATCCAGGTGGCATCACAGCCCCTGAACGAATTGTGTAAGAATTTCTCTCTCTTTCACTGTCTTTGTTTCACGGGTTTTTAAAAGTAATTGATTTTTATAATGGGGTTTAGCTGCTTTTCACTGCTGTGTTTATGCCGCTTTACACCCACTTGACTCACTTACAGAGAGATATCAATACATAGGTTTAAGATTCTTACTAGTCAGATATATTCTTGGGCGGTGAATAGGGGGTGTTGAGTCCAGTTCCCTGAGCAAGGAGTAGGTCTTGTCTATTACATATTGGGTTTATGGAACGGTATCTGAGCTAATTTGAAACCCGTGTTTTATGCATCCCCCCGCCTCACCTTTCCCGTTGAGCAACCATAGTGTGTTTTCTAAACGTGTGACTCTGTTCCGTTTTGTAATTCAGTTCAAGTGTAGCGGTTTTTACATTCCCTCTATTAGTGATATCTTATGACAAGTGTCTTTTTCTGTGTGACATTTTTCACTTAGAATCGTCGTACCTAAATCCACTCATCATGCTGCTACTAGCCTTATGACCTTGATTTCATGGCTGAGTGATATTCCATTGTACATATGGACCACAACTTCTTTATCCTTTTTTCTCTTTCCTGGGATATTTAAGGTGTAACGAAGTGGAGGTTCTTGTCAAGAGAGCAGCCCTAAACTTTGGGGTGCCTGTGTCTTGCTGATTTTTAGTTTTCCCAATGTATACGCCCATGAGTGGAAGTGCCCTATGCTCTCTAAGCTGAGTTTTTTAGATGTTTCAGGACACACCGTACACTTCTCCAGAGTGGCTGTTGGCAATTTACATCCCACCCTTCAACGTAGCAAGGCTCCCGGTTCTCCATGGCCTGTCCTGCATTTCTGGTTTTGACACTTTATTCAGCATGGCCCTTTTGACCGATGGGAAGCGAGACTTCTTTGTAGCGCTGATTTGCCTTTCCAGGTTGCTTGGTTGGCCAAAAAGGGCGTATGCGTTTTTTCCTGAATATATTCAGGAAAAAACGCATACGCCCTTTTTGGCCAAGGGCATGATTGTCGAGGTTTGGCCGCTTTTCCTGTGCTTTCAAGGCGATTCGAATCTACCTCCTGAAATCTGTTTCCTGCAATTCTGCCTTGCTTTCAAATCCTCTTCGGTGCCTTCCCTCAATATATTTGTGGACAAGAGTTATCATTTATAACTCTGCAGGTTTGTGAATTGCAGTGCCCCTGAGCTCCATTGTTCAACTCGCTTACTTGGGAGCTGGCCGCAAAAGCACAGGATTGCTTCAGGCCCTATTCTGGTCCCGGGCGGCAGGCTGAGCCTGTGGTTAATTCTTCTTCCTGATGGGAAAATAGAGTGACCTGTGCCAGTCCCAACACCTAGAGCTAGTCTCTCATTGGTTCCCCCTCTTCCCGTTCATCCTCAGGACAAATCGCAACCTGTACGGAACAGGAGGTTAAAGGTGCTGAGTCTCCAAAGAGGGAGATTGCTAGTAAAGCGGCTGGAATGGCGAACCCGAGCACAAGGAGGTGAGAAATGAGGTGCGTTTTAGAAACCTTTCCCGATCACACGGTGTACCAGCTTCTGGGTTTCTCATGCATGTTTTCGATGTAGGAAGATGCCCTTGAACCTGGAGATTTGGGACCCATGGGATGGGTACCACGCAGTACTACTTTAAAGGGTCTGCGTTTGCTCACCCAACCTCACCAAACCTCTCAGCCCCAGGAGTGTCCACCCTTATGTCTCCGTCAGCTGTGGGTCTAGATATGGTCAATCCAGGTGGCTTCACAGCCCCTGAACGAATTGTGTAAGAATTTCTCTCTCTTTCACTGTCTTTGTTTCACGGGTTTTTAAAAGTAATTGATTTTTATAATGGGGTTTAGCTGCTTTTCACTGCTGTGTTTATGCCGCTTTACACCCACTTGACTCACTTACAGAGAGATATCAATACATAGGTTTAAGATTCTTACTAGTCAGATATATTCTTGGGCGGTGAATAGGGGGTGTTGAGTCCAGTTCCCTGAGCAAGGAGTAGGTCTTGTCTATTACATATTGGGTTTATGGAACGGTATCTGAGCTAATTTGAAACCCGTGTTTTATGCATCCCCCCGCCTCACCTTTCCCGTTGAGCAACCATAGTGTGTTTTCTAAACGTGTGACTCTGTTCCGTTTTGTAATTCAGTTCAAGTGTAGCGGTTTTTACATTCCCTCTATTAGTGATATCTTATGACAAGTGTCTTTTTCTGTGTGACATTTTTCACTTAGAATCGTCGTACCTAAATCCACTCATCATGCTGCTACTAGCCTTATGACCTTGATTTCATGGCTGAGTGATATTCCATTGTACATATGGACCACAACTTCTTTATCCTTTTTTCTCTTTCCTGGGATATTTAAGGTGTAACGAAGTGGAGGTTCTTGTCAAGAGAGCAGCCCTAAACTTTGGGGTGCCTGTGTCTTGCTGATTTTTAGTTTTCCCAATGTATACGCCCATGAGTGGAAGTGCCCTATGCTCTCTAAGCTGAGTTTTTTAGATGTTTCAGGACACACCGTACACTTCTCCAGAGTGGCTGTTGGCAATTTACATCCCGCCCTTCAACGTAGCAAGGCTCCCGGTTCTCCATGGCCTGTCCTGCATTTCTGGTTTTGACACTTTATTCAGCATGGCCCTTTTGACCGATGGGAAGCGAGGCTTCTTTGTAGCGCTGATTTGCCTTTCCAGGATGCTTGGTTGGCCAAAAAGGGCGTATGCGTTTTTTCCTGAATATATTCAGGAAAAAACGCATACGCCCTTTTTGGCCAAGGGCATGATTGTCGAGGTTTGGCCGCTTTTCCTGTGCTTTCAAGGCGATTCGAATCTACCTCCTGAAATCTGTTTCCTGCAATTCTGCCTTGCTTTCAAATCCTCTTCGGTGCCTTCCCTCAATATATTTGTGGACGAGAGTTATCATTTATAACTCTGCAGGTTTGTGAATTGCAGTGCCCCTGAGCTCCATTGTTCAACTCGCTTACTTGGGAGCTGGCCGCAAAAGCACAGGATTGCTTCAGGCCCTATTCTGGTCCCGGGCGGCAGGCTGAGCCTGTGGTTAATTCTTCTTCCTGATGGGAAAATAGAGTGACCTGTGCCAGTCCCAACACCTAGAGCTAGTCTCTCATTGGTTCCCCCTCTTCCCGTTCATCCTCAGGACAAATCGCAACCTGTACGGAACAGGAGGTTAAAGGTGCTGAGTCTCCAAGGAGGGAGATTGCTAGTAAAGCGGCTGGAATGGCGAACCCGAGCACAAGGAGGTGAGAAATGAGCTGCGTTTTAGAAACCTTTCCCGATCACACGGTGTACCAGCTTCTGGGTTTCTCATGCATGTTTTCGATGTAGGAAGATGCCCTTGAACCTGGAGATTTGGGACCCATGGGATGGGTACCACGCAGTACTACTTTAAAGGGTCTGCGTTTGCTCACCCAACCTCACCAAACCTCTCAGCCCCAAGAGTGTCCACCCTTATGTCTCCGTCAGCTGTGGGTCTAGATATGGTCAATCCAGGTGGCATCACAGCCCCTGAACGAATTGTGTAAGAATTTCTCTCTCTTTCACTGTCTTTGTTTCACGGGTTTTTAAAAGTAATTGATTTTTATAATGGGGTTTAGCTGCTTTTCACTGCTGTGTTTATGCCGCTTTACACCCACTTGACTCACTTACAGAGAGATATCAATACATAGGTTTAAGATTCTTACTAGTCAGATATATTCTTGGGCGGTGAGTAGGGGGTGTTGAGTCCAGTTCCCTGAGCAAGGAGTAGGTCTTGTCTATTACATATTGGGTTTATGGAACGGTATCTGAGCTAATTTGAAACCCGTGTTTTATGCATCCCCCCGCCTCACCTTTCCCGTTGAGCAGCCATAGTGTGTTTTCTAAACGTGTGACTCTGTTCCGTTTTGTAATTCAGTTCAAGTGTAGCGGTTTTTACATTCCCTCTATTAGTGATATCTTATGACAAGTGTCTTTTTCTGTGTGACTTTTTTCACTTAGAATCGTCGTACCTAAATCCACTCATCATGCTGCTACTAGCCTTATGACCTTGATTTCATGGCTGAGTGATATTCCATTGTACATAAGGACCACAACTTCTTTATCCTTTTTTCTCTTTCCTGGGATATTTAAGGTGTAACGAAGTGGAGGTTCTTGTCAAGAGAGCAGCCCTAAACTTTGGGGTGCCTGTGTCTTGCTGATTTTTAGTTTTCCCAATGTATACGCCCATGAGTGGAAGTGCCCTATGCTCTCTAAGCTGAGTTTTTTAGATGTTTCAGGACACACCGTACACTTCTCCAGAGTGGCTGTTGGCAATTTACATCCCGCCCATCAGCGTAGCAAGGCTCCCGGTTCTCCATGGCCTGTCCTGCATTTCTGGTTTTGACACTTTATTCAGCATGGCCCTTTTGACCGATGGGAAGCGAGACTTCTTTGTAGCGCTGATTTGCCTTTCCAGGTTGCTTGGTTGGCCAAAAAGGGCGTATGCGTTTTTTCCTGAATATATTCAGGAAAAAACGCATACGCCCTTTTTGGCCAAGGGCATGATTGTCGAGGTTTGGCCGCTTTTCCTGTGCTTTCAAGGCGATTCGAATCTACCTCCTGAAATCTGTTTCCTGCAATTCTGCCTTGCTTTCAAATCCTCTTCGGTGCCTTGCCTCAATATATTTGTGGACAAGAGTTATCATTTATAACTCTGCAGGTTTGTGAATTGCAGTGCCCCTGAGCTCCATTGTTCAACTCGCTTACTTGGGAGCTGGCCGCAAAAGCACAGGATTGCTTCAGGCCCTATTCTGGTCCCGGGCGGCAGGCTGAGCCTGTGGTTAATTCTTCTTCCTGATGGGAAAATAGAGTGACCTGTGCCAGTCCCAACACCTAGAGCTAGTCTCTCATTGGTTCCCCCTCTTCCCGTTCATCCTCAGGACAAATCGCAACCTGTACGGAACAGGAGGTTAAAGGTGCTGAGTCTCCAAGGAGGGAGATTGCTAGTAAAGCGGCTGGAATGGCGAACCCGAGCACAAGGAGGTGAGAAATGAGGTGCGTTTTAGAAACCTTTCCCGATCACACGGTGTACCAGCTTCTGGGTTTCTCATGCATGTTTTCGATGTAGGAAGATGCCCTTGAACCTGGAGATTTGGGACCCATGGGATGGGTACCACGCAGTACTACTTTAAAGGGTCTGCGTTTGCTCACCCAACCTCACCAAACCTCTCAGCCCCAGGAGTGTCCACCCTTATGTCTCCGTCAGCTGTGGGTCTAGATATGGTCAATCCAGGTGGCATCACAGCCGCTGAACGAAGTTTGTAAGAATTTCTCTCTCTTTCACTGTCTTTGTTTCACGGGTTTTTAAAAGTAATTGATTTTTATAATGGGGTTTAGCTGCTTTTCACTGCTGTGTTTATGCCGCTTTACACCCACTTGACTCACTTACAGAGAGATATCAATACATAGGTTTAAGATTCTTACTAGTCAGATATATTCTTGGGCGGTGAGTAGGGGGTGTTGAGTCCAGTTCCCTGAGCAAGGAGTAGGTCTTGTCTATTACATATTGGGTTTATGGAACGGTATCTGAGCTAATTTGAAACCCGTGTTTTATGCATCCCCCCGCCTCACCTTTCCCGTTGAGCAGCCATAGTGTGTTTTCTAAACGTGTGACTCTGTTCCGTTTTGTAATTCAGTTCAAGTGTAGCGGTTTTTACATTCCCTCTATTAGTGATATCTTATGACAAGTGTCTTTTTCTGTGTGACTTTTTTCACTTAGAATTGTCGTACCTAAATCCACTCATCATGCTGCTACTAGCCTTATGACCTTGATTTCATGGCTGAGTGATATTCCATTGTACATAAGGACCACAACTTCTTTATCCTTTTTTCTCTTTCCTGGGATATTTAAGGTGTAATGAAGTGGAGGTTCTTGTCAAGAGAGCAGCCCTAAACTTTGGGGTGCCTGTGTCTTGCTGATTTTTAGTTTTCCCAATGTATACGCCCATGAGTGGAAGTGCCCTATGCTCTCTAAGCTGAGTTTTTTAGATGTTTCAGGACACACCGTACACTTCTCCAGAGTGCCTGTTGGCAATTTACATCCCGCCCATCAGCGTAGCAAGGCTCCCGGTTCTCCATGGCCTGTCCTACATTTCTGGTTTTGACACTTTATTCAGCATGGCCCTTTTGACCGATGGGAAGCGAGACTTCTTTGTAGCGCTGATTTGCCTTTCCAGGTTGCTTGGTTGGCCAAAAAGGGCGTATGCGTTTTTTCCTGAATATATTCAGGAAAAAACGCATACGCCCTTTTTGGCCAAGGGCATGATTGTCGAGGTTTGGCCGCTTTTCCTGTGCTTTCAAGGCGATTCGAATCTACCTCCTGAAATCTGTTTCCTGCAATTCTGCCTTGTTTTCAAATCCTCTTCGGTGCCTTCCCTCAATATATTTGTGGACAAGAGTTATCATTTATAACTCTGCAGGTTTGTGAATTGCAGTGCCCCTGAGCTCCATTGTTCAACTCGCTTACTTGGGAGCTGGCCGCAAAAGCACAGGATTGCTTCAGGCCCTATTCTGGTCCCGGGCGGCAGGCTGAGCCTGTGGTTAATTCTTCTTCCTGATGGGAAAATAGAGTGACCTGTGCCAGTCCCAACACCTAGAGCTAGTCTCTCATTGGTTCCCCCTCTTCCCGTTCATCCTCAGGACAAATCGCAACCTGTACGGAACAGGAGGTTAAAGGTGCTGAGTCTCCAAGGAGGGAGATTGCTAGTAAAGCGGCTGGAATGGCGAACCCGAGCACAAGGAGGTGAGAAATGAGGTGCGTTTTAGAAACCTTTCCCGATCACACGGTGTACCATCTTCTGGGTTTCTCATGCATGTTTTCGATGTAGGAAGATGCCCTTGAACCTGGAGATTTGGGACCCATGGGATGGGTACCACGCAGTACTACTTTAAAGGGTCTGCGTTTGCTCACCCAACCTCACCAAACCTCTCAGCCCCAGGAGTGTCCACCCTTATGTCTCCGTCAGCTGTGGGTCTAGATATGGTCAATCCAGGTGGCATCACAGCCCCTGAACGAATTGTGTAAGAATTTCTCTCTCTTTCACTGTCTTTGTTTCACGGGTTTTTAAAAGTAATTGATTTTTATAATGGGGTTTAGCTGCTTTTCACTGCTGTGTTTATGCCGCTTTACACCCACTTGACTCACTTACAGAGAGATATCAATACATAGGTTTAAGATTCTTACTAGTCAGATATATTCTTGGGCGGTGAATAGGGGGTGTTGAGTCCAGTTCCCTGAGCAAGGAGTAGGTCTTGTCTATTACATATTGGGTTTATGGAACGGTATCTGAGCTAATTTGAAACCCGTGTTTTATGCATCCCCCCGCCTCACCTTTCCCGTTGAGCAACCATAGTGTGTTTTCTAAACGTGTGACTCTGTTCCGTTTTGTAATTCAGTTCAAGTGTAGCGGTTTTTACATTCCCTCTATTAGTGATATCTTATGACAAGTGTCTTTTTCTGTGTGACATTTTTCACTTAGAATCGTCGTACCTAAATCCACTCATCATGCTGCTACTAGCCTTATGACCTTGATTTCATGGCTGAGTGATATTCCATTGTACATATGGACCACAACTTCTTTATCCTTTTTTCTCTTTCCTGGGATATTTAAGGTGTAACGAAGTGGAGGTTCTTGTCAAGAGAGCAGCCCTAAACTTTGGGGTGCCTGTGTCTTGCTGATTTTTAGTTTTCCCAATGTATACGCCCATGAGTGGAAGTGCCCTATGCTCTCTAAGCTGAGTTTTTTAGATGTTTCAGGACACACCGTACACTTCTCCAGAGTGGCTGTTGGCAATTTACATCCCGCCCTTCAACGTAGCAAGGCTCCCGGTTCTCCATGGCCTGTCCTGCATTTCTGGTTTTGACACTTTATTCAGCATGGCCCTTTTGACCGATGGGAAGCGAGACTTCTTTGTAGCGCTGATTTGCCTTTCCAGGATGCTTGGTTGGCCAAAAAGGGCGTATGCGTTTTTTCCTGAATATATTCAGGAAAAAACGCATACGCCCTTTTTGGCCAAGGGCATGATTGTCGAGGTTTGGCCGCTTTTCCTGTGCTTTCAAGGCGATTCGAATCTACCTCCTGAAATCTGTTTCCTGCAATTCTGCCTTGCTTTCAAATCCTCTTCGGTGCCTTCCCTCAATATATTTGTGGACGAGAGTTATCATTTATAACTCTGCAGGTTTGTGAATTGCAGTGCCCCTGAGCTCCATTGTTCAACTCGCTTACTTGGGAGCTGGCCGCAAAAGCACAGGATTGCTTCAGGCCCTATTCTGGTCCCGGGCGGCAGGCTGAGCCTGTGGTTAATTCTTCTTCCTGATGGGAAAATAGAGTGACCTGTGCCAGTCCCAACACCTAGAGCTAGTCTCTCATTGGTTCCCCCTCTTCCCGTTCATCCTCAGGACAAATCGCAACCTGTACGGAACAGGAGGTTAAAGGTGCTGAGTCTCCAAGGAGGGAGATTGCTAGTAAAGCGGCTGGAATGGCGAACCCGAGCACAAGGAGGTGAGAAATGAGGTGCGTTTTAGAAACCTTTCCCGATCACACGGTGTACCAGCTTCTGGGTTTCTCATGCATGTTTTCGATGTAGGAAGATGCCCTTGAACCTGGAGATTTGGGACCCATGGGATGGGTACCACGCAGTACTACTTTAAAGGGTCTGCGTTTGCTCACCCAACCTCACCAAACCTCTCAGCCCCAAGAGTGTCCACCCTTATGTCTCCGTCAGCTGTGGGTCTAGATATGGTCAATCCAGGTGGCATCACAGCCCCTGAACGAATTGTGTAAGAATTTCTCTCTCTTTCACTGTCTTTGTTTCACGGGTTTTTAAAAGTAATTGATTTTTATAATGGGGTTTAGCTGCTTTTCACTGCTGTGTTTATGCCGCTTTACACCCACTTGACTCACTTACAGAGAGATATCAATACATAGGTTTAAGATTCTTACTAGTCAGATATATTCTTGGGCGGTGAGTAGGGGGTGTTGAGTCCAGTTCCCTGAGCAAGGAGTAGGTCTTGTCTATTACATATTGGGTTTATGGAACGGTATCTGAGCTAATTTGAAACCCGTGTTTTATGCATCCCCCCGCCTCACCTTTCCCATTGAGCAGCCATAGTGTGTTTTCTAAACGTGTGACTCTGTTCCGTTTTGTAATTCAGTTCAAGTGTAGCGGTTTTTACATTCCCTCTATTAGTGATATCTTATGACAAGTGTCTTTTTCTGTGTGACTTTTTTCACTTAGAATCGTCGTACCTAAATCCACTCATCATGCTGCTACTAGCCTTATGACCTTGATTTCATGGCTGAGTGATATTCCATTGTACATAAGGACCACAACTTCTTTATCCTTTTTTCTCTTTCCTGGGATATTTAAGGTGTAACGAAGTGGAGGTTCTTGTCAAGAGAGCAGCCCTAAACTTTGGGGTGCCTGTGTCTTGCTGATTTTTAGTTTTCCCAATGTATACGCCCATGAGTGGAAGTGCCCTATGCTCTCTAAGCTGAGTTTTTTAGATGTTTCAGGACACACCGTACACTTCTCCAGAGTGGCTGTTGGCAATTTACATCCCACCCTTCAACGTAGCAAGGCTCCCGGTTCTCCATGGCCTGTCCTGCATTTCTGGTTTTGACACTTTATTCAGCATGGCCCTTTTGACCGATGGGAAGCGAGACTTCTTTGTAGCGCTGATTTGCCTTTCCAGGTTGCTTGGTTGGCCAAAAAGGGCGTATGCGTTTTTTCCTGAATATATTCAGGAAAAAACGCATACGCCCTTTTTGGCCAAGGGCATGATTGTCGAGGTTTGGCCGCTTTTCCTGTGCTTTCAAGGCGATTCGAATCTACCTCCTGAAATCTGTTTCCTGCAATTCTGCCTTGCTTTCAAATCCTCTTCGGTGCCTTCCCTCAATATATTTGTGGACAAGAGTTATCATTTATAACTCTGCAGGTTTGTGAATTGCAGTGCCCCTGAGCTCCATTGTTCAACTCGCTTACTTGGGAGCTGGCCGCAAAAGCACAGGATTGCTTCAGGCCCTATTCTGGTCCCGGGCGGCAGGCTGAGCCTGTGGTTAATTCTTCTTCCTGATGGGAAAATAGAGTGACCTGTGCCAGTCCCAACACCTAGAGCTAGTCTCTCATTGGTTCCCCCTCTTCCCGTTCATCCTCAGGACAAATCGCAACCTGTACGGAACAGGAGGTTAAAGGTGCTGAGTCTCCAAGGAGGGAGATTGCTAGTAAAGCGGCTGGAATGGCGAACCCGAGCACAAGGAGGTGAGAAATGAGGTGCGTTTTAGAAACCTTTCCCGATCACACGGTGTACCAGCTTCTGGGTTTCTCATGCATGTTTTCGATGTAGGAAGATGCCCTTGAACCTGGAGATTTGGGACCCATGGGATGGGTACCACGCAGTACTACTTTAAAGGGTCTGCGTTTGCTCACCCAACCTCACCAAACCTCTCAGCCCCAGGAGTGTCCACCCTTATGTCTCCGTCAGCTGTGGGTCTAGATATGGTCAATCCAGGTGGCATCACAGCCGCTGAACGAAGTTTGTAAGAATTTCTCTCTCTTTCACTGTCTTTGTTTCACGGGTTTTTAAAAGTAATTGATTTTTATAATGGGGTTTAGCTGCTTTTCACTGCTGTGTTTATGCCGCTTTACACCCACTTGACTCACTTACAGAGAGATATCAATACATAGGTTTAAGATTCTTACTAGTCAGATATATTCTTGGGCGGTGAGTAGGGGGTGTTGAGTCCAGTTCCCTGAGCAAGGAGTAGGTCTTGTCTATTACATATTGGGTTTATGGAACGGTATCTGAGCTAATTTGAAACCCGTGTTTTATGCATCCCCCCGCCTCACCTTTCCCGTTGAGCAGCCATAGTGTGTTTTCTAAACGTGTGACTCTGTTCCGTTTTGTAATTCAGTTCAAGTGTAGCGGTTTTTACATTCCCTCTATTAGTGATATCTTATGACAAGTGTCTTTTTCTGTGTGACTTTTTTCACTTAGAATCGTCGTACCTAAATCCACTCATCATGCTGCTATTAGCCTTATGACCTTGATTTCATGGCTGAGTGATATTCCATTGTACATAAGGACCACAACTTCTTTATCTTTTTTTCTCTTTCCTGGGATATTTAAGGTGTAATGAAGTAGAGGTTCTTGTCAAGAGAGCAGCCCTAAACTTTGGGGTGCCTGTGTCTTGCTGATTTTTAGTTTTCCCAATGTATACGCCCATGAGTGGAAGTGCCCTATGCTCTCTAAGCTGAGTTTTTTAGATGTTTCAGGACACACCGTACACTTCTCCAGAGTGGCTGTTGGCAATTTACATCCCGCCCATCAGCGTAGCAAGGCTCCCGGTTCTCCATGGCCTGTCCTACATTTCTGGTTTTGACACTTTATTCAGCATGGCCCTTTTGACCGATGGGAAGCGAGACTTCTTTGTAGCGCTGATTTGCCTTTCCAGGTTGCTTGGTTGGCCAAAAAGGGCGTATGCGTTTTTTCCTGAATATATTCAGGAAAAAACGCATACGCCCTTTTTGGCCAAGGGCATGATTGTCGAGGTTTGGCCGCTTTTCCTGTGCTTTCAAGGCGATTCGAATCTACCTCCTGAAATCTGTTTCCTGCAATTCTGCCTTGTTTTCAAATCCTCTTCGGTGCCTTCCCTCAATATATTTGTGGACAAGAGTTATCATTTATAACTCTGCAAGTTTGTGAATTGCAGTGCCCCTGAGCTCCATTGTTCAACTCGCTTACTTGGGAGCTGGCCGCAAAAGCACAGGATTGCTTCAGGCCCTATTCTGGTCCCGGGCGGCAGGCTGAGCCTGTGGTTAATTCTTCTTCCTGATGGGAAAATAGAGTGACCTGTGCCAGTCCCAACACCTAGAGCTACTCTCTCATTGGTTCCCCCTCTTCCCGTTCATCCTCAGGACAAATCGCAACC
Source organism: Eschrichtius robustus (assembly GCF_028021215.1). NCBI lineage: Eukaryota > Metazoa > Chordata > Mammalia > Artiodactyla > Eschrichtiidae > Eschrichtius > Eschrichtius robustus. Next base: position 36,217,686 of record NC_090831.1, on the reverse strand, counting down.
TGTACGGAACAGGAGGTTAAAGGTGCTGAGTCTCCAAGGACGGAGATTGCTAGTAAAGCGGCTGGAATGGCGAACCCGAGCACAAGGAGTTGAGAAATGAGGTGCGTTTTAGAAACCTTTCCCGATCACACGGTGTACCAGCTTCTGGGTTTCTCATGCATGTTTTCGATGTAGGAAGATGCCCTTGAACCTGGAGATTTGGGACCCATGGGATGGGTACCACGCAGTACTACTTTAAAGGGTCTGCGTTTGCTCACCCAACCTCACCAAACCTCTCAGCCCCAGGAGTGTCCACCCTTATGTCTCCGTCAGCTGTGGGTCTAGATATGGTCAATCCAGGTGGCATCACAGCCCCTGAACGAATTGTGTAAGAATTTCTCTCTCTTTCACTGTCTTTGTTTCACGGGTTTTTAAAAGTAATTGATTTTTATAATGGGGTTTAGCTGCTTTTCACTGCTGTGTTTATGCCGCTTTACACCCACTTGACTCACTTACAGAGAGATATCAATACATAGGTTTAAGATTCTTACTAGTCAGATATATTCTTGGGCGGTGAGTAGGGGGTGTTGAGTCCAGTTCCCTGAGCAAGGAGTAGGTCTTGTCTATTACATATTGGGTTTATGGAACGGTATCTGAGCTAATTTGAAACCCGTGTTTTATGCATCCCCCCGCCTCACCTTTCCCGTTGAGCAGCCATAGTGTGTTTTCTAAACGTGTGACTCTGTTCCGTTTTGTAATTCAGTTCAAGTGTAGCGGTTTTTACATTCCCTCTATTAGTGATATCTTATGACAAGTGTCTTTTTCTGTGTGACTTTTTTCACTTAGAATCGTCGTACCTAAATCCACTCATCATGCTGCTACTAGCCTTATGACCTTGATTTCATGGCTGAGTGATATTCCATTGTACATATGGACCACAACTTCTTTATCCTTTTTTCTCTTTCCTGGGATATTTAAGGTGTAACGAAGTGGAGGTTCTTGTCAAGAGAGCAGCCCTAAACTTTGGGGTGCCTGTGTCTTGCTGATTTTTAGTTTTCCCAATGTATACGCCCATGAGTGGAAGTGCCCTATGCTCTCTAAGCTGAGTTTTTTAGATGTTTCAGGACACACCGTACACTTCTCCAGAGTGGCTGTTGGCAATTTACATCCCGCCCTTCAGCGTAGCAAGGCTCCCGGTTCTCCATGGCCTGTCCTGCATTTCTGGTTTTGACACTTTATTCAGCATGGCCCTTTTGACCGATGGGAAGCGAGACTTCTTTGTAGCGCTGATTTGCCTTTCCAGGTTGCTTGGTTGGCCAAAAAGGGCGTATGCGTTTTTTCCTGAATATATTCAGGAAAAAACGCATACGCCCTTTTTGGCCAAGGGCATGATTGTCGAAGTTTGGCCGCTTTTCCTGTGCTTTCAAGGCGATTCGAATCTACCTCCTGAAATCTGTTTCCTGCAATTCTGCCTTGCTTTCAAATCCTCTTCGGTGCCTTCCCTCAATATATTTGTGGACAAGAGTTATCATTTATAACTCTGCAGGTTTGTGAATTGCAGTGCCCCTGAGCTCCATTGTTCAACTCGCTTACTTGGGAGCTGGCCGCAAAAGCACAGGATTGCTTCAGGCCCTATTCTGGTCCCGGGCGGCAGGCTGAGCCTGTGGTTAATTCTTCTTCCTGATGGGAAAATAGAGTGACCTGTGCCAGTCCCAACACCTAGAGCTACTCTCTCATTGGTTCCCCCTCTTCCCGTTCATCCTCAGGACAAATCGCAACCTGTACGGAACAGGAGGTTAAAGGTGCTGAGTCTCCAAGGACGGAGATTGCTAGTAAAGCGGCTGGAATGGCGAACCCGAGCACAAGGAGTTGAGAAATGAGGTGCGTTTTAGAAACCTTTCCCGATCACACGGTGTACCAGCTTCTGGGTTTCTCATGCATGTTTTCGATGTAGGAAGATGCCCTTGAACCTGGAGATTTGGGACCCATGGGATGGGTACCACGCAGTACTACTTTAAAGGGTCTGCGTTTGCTCACCCAACCTCACCAAACCTCTCAGCCCCAGGAGTGTCCACCCTTATGTCTCCGTCAGCTGTGGGTCTAGATATGGTCAATCCAGGTGGCATCACAGCCCCTGAACGAATTGTGTAAGAATTTCTCTCTCTTTCACTGTCTTTGTTTCACGGGTTTTTAAAAGTAATTGATTTTTATAATGGGGTTTAGCTGCTTTTCACTGCTGTGTTTATGCCGCTTTACACCCACTTGACTCACTTACAGAGAGATATCAATACATAGGTTTAAGATTCTTACTAGTCAGATATATTCTTGGGCGGTGAGTAGGGGGTGTTGAGTCCAGTTCCCTGAGCAAGGAGTAGGTCTTGTCTATTACATATTGGGTTTATGGAACGGTATCTGAGCTAATTTGAAACCCGTGTTTTATGCATCCCCCCGCCTCACCTTTCCCGTTGAGCAGCCATAGTGTGTTTTCTAAACGTGTGACTCTGTTCCGTTTTGTAATTCAGTTCAAGTGTAGCGGTTTTTACATTCCCTCTATTAGTGATATCTTATGACAAGTGTCTTTTTCTGTGTGACTTTTTTCACTTAGAATCGTCGTACCTAAATCCACTCATCATGCTGCTACTAGCCTTATGACCTTGATTTCATGGCTGAGTGATATTCCATTGTACATATGGACCACAACTTCTTTATCCTTTTTTCTCTTTCCTGGGATATTTAAGGTGTAACGAAGTGGAGGTTCTTGTCAAGAGAGCAGCCCTAAACTTTGGGGTGCCTGTGTCTTGCTGATTTTTAGTTTTCCCAATGTATACGCCCATGAGTGGAAGTGCCCTATGCTCTCTAAGCTGAGTTTTTTAGATGTTTCAGGACACACCGTACACTTCTCCAGAGTGGCTGTTGGCAATTTACATCCCGCCCTTCAGCGTAGCAAGGCTCCCGGTTCTCCATGGCCTGTCCTGCATTTCTGGTTTTGACACTTTATTCAGCATGGCCCTTTTGACCGATGGGAAGCGAGACTTCTTTGTAGCGCTGATTTGCCTTTCCAGGTTGCTTGGTTGGCCAAAAAGGGCGTATGCGTTTTTTCCTGAATATATTCAGGAAAAAACGCATACGCCCTTTTTGGCCAAGGGCATGATTGTCGAAGTTTGGCCGCTTTTCCTGTGCTTTCAAGGCGATTCGAATCTACCTCCTGAAATCTGTTTCCTGCAATTCTGCCTTGCTTTCAAATCCTCTTCGGTGCCTTCCCTCAATATATTTGTGGACAAGAGTTATCATTTATAACTCTGCAGGTTTGTGAATTGCAGTGCCCCTGAGCTCCATTGTTCAACTCGCTTACTTGGGAGCTGGCCGCAAAAGCACAGGATTGCTTCAGGCCCTATTCTGGTCCCGGGCGGCAGGCTGAGCCTGTGGTTAATTCTTCTTCCTGATGGGAAAATAGAGTGACCTGTGCCAGTCCCAACACCTAGAGCTAGTCTCTCATTGGTTCCCCCTCTTCCCGTTCATCCTCAGGACAAATCGCAACCTGTACGGAACAGGAGGTTAAAGGTGCTGAGTCTCCAAGGAGGGAGATTGCTAGTAAAGCGGCTGGAATGGCGAACCCGAGCACAAGGAGGTGAGAAATGAGGTGCGTTTTAGAAACCTTTCCCGATCACACGGTGTACCAGCTTCTGGGTTTCTCATGCATGTTTTCGATGTAGGAAGATGCCCTTGAACCTGGAGATTTGGGACCCATGGGATGGGTACCACGCAGTACTACTTTAAAGGGTCTGCGTTTGCTCACCCAACCTCACCAAACCTCTCAGCCCCAGGAGTGTCCACCCTTATGTCTCCGTCAGCTGTGGGTCTAGATATGGTCAATCCAGGTGGCATCACAGCCCCTGAACGAATTGTGTAAGAATTTCTCTCTCTTTCACTGTCTTTGTTTCACGGGTTTTTAAAAGTAATTGATTTTTATAATGGGGTTTAGCTGCTTTTCACTGCTGTGTTTATGCCGCTTTACACCCACTTGACTCACTTACAGAGAGATATCAATACATAGGTTTAAGATTCTTACTAGTCAGATATATTCTTGGGCGGTGAATAGGGGGTGTTGAGTCCAGTTCCCTGAGCAAGGAGTAGGTCTTGTCTATTACATATTGGGTTTATGGAACGGTATCTGAGCTAATTTGAAACCCGTGTTTTATGCATCCCCCCGCCTCACCTTTCCCGTTGAGCAACCATAGTGTGTTTTCTAAACGTGTGACTCTGTTCCGTTTTGTAATTCAGTTCAAGTGTAGCGGTTTTTACATTCCCTCTATTAGTGATATCTTATGACAAGTGTCTTTTTCTGTGTGACATTTTTCACTTAGAATCGTCGTACCTAAATCCACTCATCATGCTGCTACTAGCCTTATGACCTTGATTTCATGGCTGAGTGATATTCCATTGTACATATGGACCACAACTTCTTTATCCTTTTTTCTCTTTCCTGGGATATTTAAGGTGTAACGAAGTGGAGGTTCTTGTCAAGAGAGCAGCCCTAAACTTTGGGGTGCCTGTGTCTTGCTGATTTTTAGTTTTCCCAATGTATACGCCCATGAGTGGAAGTGCCCTATGCTCTCTAAGCTGAGTTTTTTAGATGTTTCAGGACACACCGTACACTTCTCCAGAGTGGCTGTTGGCAATTTACATCCCGCCCTTCAACGTAGCAAGGCTCCCGGTTCTCCATGGCCTGTCCTGCATTTCTGGTTTTGACACTTTATTCAGCATGGCCCTTTTGACCGATGGGAAGCGAGACTTCTTTGTAGCGCTGATTTGCCTTTCCAGGATGCTTGGTTGGCCAAAAAGGGCGTATGCCTTTTTTCCTGAATATATTCAGGAAAAAACGCATACGCCCTTTTTGGCCAAGGGCATGATTGTCGAGGTTTGGCCGCTTTTCCTGTGCTTTCAAGGCGATTCGAATCTACCTCCTGAAATCTGTTTCCTGCAATTCTGCCTTGCTTTCAAATCCTCTTCGGTGCCTTCCCTCAATATATTTGTGGACGAGAGTTATCATTTATAACTCTGCAGGTTTGTGAATTGCAGTGCCCCTGAGCTCCATTGTTCAACTCGCTTACTTGGGAGCTGGCCGCAAAAGCACAGGATTGCTTCAGGCCCTATTCTGGTCCCGGGCGGCAGGCTGAGCCTGTGGTTAATTCTTCTTCCTGATGGGAAAATAGAGTGACCTGTGCCAGTCCCAACACCTAGAGCTAGTCTCTCATTGGTTCCCCCTCTTCCCGTTCATCCTCAGGACAAATCGCAACCTGTACGGAACAGGAGGTTAAAGGTGCTGAGTCTCCAAGGAGGGAGATTGCTAGTAAAGCGGCTGGAATGGCGAACCCGAGCACAAGGAGGTGAGAAATGAGGTGCGTTTTAGAAACCTTTCCCGATCACACGGTGTACCAGCTTCTGGGTTTCTCATGCATGTTTTCGATGTAGGAAGATGCCCTTGAACCTGGAGATTTGGGACCCATGGGATGGGTACCACGCAGTACTACTTTAAAGGGTCTGCGTTTGCTCACCCAACCTCACCAAACCTCTCAGCCCCAGGAGTGTCCACCCTTATGTCTCCGTCAGCTGTGGGTCTAGATATGGTCAATCCAGGTGGCATCACAGCCCCTGAACGAATTGTGTAAGAATTTCTCTCTCTTTCACTGTCTTTGTTTCACGGGTTTTTAAAAGTAATTGATTTTTATAATGGGGTTTAGCTGCTTTTCACTGCTGTGTTTATGCCGCTTTACACCCACTTGACTCACTTACAGAGAGATATCAATACATAGGTTTAAGATTCTTACTAGTCAGATATATTCTTGGGCGGTGAGTAGGGGGTGTTGAGTCCAGTTCCCTGAGCAAGGAGTAGGTCTTGTCTATTACATATTGGGTTTATGGAACGGTATCTGAGCTAATTTGAAACCCGTGTTTTATGCATCCCCCCGCCTCACCTTTCCCATTGAGCAGCCATAGTGTGTTTTCTAAACGTGTGACTCTGTTCCGTTTTGTAATTCAGTTCAAGTGTAGCGGTTTTTACATTCCCTCTATTAGTGATATCTTATGACAAGTGTCTTTTTCTGTGTGACTTTTTTCACTTAGAATCGTCGTACCTAAATCCACTCATCATGCTGCTACTAGCCTTATGACCTTGATTTCATGGCTGAGTGATATTCCATTGTACATAAGGACCACAACTTCTTTATCCTTTTTTCTCTTTCCTGGGATATTTAAGGTGTAACGAAGTGGAGGTTCTTGTCAAGAGAGCAGCCCTAAACTTTGGGGTGCCTGTGTCTTGCTGATTTTTAGTTTTCCCAATGTATACGCCCATGAGTGGAAGTGCCCTATGCTCTCTAAGCTGAGTTTTTTAGATGTTTCAGGACACACCGTACACTTCTCCAGAGTGGCTGTTGGCAATTTACATCCCGCCCATCAGCGTAGCAAGGCTCCCGGTTCTCCATGGCCTGTCCTGCATTTCTGGTTTTGACACTTTATTCAGCATGGCCCTTTTGACCGATGGGAAGCGAGACTTCTTTGTAGCGCTGATTTGCCTTTCCAGGTTGCTTGGTTGGCCAAAAAGGGCGTATGCGTTTTTTCCTGAATATATTCAGGAAAAAACGCATACGCCCTTTTTGGCCAAGGGCATGATTGTCGAGGTTTGGCCGCTTTTCCTGTGCTTTCAAGGCGATTCGAATCTACCTCCTGAAATCTGTTTCCTGCAATTCTGCCTTGCTTTCAAATCCTCTTCGGTGCCTTCCCTCAATATATTTGTGGACAAGAGTTATCATTTATAACTCTGCAGGTTTGTGAATTGCAGTGCCCCTGAGCTCCATTGTTCAACTCGCTTACTTGGGAGCTGGCCGCAAAAGCACAGGATTGCTTCAGGCCCTATTCTGGTCCCGGGCGGCAGGCTGAGCCTGTGGTTAATTCTTCTTCCTGATGGGAAAATAGAGTGACCTGTGCCAGTCCCAACACCTAGAGCTAGTCTCTCATTGGTTCCCCCTCTTCCCGTTCATCCTCAGGACAAATCGCAACCTGTACGGAACAGGAGGTTAAAGGTGCTGAGTCTCCAAGGAGGGAGATTGCTAGTAAAGCGGCTGGAATGGCGAACCCGAGCACAAGGAGGTGAGAAATGAGGTGCGTTTTAGAAACCTTTCCCGATCACACGGTGTACCATCTTCTGGGTTTCTCATGCATGTTTTCGATGTAGGAAGATGCCCTTGAACCTGGAGATTTGGGACCCATGGGATGGGTACCACGCAGTACTACTTTAAAGGGTCTGCGTTTGCTCACCCAACCTCACCAAACCTCTCAGCCCCAGGAGTGTCCACCCTTATGTCTCCGTCAGCTGTGGGTCTAGATATGGTCAATCCAGGTGGCATCACAGCCGCTGAACGAAGTTTGTAAGAATTTCTCTCTCTTTCACTGTCTTTGTTTCACGGGTTTTTAAAAGTAATTGATTTTTATAATGGGGTTTAGCTGCTTTTCACTGCTGTGTTTATGCCGCTTTACACCCACTTGACTGACTTACAGAGAGATATCAATACATAGGTTTAAGATTCTTACTAGTCAGATATATTCTTGGGCGGTGAGTAGGGGGTGTTGAGTCCAGTTCCCTGAGCAAGGAGTAGGTCTTGTCTATTACATATTGGGTTTATGGAACGGTATCTGAGCTAATTTGAAACCCGTGTTTTATGCATCCCCCTGCCTCACCTTTCCCGTTGAGCAGCCATAGTGTGTTTTCTAAACGTGTGACTCTGTTCCGTTTTGTAATTCAGTTCAAGTGTAGCGGTTTTTACATTCCCTCTATTAGTGATATCTTATGACAAGTGTCTTTTTCTGTGTGACTTTTTTCACTTAGAATCGTCGTACCTAAATCCACTCATCATGCTGCTACTAGCCTTATGACCTTGATTTCATGGCTGAGTGATATTCCATTGTACATAAGGACCACAACTTCTTTATCCTTTTTTCTCTTTCCTGGGATATTTAAGGTGTAACGAAGTGGAGGTTCTTGTCAAGAGAGCAGCCCTAAACTTTGGGGTGCCTGTGTCTTGCTGATTTTTAGTTTTCCCAATGTATACGCCCATGAGTGGAAGTGCCCTATGCTCTCTAAGCTGAGTTTTTTAGATGTTTCAGGACACACCGTACACTTCTCCAGAGTGGCTGTTGGCAATTTACATCCCGCCCATCAGCGTAGCAAGGCTCCCGGTTCTCCATGGCCTGTCCTGCATTTCTGGTTTTGACACTTTATTCAGCATGGCCCTTTTGACCGATGGGAAGCGAGACTTCTTTGTAGCGCTGATTTGCCTTTCCAGGTTGCTAGGTTGGCCAAAAAGGGCGTATGCGTTTTTTCCTGAATATATTCAGGAAAAAACGCATAGGCCCTTTTTGGCCAAGGGCATGATTGTCGAGGTTTGGCCGCTTTTCCTGTGCTTTCAAGGCGATTCGAATCTACCTCCTGAAATCTGTTTCCTGCAATTCTGCCTTGCTTTCAAATCCTCTTCGGTGCCTTCCCTCAATATATTTGTGGACAAGAGTTATCATTTATAACTCTGCAGGTTTGTGAATTGCAGTGCCCCTGAGCTCCATTGTTCAACTCGCTTACTTGGGAGCTGGCCGCAAAAGCACAGGATTGCTTCAGGCCCTATTCTGGTCCCGGGCGGCAGGCTGAGCCTGTGGTTAATTCTTCTTCCTGATGGGAAAATAGAGTGACCTGTGCCAGTCCCAACACCTAGAGCTAGTCTCTCATTGGTTCCCCCTCTTCCCGTTCATCCTCAGGACAAATCGCAACCTGTACGGAACAGGAGGTTAAAGGTGCTGAGTCTCCAAGGAGGGAGATTGCTAGTAAAGCGGCTGGAATGGCGAACCCGAGCACAAGGAGGTGAGAAATGAGGTGCGTTTTAGAAACCTTTCCCGATCACACGGTGTACCAGCTTCTGGGTTTCTCATGCATGTTTTCGATGTAGGAAGATGCCCTTGAACCTGGAGATTTGGGACCCATGGGATGGGTACCACGCAGTACTACTTTAAAGGGTCTGCGTTTGCTCACCCAACCTCACCAAACCTCTCAGCCCCAAGAGTGTCCACCCTTATGTCTCCGTCAGCTGTGGGTCTAGATATGGTCAATCCAGGTGGCATCACAGCCCCTGAACGAATTGTGTAAGAATTTCTCTCTCTTTCACTGTCTTTGTTTCACGGGTTTTTAAAAGTAATTGATTTTTATAATGGGGTTTAGCTGCTTTTCACTGCTGTGTTTATGCCGCTTTACACCCACTTGACTCACTTACAGAGAGATATCAATACATAGGTTTAAGATTCTTACTAGTCAGATATATTCTTGGGCGGTGAGTAGGGGGTGTTGAGTCCAGTTCCCTGAGCAAGGAGTAGGTCTTGTCTATTACCTATTGGGTTTATGGAACGGTATCTGAGCTAATTTGAAACCCGTGTTTTATGCATCCCCCCGCCTCACCTTTCCCGTTGAGCAGCCATAGTGTGTTTTCTAAACGTGTGACTCTGTTCCGTTTTGTAATTCAGTTCAAGTGTAGCGGTTTTTACATTCCCTCTATTAGTGATATCTTATGACAAGTGTCTTTTTCTGTGTGACTTTTTTCACTTAGAATTGTCGTACCTAAATCCACTCATCATGCTGCTACTAGCCTTATGACCTTGATTTCATGGCTGAGTGATATTCCATTGTACATAAGGACCACAACTTCTTTATCCTTTTTTCTCTTTCCTGGGATATTTAAGGTGTAACGAAGTGGAGGTTCTTGTCAAGAGAGCAGCCCTAAACTTTGGGGTGCCTGTGTCTTGCTGATTTTTAGTTTTCCCAATGTATACGCCCATGAGTGGAAGTGCCCTATGCTCTCTAAGCTGAGTTTTTTAGATGTTTCAGGACACACCGTACACTTCTCCAGAGTGGCTGTTGGCAATTTACATCCCGCCCATCAGCGTAGCAAGGCTCCCGGTTCTCCATGGCCTGTCCTGCATTTCTGGTTTTGACACTTTATTCAGCATGGCCCTTTTGACCGATGGGAAGCGAGACTTCTTTGTAGCGCTGATTTGCCTTTCCAGGTTGCTAGGTTGGCCAAAAAGGGCGTATGCGTTTTTTCCTGAATATATTCAGGAAAAAACGCATAGGCCCTTTTTGGCCAAGGGCATGATTGTCGAGGTTTGGCCGCTTTTCCTGTGCTTTCAAGGCGATTCGAATCTACCTCCTGAAATCTGTTTCCTGCAATTCTGCCTTGCTTTCAAATCCTCTTCGGTGCCTTCCCTCAATATATTTGTGGACAAGAGTTATCATTTATAACTCTGCAGGTTTGTGAATTGCAGTGCCCCTGAGCTCCATTGTTCAACTCGCTTACTTGGGAGCTGGCCGCAAAAGCACAGGATTGCTTCAGGCCCTATTCTGGTCCCGGGCGGCAGGCTGAGCCTGTGGTTAATTCTTCTTCCTGATGGGAAAATAGAGTGACCTGTGCCAGTCCCAACACCTAGAGCTAGTCTCTCATTGGTTCCCCCTCTTCCCGTTCATCCTCAGGACAAATCGCAACCTGTACGGAACAGGAGGTTAAAGATGCTGAGTCTCCAAGGAGGGAGATTGCTAGTAAAGCGGCTGGAATGGCGAACCCGAGCACAAGGAGGTGAGAAATGAGGTGCGTTTTAGAAACCTTTCCCGATCACACGGTGTACCAGCTTCTGGGTTTCTCATGCATGTTTTCGATGTAGGAAGATGCCCTTGAACCTGGAGATTTGGGACCCATGGGATGGGTACCACGCAGTACTACTTTAAAGGGTCTGCGTTTGCTCACCCAACCTCACCAAACCTCTCAGCCCCAAGAGTGTCCACCCTTATGTCTCCGTCAGCTGTGGGTCTAGATATGGTCAATCCAGGTGGCATCACAGCCCCTGAACGAATTGTGTAAGAATTTCTCTCTCTTTCACTGTCTTTGTTTCACGGGTTTTTAAAAGTAATTGATTTTTATAATGGGGTTTAGCTGCTTTTCACTGCTGTGTTTATGCCGCTTTACACCCACTTGACTCACTTACAGAGAGATATCAATACATAGGTTTAAGATTCTTACTAGTCAGATATATTCTTGGGCGGTGAGTAGGGGGTGTTGAGTCCAGTTCCCTGAGCAAGGAGTAGGTCTTGTCTATTACATATTGGGTTTATGGAACGGTATCTGAGCTAATTTGAAACCCGTGTTTTATGCATCCCCCCGCCTCACCTTTCCCATTGAGCAGCCATAGTGTGTTTTCTAAACGTGTGACTCTGTTCCGTTTTGTAATTCAGTTCAAGTGTAGCGGTTTTTACATTCCCTCTATTAGTGATATCTTATGACAAGTGTCTTTTTCTGTGTGACTTTTTTCACTTAGAATCGTCGTACCTAAATCCACTCATCATGCTGCTACTAGCCTTATGACCTTGATTTCATGGCTGAGTGATATTCCATTGTACATAAGGACCACAACTTCTTTATCCTTTTTTCTCTTTCCTGGGATATTTAAGGTGTAACGAAGTGGAGGTTCTTGTCAAGAGAGCAGCCCTAAACTTTGGGGTGCCTGTGTCTTGCTGATTTTTAGTTTTCCCAATGTATACGCCCATGAGTGGAAGTGCCCTATGCTCTCTAAGCTGAGTTTTTTAGATGTTTCAGGACACACCGTACACTTCTCCAGAGTGGCTGTTGGCAATTTACATCCCGCCCATCAGCGTAGCAAGGCTCCCGGTTCTCCATGGCCTGTCCTGCATTTCTGGTTTTGACACTTTATTCAGCATGGCCCTTTTGACCGATGGGAAGCGAGACTTCTTTGTAGCGCTGATTTGCCTTTCCAGGTTGCTTGGTTGGCCAAAAAGGGCGTATGCGTTTTTTCCTGAATATATTCAGGAAAAAACGCATACGCCCTTTTTGGCCAAGGGCATGATTGTCGAGGTTTGGCCGCTTTTCCTGTGCTTTCAAGGCGATTCGAATCTACCTCCTGAAATCTGTTTCCTGCAATTCTGCCTTGCTTTCAAATCCTCTTCGGTGCCTTCCCTCAATATATTTGTGGACAAGAGTTATCATTTATAACTCTGCAGGTTTGTGAATTGCAGTGCCCCTGAGCTCCATTGTTCAACTCGCTTACTTGGGAGCTGGCCGCAAAAGCACAGGATTGCTTCAGGCCCTATTCTGGTCCCGGGCGGCAGGCTGAGCCTGTGGTTAATTCTTCTTCCTGATGGGAAAATAGAGTGACCTGTGCCAGTCCCAACACCTAGAGCTAGTCTCTCATTGGTTCCCCCTCTTCCCGTTCATCCTCAGGACAAATCGCAACCTGTACGGAACAGGAGGTTAAAGGTGCTGAGTCTCCAAGGAGGGAGATTGCTAGTAAAGCGGCTGGAATGGCGAACCCGAGCACAAGGAGGTGAGAAATGAGGTGCGTTTTAGAAACCTTTCCCGATCACACGGTGTACCAGCTTCTGGGTTTCTCATGCATGTTTTCGATGTAGGAAGATGCCCTTGAACCTGGAGATTTGGGACCCATGGGATGGGTACCACGCAGTACTACTTTAAAGGGTCTGCGTTTGCTCACCCAACCTCACCAAACCTCTCAGCCCCAAGAGTGTCCACCCTTATGTCTCCGTCAGCTGTGGGTCTAGATATGGTCAATCCAGGTGGCATCACAGCCCCTGAACGAATTGTGTAAGAATTTCTCTCTCTTTCACTGTCTTTGTTTCACGGGTTTTTAAAAGTAATTGATTTTTATAATGGGGTTTAGCTGCTTTTCACTGCTGTGTTTATGCCGCTTTACACCCACTTGACTCACTTACAGAGAGATATCAATACATAGGTTTAAGATTCTTACTAGTCAGATATATTCTTGGGCGGTGAGTAGGGGGTGTTGAGTCCAGTTCCCTGAGCAAGGAGTAGGTCTTGTCTATTACATATTGGGTTTATGGAACGGTATCTGAGCTAATTTGAAACCCGTGTTTTATGCATCCCCCCGCCTCACCTTTCCCATTGAGCAGCCATAGTGTGTTTTCTAAACGTGTGACTCTGTTCCGTTTTGTAATTCAGTTCAAGTGTAGCGGTTTTTACATTCCCTCTATTAGTGATATCTTATGACAAGTGTCTTTTTCTGTGTGACTTTTTTCACTTAGAATCGTCGTACCTAAATCCACTCATCATGCTGCTACTAGCCTTATGACCTTGATTTCATGGCTGAGTGATATTCCATTGTACATAAGGACCACAACTTCTTTATCCTTTTTTCTCTTTCCTGGGATATTTAAGGTGTAACGAAGTGGAGGTTCTTGTCAAGAGAGCAGCCCTAAACTTTGGGGTGCCTGTGTCTTGCTGATTTTTAGTTTTCCCAATGTATACGCCCATGAGTGGAAGTGCCCTATGCTCTCTAAGCTGAGTTTTTTAGATGTTTCAGGACACACCGTACACTTCTCCAGAGTGGCTGTTGGCAATTTACATCCCGCCCATCAGCGTAGCAAGGCTCCCGGTTCTCCATGGCCTGTCCTGCATTTCTGGTTTTGACACTTTATTCAGCATGGCCCTTTTGACCGATGGGAAGCGAGACTTCTTTGTAGCGCTGATTTGCCTTTCCAGGTTGCTTGGTTGGCCAAAAAGGGCGTATGCGTTTTTTCCTGAATATATTCAGGAAAAAACGCATACGCCCTTTTTGGCCAAGGGCATGATTGTCGAGGTTTGGCCGCTTTTCCTGTGCTTTCAAGGCGATTCGAATCTACCTCCTGAAATCTGTTTCCTGCAATTCTGCCTTGCTTTCAAATCCTCTTCGGTGCCTTCCCTCAATATATTTGTGGACAAGAGTTATCATTTATAACTCTGCAGGTTTGTGAATTGCAGTGCCCCTGAGCTCCATTGTTCAACTCGCTTACTTGGGAGCTGGCCGCAAAAGCACAGGATTGCTTCAGGCCCTATTCTGGTCCCGGGCGGCAGGCTGAGCCTGTGGTTAATTCTTCTTCCTGATGGGAAAATAGAGTGACCTGTGCCAGTCCCAACACCTAGAGCTAGTCTCTCATTGGTTCCCCCTCTTCCCGTTCATCCTCAGGACAAATCGCAACCTGTACGGAACAGGAGGTTAAAGGTGCTGAGTCTCCAAGGAGGGAGATTGCTAGTAAAGCGGCTGGAATGGCGAACCCGAGCACAAGGAGGTGAGAAATGAGGTGCGTTTTAGAAACCTTTCCCGATCACACGGTGTACCATCTTCTGGGTTTCTCATGCATGTTTTCGATGTAGGAAGATGCCCTTGAACCTGGAGATTTGGGACCCATGGGATGGGTACCACGCAGTACTACTTTAAAGGGTCTGCGTTTGCTCACCCAACCTCACCAAACCTCTCAGCCCCAGGAGTGTCCACCCTTATGTCTCCGTCAGCTGTGGGTCTAGATATGGTCAATCCAGGTGGCATCACAGCCGCTGAACGAAGTTTGTAAGAATTTCTCTCTCTTTCACTGTCTTTGTTTCACGGGTTTTTAAAAGTAATTGATTTTTATAATGGGGTTTAGCTGCTTTTCACTGCTGTGTTTATGCCGCTTTACACCCACTTGACTCACTTACAGAGAGATATCAATACATAGGTTTAAGATTCTTACTAGTCAGATATATTCTTGGGCGGTGAGTAGGGGGTGTTGAGTCCAGTTCCCTGAGCAAGGAGTAGGTCTTGTCTATTACATATTGGGTTTATGGAACGGTATCTGAGCTAATTTGAAACCCGTGTTTTATGCATCCCCCCGCCTCACCTTTCCCGTTGAGCAGCCATAGTGTGTTTTCTAAACGTGTGACTCTGTTCCGTTTTGTAATTCAGTTCAAGTGTAGCGGTTTTTACATTCCCTCTATTAGTGATATCTTATGACAAGTGTCTTTTTCTGTGTGACTTTTTTCACTTAGAATTGTCGTACCTAAATCCACTCATCATGCTGCTACTAGCCTTATGACCTTGATTTCATGGCTGAGTGATATTCCATTGTACATAAGGACCACAACTTCTTTATCCTTTTTTCTCTTTCCTGGGATATTTAAGGTGTAACGAAGTGGAGGTTCTTGTCAAGAGAGCAGCCCTAAACTTTGGGGTGCCTGTGTCTTGCTGATTTTTAGTTTTCCCAATGTATACGCCCATGAGTGGAAGTGCCCTATGCTCTCTAAGCTGAGTTTTTTAGATGTTTCAGGACACACCGTACACTTCTCCAGAGTGGCTGTTGGCAATTTACATCCCGCCCATCAGCGTAGCAAGGCTCCCGGTTCTCCATGGCCTGTCCTGCATTTCTGGTTTTGACACTTTATTCAGCATGGCCCTTTTGACCGATGGGAAGCGAGACTTCTTTGTAGCGCTGATTTGCCTTTCCAGGTTGCTAGGTTGGCCAAAAAGGGCGTATGCGTTTTTTCCTGAATATATTCAGGAAAAAACGCATAGGCCCTTTTTGGCCAAGGGCATGATTGTCGAGGTTTGGCCGCTTTTCCTGTGCTTTCAAGTCGATTCGAATCTACCTCCTGAAATCTGTTTCCTGCAATTCTGCCTTGCTTTCAAATCCTCTTCGGTGCCTTCCCTCAATATATTTGTGGACAAGAGTTATCATTTATAACTCTGCAGGTTTGTGAATTGCAGTGCCCCTGAGCTCCATTGTTCAACTCGCTTACTTGGGAGCTGGCCGCAAAAGCACAGGATTGCTTCAGGCCCTATTCTGGTCCCGGGCGGCAGGCTGAGCCTGTGGTTAATTCTTCTTCCTGATGGGAAAATAGAGTGACCTGTGCCAGTCCCAACACCTAGAGCTAGTCTCTCATTGGTTCCCCCTCTTCCCGTTCATCCTCAGGACAAATCGCAACCTGTACGGAACAGGAGGTTAAAGGTGCTGAGTCTCCAAGGAGGGAGATTGCTAGTAAAGCGGCTGGAATGGCGAACCCGAGCACAAGGAGGTGAGAAATGAGGTGCGTTTTAGAAACCTTTCCCGATCACACGGTGTACCAGCTTCTGGGTTTCTCATGCATGTTTTCGATGTAGGAAGATGCCCTTGAACCTGGAGATTTGGGACCCATGGGATGGGTACCACGCAGTACTACTTTAAAGGGTCTGCGTTTGCTCACCCAACCTCACCAAACCTCTCAGCCCCAAGAGTGTCCACCCTTATGTCTCCGTCAGCTGTGGGTCTAGATATGGTCAATCCAGGTGGCATCACAGCCCCTGAACGAATTGTGTAAGAATTTCTCTCTCTTTCACTGTCTTTGTTTCACGGGTTTTTAAAAGTAATTGATTTTTATAATGGGGTTTAGCTGCTTTTCACTGCTGTGTTTATGCCGCTTTACACCCACTTGACTCACTTACAGAGAGATATCAATACATAGGTTTAAGATTCTTACTAGTCAGATATATTCTTGGGCGGTGAATAGGGGGTGTTGAGTCCAGTTCCCTGAGCAAGGAGTAGGTCTTGTCTATTACATATTGGGTTTATGGAACGGTATCTGAGCTAATTTGAAACCCGTGTTTTATGCATCCCCCCGCCTCACCTTTCCCGTTGAGCAACCATAGTGTGTTTTCTAAACGTGTGACTCTGTTCCGTTTTGTAATTCAGTTCAAGTGTAGCGGTTTTTACATTCCCTCTATTAGTGATATCTTATGACAAGTGTCTTTTTCTGTGTGACATTTTTCACTTAGAATCGTCGTACCTAAATCCACTCATCATGCTGCTACTAGCCTTATGACCT
This sequence comes from Eschrichtius robustus, assembly GCF_028021215.1. Lineage (NCBI taxonomy): Eukaryota > Metazoa > Chordata > Mammalia > Artiodactyla > Eschrichtiidae > Eschrichtius > Eschrichtius robustus. Next base: position 36,200,980 of record NC_090831.1, on the reverse strand, counting down.
TGATTTCATGGCTGAGTGATATTCCATTGTACATATGGACCACAACTTCTTTATCCTTTTTTCTCTTTCCTGGGATATTTAAGGTGTAACGAAGTGGAGGTTCTTGTCAAGAGAGCAGCCCTAAACTTTGGGGTGCCTGTGTCTTGCTGATTTTTAGTTTTCCCAATGTATACGCCCATGAGTGGAAGTGCCCTATGCTCTCTAAGCTGAGTTTTTTAGATGTTTCAGGACACACCGTACACTTCTCCAGAGTGGCTGTTGGCAATTTACATCCCGCCCTTCAACGTAGCAAGGCTCCCGGTTCTCCATGGCCTGTCCTGCATTTCTGGTTTTGACACTTTATTCAGCATGGCCCTTTTGACCGATGGGAAGCGAGACTTCTTTGTAGCGCTGATTTGCCTTTCCAGGATGCTTGGTTGGCCAAAAAGGGCGTATGCCTTTTTTCCTGAATATATTCAGGAAAAAACGCATACGCCCTTTTTGGCCAAGGGCATGATTGTCGAGGTTTGGCCGCTTTTCCTGTGCTTTCAAGGCGATTCGAATCTACCTCCTGAAATCTGTTTCCTGCAATTCTGCCTTGCTTTCAAATCCTCTTCGGTGCCTTCCCTCAATATATTTGTGGACGAGAGTTATCATTTATAACTCTGCAGGTTTGTGAATTGCAGTGCCCCTGAGCTCCATTGTTCAACTCGCTTACTTGGGAGCTGGCCGCAAAAGCACAGGATTGCTTCAGGCCCTATTCTGGTCCCGGGCGGCAGGCTGAGCCTGTGGTTAATTCTTCTTCCTGATGGGAAAATAGAGTGACCTGTGCCAGTCCCAACACCTAGAGCTAGTCTCTCATTGGTTCCCCCTCTTCCCGTTCATCCTCAGGACAAATCGCAACCTGTACGGAACAGGAGGTTAAAGGTGCTGAGTCTCCAAGGAGGGAGATTGCTAGTAAAGCGGCTGGAATGGCGAACCCGAGCACAAGGAGGTGAGAAATGAGGTGCGTTTTAGAAACCTTTCCCGATCACACGGTGTACCAGCTTCTGGGTTTCTCATGCATGTTTTCGATGTAGGAAGATGCCCTTGAACCTGGAGATTTGGGACCCATGGGATGGGTACCACGCAGTACTACTTTAAAGGGTCTGCGTTTGCTCACCCAACCTCACCAAACCTCTCAGCCCCAGGAGTGTCCACCCTTATGTCTCCGTCAGCTGTGGGTCTAGATATGGTCAATCCAGGTGGCATCACAGCCCCTGAACGAATTGTGTAAGAATTTCTCTCTCTTTCACTGTCTTTGTTTCACGGGTTTTTAAAAGTAATTGATTTTTATAATGGGGTTTAGCTGCTTTTCACTGCTGTGTTTATGCCGCTTTACACCCACTTGACTCACTTACAGAGAGATATCAATACATAGGTTTAAGATTCTTACTAGTCAGATATATTCTTGGGCGGTGAGTAGGGGGTGTTGAGTCCAGTTCCCTGAGCAAGGAGTAGGTCTTGTCTATTACATATTGGGTTTATGGAACGGTATCTGAGCTAATTTGAAACCCGTGTTTTATGCATCCCCCCGCCTCACCTTTCCCATTGAGCAGCCATAGTGTGTTTTCTAAACGTGTGACTCTGTTCCGTTTTGTAATTCAGTTCAAGTGTAGCGGTTTTTACATTCCCTCTATTAGTGATATCTTATGACAAGTGTCTTTTTCTGTGTGACTTTTTTCACTTAGAATCGTCGTACCTAAATCCACTCATCATGCTGCTACTAGCCTTATGACCTTGATTTCATGGCTGAGTGATATTCCATTGTACATAAGGACCACAACTTCTTTATCCTTTTTTCTCTTTCCTGGGATATTTAAGGTGTAACGAAGTGGAGGTTCTTGTCAAGAGAGCAGCCCTAAACTTTGGGGTGCCTGTGTCTTGCTGATTTTTAGTTTTCCCAATGTATACGCCCATGAGTGGAAGTGCCCTATGCTCTCTAAGCTGAGTTTTTTAGATGTTTCAGGACACACCGTACACTTCTCCAGAGTGGCTGTTGGCAATTTACATCCCGCCCATCAGCGTAGCAAGGCTCCCGGTTCTCCATGGCCTGTCCTGCATTTCTGGTTTTGACACTTTATTCAGCATGGCCCTTTTGACCGATGGGAAGCGAGACTTCTTTGTAGCGCTGATTTGCCTTTCCAGGTTGCTTGGTTGGCCAAAAAGGGCGTATGCGTTTTTTCCTGAATATATTCAGGAAAAAACGCATACGCCCTTTTTGGCCAAGGGCATGATTGTCGAGGTTTGGCCGCTTTTCCTGTGCTTTCAAGGCGATTCGAATCTACCTCCTGAAATCTGTTTCCTGCAATTCTGCCTTGCTTTCAAATCCTCTTCGGTGCCTTCCCTCAATATATTTGTGGACAAGAGTTATCATTTATAACTCTGCAGGTTTGTGAATTGCAGTGCCCCTGAGCTCCATTGTTCAACTCGCTTACTTGGGAGCTGGCCGCAAAAGCACAGGATTGCTTCAGGCCCTATTCTGGTCCCGGGCGGCAGGCTGAGCCTGTGGTTAATTCTTCTTCCTGATGGGAAAATAGAGTGACCTGTGCCAGTCCCAACACCTAGAGCTAGTCTCTCATTGGTTCCCCCTCTTCCCGTTCATCCTCAGGACAAATCGCAACCTGTACGGAACAGGAGGTTAAAGGTGCTGAGTCTCCAAGGAGGGAGATTGCTAGTAAAGCGGCTGGAATGGCGAACCCGAGCACAAGGAGGTGAGAAATGAGGTGCGTTTTAGAAACCTTTCCCGATCACACGGTGTACCATCTTCTGGGTTTCTCATGCATGTTTTCGATGTAGGAAGATGCCCTTGAACCTGGAGATTTGGGACCCATGGGATGGGTACCACGCAGTACTACTTTAAAGGGTCTGCGTTTGCTCACCCAACCTCACCAAACCTCTCAGCCCCAGGAGTGTCCACCCTTATGTCTCCGTCAGCTGTGGGTCTAGATATGGTCAATCCAGGTGGCATCACAGCCGCTGAACGAAGTTTGTAAGAATTTCTCTCTCTTTCACTGTCTTTGTTTCACGGGTTTTTAAAAGTAATTGATTTTTATAATGGGGTTTAGCTGCTTTTCACTGCTGTGTTTATGCCGCTTTACACCCACTTGACTGACTTACAGAGAGATATCAATACATAGGTTTAAGATTCTTACTAGTCAGATATATTCTTGGGCGGTGAGTAGGGGGTGTTGAGTCCAGTTCCCTGAGCAAGGAGTAGGTCTTGTCTATTACATATTGGGTTTATGGAACGGTATCTGAGCTAATTTGAAACCCGTGTTTTATGCATCCCCCTGCCTCACCTTTCCCGTTGAGCAGCCATAGTGTGTTTTCTAAACGTGTGACTCTGTTCCGTTTTGTAATTCAGTTCAAGTGTAGCGGTTTTTACATTCCCTCTATTAGTGATATCTTATGACAAGTGTCTTTTTCTGTGTGACTTTTTTCACTTAGAATTGTCGTACCTAAATCCACTCATCATGCTGCTACTAGCCTTATGACCTTGATTTCATGGCTGAGTGATATTCCATTGTACATAAGGACCACAACTTCTTTATCCTTTTTTCTCTTTCCTGGGATATTTAAGGTGTAACGAAGTGGAGGTTCTTGTCAAGAGAGCAGCCCTAAACTTTGGGGTGCCTGTGTCTTGCTGATTTTTAGTTTTCCCAATGTATACGCCCATGAGTGGAAGTGCCCTATGCTCTCTAAGCTGAGTTTTTTAGATGTTTCAGGACACACCGTACACTTCTCCAGAGTGGCTGTTGGCAATTTACATCCCGCCCATCAGCGTAGCAAGGCTCCCGGTTCTCCATGGCCTGTCCTGCATTTCTGGTTTTGACACTTTATTCAGCATGGCCCTTTTGACCGATGGGAAGCGAGACTTCTTTGTAGCGCTGATTTGCCTTTCCAGGTTGCTAGGTTGGCCAAAAAGGGCGTATGCGTTTTTTCCTGAATATATTCAGGAAAAAACGCATAGGCCCTTTTTGGCCAAGGGCATGATTGTCGAGGTTTGGCCGCTTTTCCTGTGCTTTCAAGGCGATTCGAATCTACCTCCTGAAATCTGTTTCCTGCAATTCTGCCTTGCTTTCAAATCCTCTTCGGTGCCTTCCCTCAATATATTTGTGGACAAGAGTTATCATTTATAACTCTGCAGGTTTGTGAATTGCAGTGCCCCTGAGCTCCATTGTTCAACTCGCTTACTTGGGAGCTGGCCGCAAAAGCACAGGATTGCTTCAGGCCCTATTCTGGTCCCGGGCGGCAGGCTGAGCCTGTGGTTAATTCTTCTTCCTGATGGGAAAATAGAGTGACCTGTGCCAGTCCCAACACCTAGAGCTAGTCTCTCATTGGTTCCCCCTCTTCCCGTTCATCCTCAGGACAAATCGCAACCTGTACGGAACAGGAGGTTAAAGGTGCTGAGTCTCCAAGGAGGGAGATTGCTAGTAAAGCGGCTGGAATGGCGAACCCGAGCACAAGGAGGTGAGAAATGAGGTGCGTTTTAGAAACCTTTCCCGATCACACGGTGTACCAGCTTCTGGGTTTCTCATGCATGTTTTCGATGTAGGAAGATGCCCTTGAACCTGGAGATTTGGGACCCATGGGATGGGTACCACGCAGTACTACTTTAAAGGGTCTGCGTTTGCTCACCCAACCTCACCAAACCTCTCAGCCCCAGGAGTGTCCACCCTTATGTCTCCGTCAGCTGTGGGTCTAGATATGGTCAATCCAGGTGGCATCACAGCCGCTGAACGAAGTTTGTAAGAATTTCTCTCTCTTTCACTGTCTTTGTTTCACGGGTTTTTAAAAGTAATTGATTTTTATAATGGGGTTTAGCTGCTTTTCACTGCTGTGTTTATGCCGCTTTACACCCACTTGACTGACTTACAGAGAGATATCAATACATAGGTTTAAGATTCTTACTAGTCAGATATATTCTTGGGCGGTGAGTAGGGGGTGTTGAGTCCAGTTCCCTGAGCAAGGAGTAGGTCTTGTCTATTACATATTGGGTTTATGGAACGGTATCTGAGCTAATTTGAAACCCGTGTTTTATGCATCCCCCTGCCTCACCTTTCCCGTTGAGCAGCCATAGTGTGTTTTCTAAACGTGTGACTCTGTTCCGTTTTGTAATTCAGTTCAAGTGTAGCGGTTTTTACATTCCCTCTATTAGTGATATCTTATGACAAGTGTCTTTTTCTGTGTGACTTTTTTCACTTAGAATTGTCGTACCTAAATCCACTCATCATGCTGCTACTAGCCTTATGACCTTGATTTCATGGCTGAGTGATATTCCATTGTACATAAGGACCACAACTTCTTTATCCTTTTTTCTCTTTCCTGGGATATTTAAGGTGTAACGAAGTGGAGGTTCTTGTCAAGAGAGCAGCCCTAAACTTTGGGGTGCCTGTGTCTTGCTGATTTTTAGTTTTCCCAATGTATACGCCCATGAGTGGAAGTGCCCTATGCTCTCTAAGCTGAGTTTTTTAGATGTTTCAGGACACACCGTACACTTCTCCAGAGTGGCTGTTGGCAATTTACATCCCGCCCATCAGCGTAGCAAGGCTCCCGGTTCTCCATGGCCTGTCCTGCATTTCTGGTTTTGACACTTTATTCAGCATGGCCCTTTTGACCGATGGGAAGCGAGACTTCTTTGTAGCGCTGATTTGCCTTTCCAGGTTGCTAGGTTGGCCAAAAAGGGCGTATGCGTTTTTTCCTGAATATATTCAGGAAAAAACGCATAGGCCCTTTTTGGCCAAGGGCATGATTGTCGAGGTTTGGCCGCTTTTCCTGTGCTTTCAAGGCGATTCGAATCTACCTCCTGAAATCTGTTTCCTGCAATTCTGCCTTGCTTTCAAATCCTCTTCGGTGCCTTCCCTCAATATATTTGTGGACAAGAGTTATCATTTATAACTCTGCAGGTTTGTGAATTGCAGTGCCCCTGAGCTCCATTGTTCAACTCGCTTACTTGGGAGCTGGCCGCAAAAGCACAGGATTGCTTCAGGCCCTATTCTGGTCCCGGGCGGCAGGCTGAGCCTGTGGTTAATTCTTCTTCCTGATGGGAAAATAGAGTGACCTGTGCCAGTCCCAACACCTAGAGCTAGTCTCTCATTGGTTCCCCCTCTTCCCGTTCATCCTCAGGACAAATCGCAACCTGTACGGAACAGGAGGTTAAAGGTGCTGAGTCTCCAAGGAGGGAGATTGCTAGTAAAGCGGCTGGAATGGCGAACCCGAGCACAAGGAGGTGAGAAATGAGGTGCGTTTTAGAAACCTTTCCCGATCACACGGTGTACCAGCTTCTGGGTTTCTCATGCATGTTTTCGATGTAGGAAGATGCCCTTGAACCTGGAGATTTGGGACCCATGGGATGGGTACCACGCAGTACTACTTTAAAGGGTCTGCGTTTGCTCACCCAACCTCACCAAACCTCTCAGCCCCAAGAGTGTCCACCCTTATGTCTCCGTCAGCTGTGGGTCTAGATATGGTCAATCCAGGTGGCATCACAGCCCCTGAACGAATTGTGTAAGAATTTCTCTCTCTTTCACTGTCTTTGTTTCACGGGTTTTTAAAAGTAATTGATTTTTATAATGGGGTTTAGCTGCTTTTCACTGCTGTGTTTATGCCGCTTTACACCCACTTGACTCACTTACAGAGAGATATCAATACATAGGTTTAAGATTCTTACTAGTCAGATATATTCTTGGGCGGTGAGTAGGGGGTGTTGAGTCCAGTTCCCTGAGCAAGGAGTAGGTCTTGTCTATTACATATTGGGTTTATGGAACGGTATCTGAGCTAATTTGAAACCCGTGTTTTATGCATCCCCCCGCCTCACCTTTCCCATTGAGCAGCCATAGTGTGTTTTCTAAACGTGTGACTCTGTTCCGTTTTGTAATTCAGTTCAAGTGTAGCGGTTTTTACATTCCCTCTATTAGTGATATCTTATGACAAGTGTCTTTTTCTGTGTGACTTTTTTCACTTAGAATCGTCGTACCTAAATCCACTCATCATGCTGCTACTAGCCTTATGACCTTGATTTCATGGCTGAGTGATATTCCATTGTACATAAGGACCACAACTTCTTTATCCTTTTTTCTCTTTCCTGGGATATTTAAGGTGTAACGAAGTGGAGGTTCTTGTCAAGAGAGCAGCCCTAAACTTTGGGGTGCCTGTGTCTTGCTGATTTTTAGTTTTCCCAATGTATACGCCCATGAGTGGAAGTGCCCTATGCTCTCTAAGCTGAGTTTTTTAGATGTTTCAGGACACACCGTACACTTCTCCAGAGTGGCTGTTGGCAATTTACATCCCGCCCATCAGCGTAGCAAGGCTCCCGGTTCTCCATGGCCTGTCCTGCATTTCTGGTTTTGACACTTTATTCAGCATGGCCCTTTTGACCGATGGGAAGCGAGACTTCTTTGTAGCGCTGATTTGCCTTTCCAGGTTGCTTGGTTGGCCAAAAAGGGCGTATGCGTTTTTTCCTGAATATATTCAGGAAAAAACGCATAGGCCCTTTTTGGCCAAGGGCATGATTGTCGAGGTTTGGCCGCTTTTCCTGTGCTTTCAAGGCGATTCGAATCTACCTCCTGAAATCTGTTTCCTGCAATTCTGCCTTGCTTTCAAATCCTCTTCGGTGCCTTCCCTCAATATATTTGTGGACAAGAGTTATCATTTATAACTCTGCAGGTTTGTGAATTGCAGTGCCCCTGAGCTCCATTGTTCAACTCGCTTACTTGGGAGCTGGCCGCAAAAGCACAGGATTGCTTCAGGCCCTATTCTGGTCCCGGGCGGCAGGCTGAGCCTGTGGTTAATTCTTCTTCCTGATGGGAAAATAGAGTGACCTGTGCCAGTCCCAACACCTAGAGCTAGTCTCTCATTGGTTCCCCCTCTTCCCGTTCATCCTCAGGACAAATCGCAACCTGTACGGAACAGGAGGTTAAAGGTGCTGAGTCTCCAAGGAGGGAGATTGCTAGTAAAGCGGCTGGAATGGCGAACCCGAGCACAAGGAGGTGAGAAATGAGGTGCGTTTTAGAAACCTTTCCCGATCACACGGTGTACCAGCTTCTGGGTTTCTCATGCATGTTTTCGATGTAGGAAGATGCCCTTGAACCTGGAGATTTGGGACCCATGGGATGGGTACCACGCAGTACTACTTTAAAGGGTCTGCGTTTGCTCACCCAACCTCACCAAACCTCTCAGCCCCAGGAGTGTCCACCCTTATGTCTCCGTCAGCTGTGGGTCTAGATATGGTCAATCCAGGTGGCATCACAGCCGCTGAACGAAGTTTGTAAGAATTTCTCTCTCTTTCACTGTCTTTGTTTCACGGGTTTTTAAAAGTAATTGATTTTTATAATGGGGTTTAGCTGCTTTTCACTGCTGTGTTTATGCCGCTTTACACCCACTTGACTCACTTACAGAGAGATATCAATACATAGGTTTAAGATTCTTACTAGTCAGATATATTCTTGGGCGGTGAGTAGGGGGTGTTGAGTCCAGTTCCCTGAGCAAGGAGTAGGTCTTGTCTATTACATATTGGGTTTATGGAACGGTATCTGAGCTAATTTGAAACCCGTGTTTTATGCATCCCCCCGCCTCACCTTTCCCGTTGAGCAGCCATAGTGTGTTTTCTAAACGTGTGACTCTGTTCCGTTTTGTAATTCAGTTCAAGTGTAGCGGTTTTTACATTCCCTCTATTAGTGATATCTTATGACAAGTGTCTTTTTCTGTGTGACTTTTTTCACTTAGAATTGTCGTACCTAAATCCACTCATCATGCTGCTACTAGCCTTATGACCTTGATTTCATGGCTGAGTGATATTCCATTGTACATAAGGACCACAACTTCTTTATCCTTTTTTCTCTTTCCTGGGATATTTAAGGTGTAACGAAGTGGAGGTTCTTGTCAAGAGAGCAGCCCTAAACTTTGGGGTGCCTGTGTCTTGCTGATTTTTAGTTTTCCCAATGTATACGCCCATGAGTGGAAGTGCCCTATGCTCTCTAAGCTGAGTTTTTTAGATGTTTCAGGACACACCGTACACTTCTCCAGAGTGGCTGTTGGCAATTTACATCCCGCCCATCAGCGTAGCAAGGCTCCCGGTTCTCCATGGCCTGTCCTGCATTTCTGGTTTTGACACTTTATTCAGCATGGCCCTTTTGACCGATGGGAAGCGAGACTTCTTTGTAGCGCTGATTTGCCTTTCCAGGTTGCTAGGTTGGCCAAAAAGGGCGTATGCGTTTTTTCCTGAATATATTCAGGAAAAAACGCATAGGCCCTTTTTGGCCAAGGGCATGATTGTCGAGGTTTGGCCGCTTTTCCTGTGCTTTCAAGGCGATTCGAATCTACCTCCTGAAATCTGTTTCCTGCAATTCTGCCTTGCTTTCAAATCCTCTTCGGTGCCTTCCCTCAATATATTTGTGGACAAGAGTTATCATTTATAACTCTGCAGGTTTGTGAATTGCAGTGCCCCTGAGCTCCATTGTTCAACTCGCTTACTTGGGAGCTGGCCGCAAAAGCACAGGATTGCTTCAGGCCCTATTCTGGTCCCGGGCGGCAGGCTGAGCCTGTGGTTAATTCTTCTTCCTGATGGGAAAATAGAGTGACCTGTGCCAGTCCCAACACCTAGAGCTAGTCTCTCATTGGTTCCCCCTCTTCCCGTTCATCCTCAGGACAAATCGCAACCTGTACGGAACAGGAGGTTAAAGATGCTGAGTCTCCAAGGAGGGAGATTGCTAGTAAAGCGGCTGGAATGGCGAACCCGAGCACAAGGAGGTGAGAAATGAGGTGCGTTTTAGAAACCTTTCCCGATCACACGGTGTACCAGCTTCTGGGTTTCTCATGCATGTTTTCGATGTAGGAAGATGCCCTTGAACCTGGAGATTTGGGACCCATGGGATGGGTACCACGCAGTACTACTTTAAAGGGTCTGCGTTTGCTCACCCAACCTCACCAAACCTCTCAGCCCCAAGAGTGTCCACCCTTATGTCTCCGTCAGCTGTGGGTCTAGATATGGTCAATCCAGGTGGCATCACAGCCCCTGAACGAATTGTGTAAGAATTTCTCTCTCTTTCACTGTCTTTGTTTCACGGGTTTTTAAAAGTAATTGATTTTTATAATGGGGTTTAGCTGCTTTTCACTGCTGTGTTTATGCCGCTTTACACCCACTTGACTCACTTACAGAGAGATATCAATACATAGGTTTAAGATTCTTACTAGTCAGATATATTCTTGGGCGGTGAGTAGGGGGTGTTGAGTCCAGTTCCCTGAGCAAGGAGTAGGTCTTGTCTATTACATATTGGGTTTATGGAACGGTATCTGAGCTAATTTGAAACCCGTGTTTTATGCATCCCCCCGCCTCACCTTTCCCATTGAGCAGCCATAGTGTGTTTTCTAAACGTGTGACTCTGTTCCGTTTTGTAATTCAGTTCAAGTGTAGCGGTTTTTACATTCCCTCTATTAGTGATATCTTATGACAAGTGTCTTTTTCTGTGTGACTTTTTTCACTTAGAATCGTCGTACCTAAATCCACTCATCATGCTGCTACTAGCCTTATGACCTTGATTTCATGGCTGAGTGATATTCCATTGTACATAAGGACCACAACTTCTTTATCCTTTTTTCTCTTTCCTGGGATATTTAAGGTGTAACGAAGTGGAGGTTCTTGTCAAGAGAGCAGCCCTAAACTTTGGGGTGCCTGTGTCTTGCTGATTTTTAGTTTTCCCAATGTATACGCCCATGAGTGGAAGTGCCCTATGCTCTCTAAGCTGAGTTTTTTAGATGTTTCAGGACACACCGTACACTTCTCCAGAGTGGCTGTTGGCAATTTACATCCCGCCCATCAGCGTAGCAAGGCTCCCGGTTCTCCATGGCCTGTCCTGCATTTCTGGTTTTGACACTTTATTCAGCATGGCCCTTTTGACCGATGGGAAGCGAGACTTCTTTGTAGCGCTGATTTGCCTTTCCAGGTTGCTTGGTTGGCCAAAAAGGGCGTATGCGTTTTTTCCTGAATATATTCAGGAAAAAACGCATACGCCCTTTTTGGCCAAGGGCATGATTGTCGAGGTTTGGCCGCTTTTCCTGTGCTTTCAAGGCGATTCGAATCTACCTCCTGAAATCTGTTTCCTGCAATTCTGCCTTGCTTTCAAATCCTCTTCGGTGCCTTCCCTCAATATATTTGTGGACAAGAGTTATCATTTATAACTCTGCAGGTTTGTGAATTGCAGTGCCCCTGAGCTCCATTGTTCAACTCGCTTACTTGGGAGCTGGCCGCAAAAGCACAGGATTGCTTCAGGCCCTATTCTGGTCCCGGGCGGCAGGCTGAGCCTGTGGTTAATTCTTCTTCCTGATGGGAAAATAGAGTGACCTGTGCCAGTCCCAACACCTAGAGCTAGTCTCTCATTGGTTCCCCCTCTTCCCGTTCATCCTCAGGACAAATCGCAACCTGTACGGAACAGGAGGTTAAAGGTGCTGAGTCTCCAAGGAGGGAGATTGCTAGTAAAGCGGCTGGAATGGCGAACCCGAGCACAAGGAGGTGAGAAATGAGGTGCGTTTTAGAAACCTTTCCCGATCACACGGTGTACCATCTTCTGGGTTTCTCATGCATGTTTTCGATGTAGGAAGATGCCCTTGAACCTGGAGATTTGGGACCCATGGGATGGGTACCACGCAGTACTACTTTAAAGGGTCTGCGTTTGCTCACCCAACCTCACCAAACCTCTCAGCCCCAGGAGTGTCCACCCTTATGTCTCCGTCAGCTGTGGGTCTAGATATGGTCAATCCAGGTGGCATCACAGCCGCTGAACGAAGTTTGTAAGAATTTCTCTCTCTTTCACTGTCTTTGTTTCACGGGTTTTTAAAAGTAATTGATTTTTATAATGGGGTTTAGCTGCTTTTCACTGCTGTGTTTATGCCGCTTTACACCCACTTGACTCACTTACAGAGAGATATCAATACATAGGTTTAAGATTCTTACTAGTCAGATATATTCTTGGGCGGTGAGTAGGGGGTGTTGAGTCCAGTTCCCTGAGCAAGGAGTAGGTCTTGTCTATTACATATTGGGTTTATGGAACGGTATCTGAGCTAATTTGAAACCCGTGTTTTATGCATCCCCCCGCCTCACCTTTCCCGTTGAGCAGCCATAGTGTGTTTTCTAAACGTGTGACTCTGTTCCGTTTTGTAATTCAGTTCAAGTGTAGCGGTTTTTACATTCCCTCTATTAGTGATATCTTATGACAAGTGTCTTTTTCTGTGTGACTTTTTTCACTTAGAATTGTCGTACCTAAATCCACTCATCATGCTGCTACTAGCCTTATGACCTTGATTTCATGGCTGAGTGATATTCCATTGTACATAAGGACCACAACTTCTTTATCCTTTTTTCTCTTTCCTGGGATATTTAAGGTGTAACGAAGTGGAGGTTCTTGTCAAGAGAGCAGCCCTAAACTTTGGGGTGCCTGTGTCTTGCTGATTTTTAGTTTTCCCAATGTATACGCCCATGAGTGGAAGTGCCCTATGCTCTCTAAGCTGAGTTTTTTAGATGTTTCAGGACACACCGTACACTTCTCCAGAGTGGCTGTTGGCAATTTACATCCCGCCCATCAGCGTAGCAAGGCTCCCGGTTCTCCATGGCCTGTCCTGCATTTCTGGTTTTGACACTTTATTCAGCATGGCCCTTTTGACCGATGGGAAGCGAGACTTCTTTGTAGCGCTGATTTGCCTTTCCAGGTTGCTAGGTTGGCCAAAAAGGGCGTATGCGTTTTTTCCTGAATATATTCAGGAAAAAACGCATAGGCCCTTTTTGGCCAAGGGCATGATTGTCGAGGTTTGGCCGCTTTTCCTGTGCTTTCAAGTCGATTCGAATCTACCTCCTGAAATCTGTTTCCTGCAATTCTGCCTTGCTTTCAAATCCTCTTCGGTGCCTTCCCTCAATATATTTGTGGACAAGAGTTATCATTTATAACTCTGCAGGTTTGTGAATTGCAGTGCCCCTGAGCTCCATTGTTCAACTCGCTTACTTGGGAGCTGGCCGCAAAAGCACAGGATTGCTTCAGGCCCTATTCTGGTCCCGGGCGGCAGGCTGAGCCTGTGGTTAATTCTTCTTCCTGATGGGAAAATAGAGTGACCTGTGCCAGTCCCAACACCTAGAGCTAGTCTCTCATTGGTTCCCCCTCTTCCCGTTCATCCTCAGGACAAATCGCAACCTGTACGGAACAGGAGGTTAAAGGTGCTGAGTCTCCAAGGAGGGAGATTGCTAGTAAAGCGGCTGGAATGGCGAACCCGAGCACAAGGAGGTGAGAAATGAGGTGCGTTTTAGAAACCTTTCCCGATCACACGGTGTACCAGCTTCTGGGTTTCTCATGCATGTTTTCGATGTAGGAAGATGCCCTTGAACCTGGAGATTTGGGACCCATGGGATGGGTACCACGCAGTACTACTTTAAAGGGTCTGCGTTTGCTCACCCAACCTCACCAAACCTCTCAGCCCCAAGAGTGTCCACCCTTATGTCTCCGTCAGCTGTGGGTCTAGATATGGTCAATCCAGGTGGCATCACAGCCCCTGAACGAATTGTGTAAGAATTTCTCTCTCTTTCACTGTCTTTGTTTCACGGGTTTTTAAAAGTAATTGATTTTTATAATGGGGTTTAGCTGCTTTTCACTGCTGTGTTTATGCCGCTTTACACCCACTTGACTCACTTACAGAGAGATATCAATACATAGGTTTAAGATTCTTACTAGTCAGATATATTCTTGGGCGGTGAGTAGGGGGTGTTGAGTCCAGTTCCCTGAGCAAGGAGTAGGTCTTGTCTATTACATATTGGGTTTATGGAACGGTATCTGAGCTAATTTGAAACCCGTGTTTTATGCATCCCCCCGCCTCACCTTTCCCATTGAGCAGCCATAGTGTGTTTTCTAAACGTGTGACTCTGTTCCGTTTTGTAATTCAGTTCAAGTGTAGCGGTTTTTACATTCCCTCTATTAGTGATATCTTATGACAAGTGTCTTTTTCTGTGTGACTTTTTTCACTTAGAATCGTCGTACCTAAATCCACTCATCATGCTGCTACTAGCCTTATGACCTTGATTTCATGGCTGAGTGATATTCCATTGTACATAAGGACCACAACTTCTTTATCCTTTTTTCTCTTTCCTGGGATATTTAAGGTGTAACGAAGTGGAGGTTCTTGTCAAGAGAGCAGCCCTAAACTTTGGGGTGCCTGTGTCTTGCTGATTTTTAGTTTTCCCAATGTATACGCCCATGAGTGGAAGTGCCCTATGCTCTCTAAGCTGAGTTTTTTAGATGTTTCAGGACACACCGTACACTTCTCCAGAGTGGCTGTTGGCAATTTACATCCCGCCCATCAGCGTAGCAAGGCTCCCGGTTCTCCATGGCCTGTCCTGCATTTCTGGTTTTGACACTTTATTCAGCATGGCCCTTTTGACCGATGGGAAGCGAGACTTCTTTGTAGCGCTGATTTGCCTTTCCAGGTTGCTAGGTTGGCCAAAAAGGGCGTATGCGTTTTTTCCTGAATATATTCAGGAAAAAACGCATAGGCCCTTTTTGGCCAAGGGCATGATTGTCGAGGTTTGGCCGCTTTTCCTGTGCTTTCAAGGCGATTCGAATCTACCTCCTGAAATCTGTTTCCTGCAATTCTGCCTTGCTTTCAAATCCTCTTCGGTGCCTTCCCTCAATATATTTGTGGACAAGAGTTATCATTTATAACTCTGCAGGTTTGTGAATTGCAGTGCCCCTGAGCTCCATTGTTCAACTCGCTTACTTGGGAGCTGGCCGCAAAAGCACAGGATTGCTTCAGGCCCTATTCTGGTCCCGGGCGGCAGGCTGAGCCTGTGGTTAATTCTTCTTCCTGATGGGAAAATAGAGTGACCTGTGCCAGTCCCAACACCTAGAGCTAGTCTCTCATTGGTTCCCCCTCTTCCCGTTCATCCTCAGGACAATTCGCAACCTGTACGGAACAGGAGGTTAAAGGTGCTGAGTCTCCAAGGAGGGAGATTGCTAGTAAAGCGGCTGGAATGGCGAACCTGAGCACAAGGCGGTGAGAAATGAGGTGCGTTTTAGAAACCTTTCCCGATCACATGGTGTACTAGCTTCTGGGTTTCTCATGCATGTTTTCGATGTAGGAAGATGCCCTTGAACCTGGAGATTTGGGACCCATGGGATGGGTACCACGCAGTACTACTTTAAAGGGTCTGCGTTTGCTCACCCAACCTCACCAAACCTCTCAGCCCCAAGAGTGTCCACCCTTATGTCTCCGTCAGCTGTGGGTCTAGATATGGTCAATCCAGGTGGCATCACAGCCCCTGAACGAATTGTGTAAGAATTTCTCTCTCTTTCACTGTCTTTGTTTCACGGGTTTTTAAAAGTAATTGATTTTTATAATGGGGTTTAGCTGCTTTTCACTGCTGTGTTTATGCCGCTTAACACCCACTTGACTCACTTACAGAGAGATATCAATACATAGGTTTAAGATTCTTACTAGTCAGATATATTCTTGGGTGGTGAGTAGGGGGTGTTGAGTCCAGTTCCCTGAGCAAGGAGTAGGTCTTGTCTATTACATATTGGGTTTATGGAACGGTATCTGAGCTAATTTGAAACCCGTGTTTTATGCATCCCCCCGCCTCACCTTTCCCGTTGAGCAGCCATAGTGTGTTTTCTAAACGTGTGACTCTGTTCCGTTTTGTAATTCAGTTCAAGTGTAGCGGTTTTTACATTCCCTCTATTAGTGATATCTTATGACAAGTGTCTTTTTCTGTGTGACTTTTTTCACTTAGAATCGTCGTACCTAAATCCACTCATCATGCTGCTACTAGCCTTATGACCTTGATTACATGGCTGAGTGATATTCCATTGTACATAAGGACCACAACTTCTTTATCCTTTTTTCTCTTTCCTGGCATATTTAAGGTGTAACGAAGTGGAGGTTCTTGTCAAGAGAGCAGCCCTAAACTTTGGGGTGCCTGTGTCTTGCTGATTTTTAATTTTCCCAATGTATACGCCCATGAGTGGAAGTGCCCTATGCTCTCTAAGCTGAGTTTTTTAGATGTTTCAGGACACACCGTACACTTCTCCAGAGTGGCTGTTGGCAATTTACATCCCGCCCTTCAGCGTAGCAAGGCTCCCGGTTCTCCATGGCCTGTCCTGCATTTCTGGTTTTGACACTTTATTCAGCATGGCCCTTTTGACCGATGGGAAGCGAGACTTCTTTGTAGCGCTGATTTGCCTTTCCAGGATGCTTGGTTGGCCAAAAAGGGCGTATGCGTTTTTTCCTGAATATATTCAGGAAAAAACGCATACGCCCTTTTTGGCCAAGGGCATGATTGTCGAGGTTTGGCCGCTTTTCCTGTGCTTTCAAGGCGATTCGAATCTACCTCCTGAAATCTGTTTCCTGCAATTCTGCCTTGCTTTCAAATCCTCTTCGGTGCCTTCCCTCAATATATTTGTGGACGAGAGTTATCATTTATAACTCTGCAGGTTTGTGAATTGCAGTGCCCCTGAGCTCCATTGTTCAACTCGCTTACTTGGGAGCTGGCCGCAAAAGCACAGGATTGCTTCAGGCCCTATTCTGGTCCCGGGCGGCAGGCTGAGCCTGTGGTTAATTCTTCTTCCTGATGGGAAAATAGAGTGACCTGTGCCAGTCCCAACACCTAGAGCTAGTCTCTCATTGGTTCCCCCTCTTCCCGTTCATCCTCAGGACAAATCGCAACCTGTACGGAACAGGAGGTTAAAGGTGCTGAGTCTCCAAGGAGGGAGATTGCTAGTAAAGCGTCTGGAATGGCGAACCCGAGCACAAGGATGTGAGAAATGAGGTGCGTTTTAGAAACCTTTCCCGATCACACGGTGTACCAGCTTCTGGGTTTCTCATGCATGTTTTCGATGTAGGAAGATGCCCTTGAACCTGGAGATTTGGGACCCATGGGATGGGTACCACGCAGTACTACTTTAAAGGGTCTGCGTTTGCTCACCCAACCTCACCAAACCTCTCAGCCCCAAGAGTGTCCACCCTTATGTCTCCGTCAGCTGTGGGTCTAGATATGGTCAATCCAGGTGGCATCACAGCCCCTGAACGAATTGTGTAAGAATTTCTCTCTCTTTCACTGTCTTTGTTTCACGGGTTTTTAAAAGTAATTGATTTTTATAATGGGGTTTAGCTGCTTTTCACTGCTGTGTTTATGCCGCTTTACACCCACTTGACTCACTTACAGAGAGATATCAATACATAGGTTTAAGATTCTTACTAGTCAGATATATTCTTGGGCAGTGAGTAGGGGGTGTTGAGTCCAGTTCCCTGAGCAAGGAGTAGGTCTTGTCTATTACATATTGGGTTTATGGAACGGTATCTGAGCTAATTTGAAACCCGTGTTTTATGCATCCCCCCGCCTCACCTTTCCCATTGAGCAGCCATAGTGTGTTTTCTAAACGTGTGACTCTGTTCCGTTTTGTAATTCAGTTCAAGTGTAGCGGTTTTTACATTCCCTCTATTAGTGATATCTTATGACAAGTGTCTTTTTCTGTGTGACTTTTTTCACTTAGAATCGTCGTACCTAAATCCACTCATCATGCTGCTACTAGCCTTATGACCTTGATTTCATGGCTGAGTGATATTCCATTGTACATAAGGACCACAACTTCTTTATCCTTTTTTCTCTTTCCTGGGATATTTAAGGTGTAACGAAGTGGAGGTTCTTGTCAAGAGAGCAGCCCTAAACTTTGGGGTGCCTGTGTCTTGCTGATTTTTAGTTTTCCCAATGTATACGCCCATGAGTGGAAGTGCCCTATGCTCTCTAAGCTGAGTTTTTTAGATGTTTCAGGACACACCGTACACTTCTCCAGAGTGGCTGTTGGCAATTTACATCCCGCCCATCAGCGTAGCAAGGCTCCCGGTTCTCCATGGCCTGTCCTGCATTTCTGGTTTTGACACTTTATTCAGCATGGCCCTTTTGACCGATGGGAAGCGAGACTTCTTTGTAGCGCTGATTTGCCTTTCCAGGTTGCTTGGTTGGCCAAAAAGGGCGTATGCGTTTTTTCCTGAATATATTCAGGAAAAAACGCATACGCCCTTTTTGGCCAAGGGCATGATTGTCGAGGTTTGGCCGCTTTTCCTGTGCTTTCAAGGCGATTCGAATCTACCTCCTGAAATCTGTTTCCTGCAATTCTGCCTTGCTTTCAAATCCTCTTCGGTGCCTTCCCTCAATATATTTGTGGACGAGAGTTATCATTTATAACTCTGCAGGTTTGTGAATTGCAGTGCCCCTGAGCTCCATTGTTCAACTCGCTTACTTGGGAGCTGGCCGCAAAAGCACAGGATTGCTTCAGGCCCTATTCTGGTCCCGGGCGGCAGGCTGAGCCTGTGGTTAATTCTTCTTCCTGATGGGAAAATAGAGTGACCTGTGCCAGTCCCAACACCTAGAGCTAGTCTCTCATTGGTTCCCCCTCTTCCCGTTCATCCTCAGGACAAATCGCAACCTGTACGGAACAGGAGGTTAAAGGTGCTGAGTCTCCAAGGAGGGAGATTGCTAGTAAAGCGGCTGGAATGGCGAACCCGAGCACAAGGAGGTGAGAAATGAGGTGCGTTTTAGAAACCTTTCCCGATCACACGGTGTACCAGCTTCTGGGTTTCTCATGCATGTTTTCGATGTAGGAAGATGCCCTTGAACCTGGAGATTTGGGACCCATGGGATGGGTACCACGCAGTACTACTTTAAAGGGTCTGCGTTTGCTCACCCAACCTCACCAAACCTCTCAGCCCCAGGAGTGTCCACCCTTATGTCTCCGTCAGCTGTGGGTCTAGATATGGTCAATCCAGGTGGCATCACAGCCGCTGAACGAAGTTTGTAAGAATTTCTCTCTCTTTCACTGTCTTTGTTTCACGGGTTTTTAAAAGTAATTGATTTTTATAATGGGGTTTAGCTGCTTTTCACTGCTGTGTTTATGCCGCTTTACACCCACTTGACTCACTTACAGAGAGATATCAATACATAGGTTTAAGATTCTTACTAGTCAGATATATTCTTGGGCGGTGAGTAGGGGGTGTTGAGTCCAGTTCCCTGAGCAAGGAGTAGGTCTTGTCTATTACATATTGGGTTTATGGAACGGTATCTGAGCTAATTTGAAACCCGTGTTTTATGCATCCCCCCGCCTCACCTTTCCCGTTGAGCAGCCATAGTGTGTTTTCTAAACGTGTGACTCTGTTCCGTTTTGTAATTCAGTTCAAGTGTAGCGGTTTTTACATTCCCTCTATTAGTGATATCTTATGACAAGTGTCTTTTTCTGTGTGACTTTTTTCACTTAGAATTGTCGTACCTAAATCCACTCATCATGCTGCTACTAGCCTTATGACCTTGATTTCATGGCTGAGTGATATTCCATTGTACATAAGGACCACAACTTATTTATCCTTTTTTCTCTTTCCTGGGATATTTAAGGTGTAACGAAGTGGAGGTTCTTGTCAAGAGAGCAGCCCTAAACTTTGGGGTGCCTGTGTCTTGCTGATTTTTAGTTTTCCCAATGTATACGCCCATGAGTGGAAGTGCCCTATGCTCTCTAAGCTGAGTTTTTTAGATGTTTCAGGACACACCGTACACTTCTCCAGAGTGGCTGTTGGCAATTTACATCCCGCCCATCAGCGTAGCAAGGCTCCCGGTTCTCCATGGCCTGTCCTGCATTTCTGGTTTTGACACTTTATTCAGCATGGCCCTTTTGACCGATGGGAAGCGAGACTTCTTTGTAGCGCTGATTTGCCTTTCCAGGTTGCTTGGTTGGCCAAAAAGGGCGTATGCGTTTTTTCCTGAATATATTCAGGAAAAAACGCATAGGCCCTTTTTGGCCAAGGGCATGATTGTCGAGGTTTGGCCGCTTTTCCTGTGCTTTCAAGGCGATTCGAATCTACCTCCTGAAATCTGTTTCCTGCAATTCTGCCTTGCTTTCAAATCCTCTTCGGTGCCTTCCCTCAATATATTTGTGGACAAGAGTTATCATTTATAACTCTGCAGGTTTGTGAATTGCAGTGCCCCTGAGCTCCATTGTTCAACTCGCTTACTTGGGAGCTGGCCGCAAAAGCACAGGATTGCTTCAGGCCCTATTCTGGTCCCGGGCGGCAGGCTGAGCCTGTGGTTAATTCTTCTTCCTGATGGGAAAATAGAGTGACCTGTGCCAGTCCCAACACCTAGAGCTAGTCTCTCATTGGTTCCCCCTCTTCCCGTTCATCCTCAGGACAATTCGCAACCTGTACGGAACAGGAGGTTAAAGGTGCTGAGTCTCCAAGGAGGGAGATTGCTAGTAAAGCGGCTGGAATGGCGAACCTGAGCACAAGGCGGTGAGAAATGAGGTGCGTTTTAGAAACCTTTCCCGATCACACGGTGTACCAGCTTCTGGGTTTCTCATGCATGTTTTCGATGTAGGAAGATGCCCTTGAACCTGGAGATTTGGGACCCATGGGATGGGTACCACGCAGTACTACTTTAAAGGGTCTGCGTTTGCTCACCCAACCTCACCAAACCTCTCAGCCCCAAGAGTGTCCACCCTTATGTCTCCGTCAGCTGTGGGTCTAGATATGGTCAATCCAGGTGGCATCACAGCCCCTGAACGAATTGTGTAAGAATTTCTCTCTCTTTCACTGTCTTTGTTTCACGGGTTTTTAAAAGTAATTGATTTTTATAATGGGGTTTAGCTGCTTTTCACTGCTGTGTTTATGCCGCTTTACACCCACTTGACTCACTTACAGAGAGATATCAATACATAGGTTTAAGATTCTTACTAGTCAGATATATTCTTGGGCGGTGAGTAGGGGGTGTTGAGTCCAGTTCCCTGAGCAAGGAGTAGGTCTTGTCTATTACATATTGGGTTTATGGAACGGTATCTGAGCTAATTTGAAACCCGTGTTTTATGCATCCCCCCGCCTCACCTTTCCCGTTGAGCAGCCATAGTGTGTTTTCTAAACGTGTGACTCTGTTCCGTTTTGTAATTCAGTTCAAGTGTAGCGGTTTTTACATTCCCTCTATTAGTGATATCTTATGACAAGTGTCTTTTTCTGTGTGACTTTTTTCACTTAGAATCGTCGTACCTAAATCCACTCATCATGCTGCTACTAGCCTTATGACCTTGATTACATGGCTGAGTGATATTCCATTGTACATAAGGACCACAACTTCTTTATCCTTTTTTCTCTTTCCTGGCATATTTAAGGTGTAACGAAGTGGAGGTTCTTGTCAAGAGAGCAGCCCTAAACTTTGGGGTGCCTGTGTCTTGCTGATTTTTAATTTTCCCAATGTATACGCCCATGAGTGGAAGTGCCCTATGCTCTCTAAGCTGAGTTTTTTAGATGTTTCAGGACACACCGTACACTTATCCAGAGTGGCTGTTGGCAATTTACATCCCGCCCATCAGCGTAGCAAGGCTCCCTGTTCTCCATGGCCTGTCCTGCATTTCTGGTTTTGACACTTGATTCAGCATGGCCCTTTTGACCGATGGGAAGCGAGACTTCTTTGTAGCGCTGATTTGCCTTTCCAGGTTGCTTGGTTGGCCAAAAAGGGCGTATGCGTTTTTTCCTGAATATATTCAGGAAAAAACGCATACGCCCTTTTTGGCCAAGGGCATGATTGTCGAGGTTTGGCCGCTTTTCCTGTGCTTTCAAGGCGATTCGAATCTACCTCCTGAAATCTGTTTCCTGCAATTCTGCCTTGCTTTCAAATCCTCTTCGTTGCCTTCCCTCAATATATTTGTGGACGAGAGTTATCATTTATAACTCTGCAGGTTTGAGAATTGCAGTCCCCCTGAGCTCCATTGTTCAACTCGCTTACTTGGGAGCTGGCCGCAAAAGCACAGGATTGCTTCAGGCCCTATTCTGGTCCCGGGCGGCAGGCTGAGCCTGTGGTTAATTCTTCTTCCTGATGGGAAAATAGAGTGACCTGTGCCAGTCCCAACACCTAGAGCTAGTCTCTAATTGGTTCCCCCTCTTCCCGTTCATCCTCAGGACAAATCGCAACCTGTACGGAACAGGAGGTTAAAGGTGCTGAGTCTCCAAGGAGGGAGATTGCTAGTAAAGCGGCTGGAATGGCGAACCCGAGCACAAGGAGGTGAGAAATGAGGTGCGTTTTAGAAACCTTTCCCGATCACACGGTGTACCATCTTCTGGGTTTCTCATGCATGTTTTCGATGTAGGAAGATGCCCTTGAACCTGGAGATTTGGGACCCATGGGATGGGTACCACGCAGTACTACTTTAAAGGGTCTGCGTTTGCTCACCCAACCTCACCAAACCTCTCAGCCCCAAGAGTGTCCACCCTTATGTCTCCGTCAGCTGTGGGTCTGGATATGGTCAATCCAGGTGGCATCACAGCCCCTGAACGAATTGTGTAAGAATTTCTCTCTCTTTCACTGTCTTTGTTTCACGGGTTTTTAAAAGTAATTGATTTTTATAATGGGGTTTAGCTGCTTTTCACTGCTGTGTTTATGCCGCTTTACACCCACTTGACTCACTTACAGAGAGATATCAATACATAGGTTTAAGATTCTTACTAGTCAGATATATTCTTGGGCGGTGAGTAGGGGGTGTTGAGTCCAGTTCCCTGAGCAAGGAGTAGGTCTTGTCTATTACATATTGGGTTTATGGAATGGTATCTGAGCTAATTTGAAACCCGTGTTTTATGCATCCCCCCGCCTCACCTTTCCCATTGAGCAGCCATAGTGTGTTTTCTAAACGTGTGACTCTGTTCCGTTTTGTAATTCAGTTCAAGTGTAGCGGTTTTTACATTCCCTCTATTAGTGATATCTTATGACAAGTGTCTTTTTCTGTGTGACTTTTTTCACTTAGAATCGTCGTACCTAAATCCACTCATCATGCTGCTACTAGCCTTATGACCTTGATTTCATGGCTGAGTGATATTCCATTGTACATAAGGACCACAACTTATTTATCCTTTTTTCTCTTTCCTGGGATATTTAAGGTGTAACGAAGTGGAGGTTCTTGTCAAGAGAGCAGCCCTAAACTTTGGGGTGCCTGTGTCTTGCTGATTTTTAGTTTTCCCAATGTATACGCCCATGAGTGGAAGTGCCCTATGCTCTCTAAGCTGAGTTTTTTAGATGTTTCAGGACACACCGTACACTTCTCCAGAGTGGCTGTTGGCAATTTACATCCCGCCCATCAGCGTAGCAAGGCTCCCGGTTCTCCATGGCCTGTCCTACATTTCTGGTTTTGACACTTTATTCAGCATGGCCCTTTTGACCGATGGGAAGCGAGACTTCTTTGTAGCGCTGATTTGCCTTTCCAGGTTGCTTGGTTGGCCAAAAAGGGCGTATGCGTTTTTTCCTGAATATATTCAGGAAAAAACGCATACGCCCTTTTTGGCCAAGGGCATGATTGTCGAGGTTTGGCCGCTTTTCCTGTGCTTTCAAGGCGATTCGAATCTACCTCCTGAAATCTGTTTCCTGCAATTCTGCCTTGCTTTCAAATCCTCTTCGGTGCCTTCCCTCAATATATTTGTGGACGAGAGTTATCATTTATAACTCTGCAGGTTTGTGAATTGCAGTGCCCCTGAGCTCCATTGTTCAACTCGCTTACTTGGGAGCTGGCCGCAAAAGCACAGGATTGCTTCAGGCCCTATTCTGGTCCCGGGCGGCAGGCTGAGCCTGTGGTTAATTCTTCTTCCTGATGGGAAAATAGAGTGACCTGTGCCAGTCCCAACACCTAGAGCTAGTCTCTCATTGGTTCCCCCTCTTCCCGTTCATCCTCAGGACAAATCGCAACCTGTACGGAACAGGAGGTTAAAGGTGCTGAGTCTCCAAGGAGGGAGATTGCTAGTAAAGCGGCTGGAATGGCGAACCCGAGCACAAGGAGGTGAGAAATGAGGTGCGTTTTAGAAACCTTTCCCGATCACACGGTGTACCATCTTCTGGGTTTCTCATGCATGTTTTCGATGTAGGAAGATGCCCTTGAACCTGGAGATTTGGGACCCATGGGATGGGTACCACGCAGTACTACTTTAAAGGGTCTGCGTTTGCTCACCCAACCTCACCAAACCTCTCAGCCCCAGGAGTGTCCACCCTTATGTCTCCGTCAGCTGTGGGTCTAGATATGGTCAATCCAGGTGGCATCACAGCCGCTGAACGAAGTTTGTAAGAATTTCTCTCTCTTTCACTGTCTTTGTTTCACGGGTTTTTAAAAGTAATTGATTTTTATAATGGGGTTTAGCTGCTTTTCACTGCTGTGTTTATACCGCTTTACACCCACTTGACTCACTTACAGAGAGATATCAATACATAGGTTTAAGATTCTTACTAGTCAGATATATTCTTGGGCGGTGAGTAGGGGGTGTTGAGTCCAGTTCCCTGAGCAAGGAGTAGGTCTTGTCTATTACATATTGGGTTTATGGAACGGTATCTGAGCTAATTTGAAACCCGTGTTTTATGCATCCCCCCGCCTCACCTTTCCCGTTGAGCAGCCATAGTGTGTTTTCTAAACGTGTGACTCTGTTCCGTTTTGTAATTCAGTTCAAGTGTAGCGGTTTTTACATTCCCTCTATTAGTGATATCTTATGACAAGTGTCTTTTTCTGTGTGACTTTTTTCACTTAGAATTGTCGTACCTAAATCCACTCATCATGCTGCTACTAGCCTTATGACCTTGATTTCATGGCTGAGTGATATTCCATTGTACATAAGGACCACAACTTCTTTATCCTTTTTTCTCTTTCCTGGGATATTTAAGGTGTAACGAAGTGGAGGTTCTTGTCAAGAGAGCAGCCCTAAACTTTGGGGTGCCTGTGTCTTGCTGATTTTTAGTTTTCCCAATGTATACGCCCATGAGTGGAAGTGCCCTATGCTCTCTAAGCTGAGTTTTTTAGATGTTTCAGGACACACCGTACACTTCTCCAGAGTGGCTGTTGGCAATTTACATCCCGCCCATCAGCGTAGCAAGGCTCCCGGTTCTCCATGGCCTGTCCTGCATTTCTGGTTTTGACACTTTATTCAGCATGGCCCTTTTGACCGATGGGAAGCGAGACTTCTTTGTAGCGCTGATTTGCCTTTCCAGGTTGCTTGGTTGGCCAAAAAGGGCGTATGCGTTTTTTCCTGAATATATTCAGGAAAAAACGCATAGGCCCTTTTTGGCCAAGGGCATGATTGTCGAGGTTTGGCCGCTTTTCCTGTGCTTTCAAGGCGATTCGAATCTACCTCCTGAAATCTGTTTCCTGCAATTCTGCCTTGCTTTCAAATCCTCTTCGGTGCCTTCCCTCAATATATTTGTGGACAAGAGTTATCATTTATAACTCTGCAGGTTTGTGAATTGCAGTGCCCCTGAGCTCCATTGTTCAACTCGCTTACTTGGGAGCTGGCCGCAAAAGCACAGGATTGCTTCAGGCCCTATTCTGGTCCCGGGCGGCAGGCTGAGCCTGTGGTTAATTCTTCTTCCTGATGGGAAAATAGAGTGACCTGTGCCAGTCCCAACACCTAGAGCTAGTCTCTCATTGGTTCCCCCTCTTCCCGTTCATCCTCAGGACAATTCGCAACCTGTACGGAACAGGAGGTTAAAGGTGCTGAGTCTCCAAGGAGGGAGATTGCTAGTAAAGCGGCTGGAATGGCGAACCTGAGCACAAGGCGGTGAGAAATGAGGTGCGTTTTAGAAACCTTTCCCGATCACATGGTGTACCAGCTTCTGGGTTTCTCATGCATGTTTTCGATGTAGGAAGATGCCCTTGAACCTGGAGATTTGGGACCCATGGGATGGGTACCACGCAGTACTACTTTAAAGGGTCTGCGTTTGCTCACCCAACCTCACCAAACCTCTCAGCCCCAAGAGTGTCCACCCTTATGTCTCCGTCAGCTGTGGGTCTAGATATGGTCAATCCAGGTGGCATCACAGCCCCTGAACGAATTGTGTAAGAATTTCTCTCTCTTTCACTGTCTTTGTTTCACGGGTTTTTAAAAGTAATTGATTTTTATAATGGGGTTTAGCTGCTTTTCACTGCTGTGTTTATGCCGCTTTACACCCACTTGACTCACTTACAGAGAGATATCAATACATAGGTTTAAGATTCTTACTAGTCAGATATATTCTTGGGCGGTGAGTAGGGGGTGTTGAGTCCAGTTCCCTGAGCAAGGAGTAGGTCTTGTCTATTACATATTGGGTTTATGGAACGGTATCTGAGCTAATTTGAAACCCGTGTTTTATGCATCCCCCCGCCTCACCTTTCCCGTTGAGCAGCCATAGTGTGTTTTCTAAACGTGTGACTCTGTTCCGTTTTGTAATTCAGTTCAAGTGTAGCGGTTTTTACATTCCCTCTATTAGTGATATCTTATGACAAGTGTCTTTTTCTGTGTGACTTTTTTCACTTAGAATCGTCGTACCTAAATCCACTCATCATGCTGCTACTAGCCTTATGACCTTGATTACATGGCTGAGTGATATTCCATTGTACATAAGGACCACAACTTCTTTATCCTTTTTTCTCTTTCCTGGCATATTTAAGGTGTAACGAAGTGGAGGTTCTTGTCAAGAGAGCAGCCCTAAACTTTGGGGTGCCTGTGTCTTGCTGATTTTTAATTTTCCCAATGTATACGCCCATGAGTGGAAGTGCCCTATGCTCTCTAAGCTGAGTTTTTTAGATGTTTCAGGACACACCGTACACTTCTCCAGAGTGGCTGTTGGCAATTTACATCCCGCCCATCAGCGTAGCAAGGCTCCCGGTTCTCCATGGCCTGTCCTGCATTTCTGGTTTTGACACTTGATTCAGCATGGCCCTTTTGACCGATGGGAAGCGAGACTTCTTTGTAGCGCTGATTTGCCTTTCCAGGTTGCTTGGTTGGCCAAAAAGGGCATATGCGTTTTTTCCTGAATATATTCAGGAAAAAACGCATACGCCCTTTTTGGCCAAGGGCATGATTGTCGAGGTTTGGCCGCTTTTCCTGTGCTTTCAAGGCGATTCGAATCTACCTCCTGAAATCTGTTTCCTGCAATTCTGCCTTGCTTTCAAATCCTCTTCGTTGCCTTCCCTCAATATATTTGTGGACGAGAGTTATCATTTATAACTCTGCAGGTTTGAGAATTGCAGTCCCCCTGAGCTCCATTGTTCAACTCGCTTACTTGGGAGCTGGCCGCAAAAGCACAGGATTGCTTCAGGCCCTATTCTGGTCCCGGGCGGCAGGCTGAGCCTGTGGTTAATTCTTCTTCCTGATGGGAAAATAGAGTGACCTGTGCCAGTCCCAACACCTAGAGCTAGTCTCTCATTGGTTCCCCCTCTTCCCGTTCATCCTCAGGACAAATCGCAACCTGTACGGAACAGGAGGTTAAAGGTGCTGAGTCTCCAAGGAGGGAGATTGCTAGTAAAGCGGCTGGAATGGCGAACCCGAGCACAAGGAGGTGAGAAATGAGGTGCGTTTTAGAAACCTTTCCCGATCACACGGTGTACCATCTTCTGGGTTTCTCATGCATGTTTTCGATGTAGGAAGATGCCCTTGAACCTGGAGATTTGGGACCCATGGGATGGGTACCACGCAGTACTACTTTAAAGGGTCTGCGTTTGCTCACCCAACCTCACCAAACCTCTCAGCCCCAAGAGTGTCCACCCTTATGTCTCCGTCAGCTGTGGGTCTAGATATGGTCAATCCAGGTGGCATCACAGCCCCTGAACGAATTGTGTAAGAATTTCTCTCTCTTTCACTGTCTTTGTTTCACGGGTTTTTAAAAGTAATTGATTTTTATAATGGGGTTTAGCTGCTTTTCACTGCTGTGTTTATGCCGCTTTACACCCACTTGACTCACTTACAGAGAGATATCAATACATAGGATTAAGATTCTTACTAGTCAGATATATTCTTGGGCGGTGAGTAGGGGGTGTTGAGTCCAGTTCCCTGAGCAAGGAGTAGGTCTTGTCTATTACATATTGGGTTTATGGAACGGTATCTGAGCTAATTTGAAACCCGTGTTTTATGCATCCCCCCGCCTCACCTTTCCCGTTGAGCAGCCATAGTGTGTTTTCTAAACGTGTGACTCTGTTCCGTTTTGTAATTCAGTTCAAGTGTAGCGGTTTTTACATTCCCTCTATTAGTGCTATCTTATGACAAGTGTCTTTTTTTGTGTGACTTTTTTCACTTAGAATCGTCGTACCTAAATCCACTCATCATGCTGCTACTAGCCTTATGACCTTGATTTCATGGCTGAGTGATATTCCATTGTACATAAGGACCACAACTTCTTTATCCTTTTTTCTCTTTCCTGGGATATTTAAGGTGTAACGAAGTGGAGGTTCTTGTCAAGAGAGCAGCCCTAAACTTTGGGGTGCCTGTGTCTTGCTGATTTTTAGTTTTCCCAATGTATACGCCCATGAGTGGAAGTGCCCTATGCTCTCTAAGCTGAGTTTTTTAGATGTTTCAGGACACACCGTACACTTCTCCAGAGTGGCTGTTGGCAATTTACATCCCGCCCTTCAGCGTAGCAAGGCTCCCGGTTCTCCATGGCCTGTCCTGCATTTCTGGTTTTGACACTTTATTCAGCATGGCCCTTTTGACCGATGGGAAGCGAGACTTCTTTGTAGCGCTGATTTGCCTTTCCAGGATGCTTGGTTTGCCAAAAAGGGCGTATGCGTTTTTTCCTGAATATATTCAGGAAAAAACGCATACGCCCTTTTTGGCCAAGGGCATGATTGTCGAGGTTTGGCCGCTTTTCCTGTGCTTTCAAGGCGATTCGAATCTACCTCCTGAAATCTGTTTCCTGCAATTCTGCCTTGCTTTCAAATCCTCTTCGGTGCCTTCCCTCAATATATTTGTGGACGAGAGTTATCATTTATAACTCTGCAGGTTTGTGAATTGCAGCGCCCCTGAGCTCCATTGTTCAACTCGCTTACTTGGGAGCTGGCCGCAAAAGCACAGGATTGCTTCAGGCCCTATTCTGGTCCCGGGCGGCAGGCTGAGCCTGTGGTTAATTCTTCTTCCTGATGGGAAAATAGAGTGACCTGTGCCAGTCCCAACACCTAGAGCTAGTCTCTCATTGGTTCCCCCTCTTCCCGTTCATCCTCAGGACAAATCGCAACCTGTACGGAACAGGAGGTTAAAGGTGCTGAGTCTCCAAGGAGGGAGATTGCTAGTAAAGCGGCTGGAATGGCGAACCCGAGCACAA
The DNA here is from genome assembly GCF_028021215.1 of Eschrichtius robustus. NCBI lineage: Eukaryota > Metazoa > Chordata > Mammalia > Artiodactyla > Eschrichtiidae > Eschrichtius > Eschrichtius robustus. The sequence goes on along the minus strand of NC_090831.1, from coordinate 36,171,867 downwards.
GGAGGTGAGAAATGAGGTGCGTTTTAGAAACCTTTCCCGATCACACGGTGTACCAGCTTCTGGGTTTCTCATGCATGTTTTCGATGTAGGAAGATGCCCTTGAACCTGGAGATTTGGGACCCATGGGATGGGTACCACGCAGTACTACTTTAAAGGGTCTGCGTTTGCTCACCCAACCTCACCAAACCTCTCAGCCCCAGGAGTGTCCACCCTTATGTCTCCGTCAGCTGTGGGTCTAGATATGGTCAATCCAGGTGGCATCACAGCCGCTGAACGAAGTTTGTAAGAATTTCTCTCTCTTTCACTGTCTTTGTTTCACGGGTTTTTAAAAGTAATTGATTTTTATAATGGGGTTTAGCTGCTTTTCACTGCTGTGTTTATGCCGCTTTACACCCACTTGACTCACTTACAGAGAGATATCAATACATAGGTTTAAGATTCTTACTAGTCAGATATATTCTTGGGCGGTGAGTAGGGGGTGTTGAGTCCAGTTCCCTGAGCAAGGAGTAGGTCTTGTCTATTACATATTGGGTTTATGGAACGGTATCTGAGCTAATTTGAAACCCGTGTTTTATGCATCCCCCCGCCTCACCTTTCCCGTTGAGCAGCCATAGTGTGTTTTCTAAACGTGTGACTCTGTTCCGTTTTGTAATTCAGTTCAAGTGTAGCGGTTTTTACATTCCCTCTATTAGTGATATCTTATGACAAGTGTCTTTTTCTGTGTGACTTTTTTCACTTAGAATCGTCGTACCTAAATCCACTCATCATGCTGCTACTAGCCTTATGACCTTGATTTCATGGCTGAGTGATATTCCATTGTACATATGGACCACAACTTCTTTATCCTTTTTTCTGTTTCCTGGGATATTTAAGGTGTAACGAAGTGGAGGTTCTTGTCAAGAGAGCAGCCCTAAACTTTGGGGTGCCTGTGTCTTGCTGATTTTTAGTTTTCCCAATGTATACGCCCATGAGTGGAAGTGCCCTATGCTCTCTAAGCTGAGTTTTTTAGATGTTTCAGGACACACCGTACACTTCTCCAGAGTGGCTGTTGGCAATTTACATCCCGCCCATCAGCGTAGCAAGGCTCCCGGTTCTCCATGGCCTGTCCTGCATTTCTGGTTTTGACACTTTATTCAGCATGGCCCTTTTGACCGATGGGAAGCGAGACTTCTTTGTAGCGCTGATTTGCCTTTCCAGGTTGCTTGGTTGGCCAAAAAGGGCGTATGCGTTTTTTCCTGAATATATTCAGGAAAAAACGCATACGCCCTTTTTGGCCAAGGGCATGATTGTCGAGGTTTGGCCGCTTTTCCTGTGCTTTCAAGGCGATTCGAATCTACCTCCTGAAATCTGTTTCCTGCAATTCTGCCTTGCTTTCAAATCCTCTTCGGTGCCTTCCCTCAATATATTTGTGGACAAGAGTTATCATTTATAACTCTGCAGGTTTGTGAATTGCAGTGCCCCTGAGCTCCATTGTTCAACTCGCTTACTTGGGAGCTGGCCGCAAAAGCACAGGATTGCTTCAGGCCCTATTCTGGTCCCGGGCGGCAGGCTGAGCCTGTGGTTAATTCTTCTTCCTGATGGGAAAATAGAGTGACCTGTGCCAGTCCCAACACCTAGAGCTAGTCTCTCATTGGTTCCCCCTCTTCCCGTTCATCCTCAGGACAAATCGCAACCTGTACGGAACAGGAGGTTAAAGGTGCTGAGTCTCCAAGGAGGGAGATTGCTAGTAAAGCGGCTGGAATGGCGAACCCGAGCACAAGGAGGTGAGAAATGAGGTGCGTTTTAGAAACCTTTCCCGATCACACGGTGTACCATCTTCTGGGTTTCTCATGCATGTTTTCGATGTAGGAAGATGCCCTTGAACCTGGAGATTTGGGACCCATGGGATGGGTACCACGCAGTACTACTTTAAAGGGTCTGCGTTTGCTCACCCAACCTCACCAAACCTCTCAGCGCCAGGAGTGTCCACCCTTATGTCTCCGTCAGCTGTGGGTCTAGATATGGTCAATCCAGGTGGCATCACAGCCGCTGAACGAAGTTTGTAAGAATTTCTCTCTCTTTCACTGTCTTTGTTTTACGGGTTTTTAAAAGTAATTGATTTTTATAATGGGGTTTAGCTGCTTTTCACTGCTGTGTTTATGCCGCTTTACACCCACTTGACTCACTTACAGAGAGATATCAATACATAGGTTTAAGATTCTTACTAGTCAGATATATTCTTGGGCGGTGAGTAGGGGGTGTTGAGTCCAGTTCCCTGAGCAAGGAGTAGGTCTTGTCTATTACATATTGGGTTTATGGAACGGTATCTGAGCTAATTTGAAACCCGTGTTTTATGCATCCCCCCGCCTCACCTTTCCCGTTGAGCAGCCATAGTGTGTTTTCTAAACGTGTGACTCTGTTCCGTTTTGTAATTCAGTTCAAGTGTAGCGGTTTTTACATTCCCTCTATTAGTGATATCTTATGACAAGTGTCTTTTTCTGTGTGACTTTTTTCACTTAGAATTGTCGTACCTAAATCCACTCATCATGCTGCTACTAGCCTTATGACCTTGATTTCATGGCTGAGTGATATTCCATTGTACATAAGGACCACAACTTCTTTATCCTTTTTTCTCTTTCCTGGGATATTTAAGGTGTAACGAAGTGGAGGTTCTTGTCAAGAGAGCAGCCCTAAACTTTGGGGTGCCTGTGTCTTGCTGATTTTTAGTTTTCCCAATGTATACGCCCATGAGTGGAAGTGCCCTATGCTCTCTAAGCTGAGTTTTTTAGATGTTTCAGGACACACCGTACACTTCTCCAGAGTGGCTGTTGGCAATTTACATCCCGCCCATCAGCGTAGCAAGGCTCCCGGTTCTCCATGGCCTGTCCTGCATTTCTGGTTTTGACACTTTATTCAGCATGGCCCTTTTGACCGATGGGAAGCGAGACTTCTTTGTAGCGCTGATTTGCCTTTCCAGGTTGCTAGGTTGGCCAAAAAGGGCGTATGCGTTTTTTCCTGAATATATTCAGGAAAAAACGCATAGGCCCTTTTTGGCCAAGGGCATGATTGTCGAGGTTTGGCCGCTTTTCCTGTGCTTTCAAGGCGATTCGAATCTACCTCCTGAAATCTGTTTCCTGCAATTCTGCCTTGCTTTCAAATCCTCTTCGGTGCCTTCCCTCAATATATTTGTGGACAAGAGTTATCATTTATAACTCTGCAGGTTTGTGAATTGCAGTGCCCCTGAGCTCCATTGTTCAACTCGCTTACTTGGGAGCTGGCCGCAAAAGCACAGGATTGCTTCAGGCCCTATTCTGGTCCCGGGCGGCAGGCTGAGCCTGTGGTTAATTCTTCTTCCTGATGGGAAAATAGAGTGACCTGTGCCAGTCCCAACACCTAGAGCTAGTCTCTCATTGGTTCCCCCTCTTCCCGTTCATCCTCAGGACAATTCGCAACCTGTACGGAACAGGAGGTTAAAGGTGCTGAGTCTCCAAGGAGGGAGATTGCTAGTAAAGCGGCTGGAATGGCGAACCTGAGCACAAGGCGGTGAGAAATGAGGTGCGTTTTAGAAACCTTTCCCGATCACATGGTGTACCAGCTTCTGGGTTTCTCATGCATGTTTTCGATGTAGGAAGATGCCCTTGAACCTGGAGATTTGGGACCCATGGGATGGGTACCACGCAGTACTACTTTAAAGGGTCTGCGTTTGCTCACCCAACCTCACCAAACCTCTCAGCCCCAAGAGTGTCCACCCTTATGTCTCCGTCAGCTGTGGGTCTAGATATGGTCAATCCAGGTGGCATCACAGCCCCTGAACGAATTGTGTAAGAATTTCTCTCTCTTTCACTGTCTTTGTTTCACGGGTTTTTAAAAGTAATTGATTTTTATAATGGGGTTTACCTGCTTTTCACTGCTGTGTTTATGCCGCTTTACACCCACTTGACTCACTTACAGAGAGATATCAATACATAGGTTTAAGATTCTTACTAGTCAGATATATTCTTGGGTGGTGAGTAGGGCGTGTTGAGTCCAGTTCCCTGAGCAAGGAGTAGGTCTTGTCTATTACATATTGGGTTTATGGAACGGTATCTGAGCTAATTTGAAACCCGTGTTTTATGCCTCCCCCCGCCTCACCTTTCCCGTTGAGCAGCCATAGTGTGTTTTCTAAACGTGTGACTCTGTTCCGTTTTGTAATTCAGTTCAAGTGTAGCGGTTTTTACATTCCCTCTATTAGTGATATCTTATGACAAGTGTCTTTTTCTGTGTGACTTTTTTCACTTAGAATCGTCGTACCTAAATCCACTCATCATGCTGCTACTAGCCTTATGACCTTGATTACATGGCTGAGTGATATTCCATTGTACATAAGGACCACAACTTCTTTATCCTTTTTTCTCTTTCCTGGCATATTTAAGGTGTAACGAAGTGGAGGTTCTTGTCAAGAGAGCAGCCCTAAACTTTGGGGTGCCTGTGTCTTGCTGATTTTTAATTTTCCCAATGTATACGCCCATGAGTGGAAGTGCCCTATGCTCTCTAAGCTGAGTTTTTTAGATGTTTCAGGACACACCGTACACTTCTCCAGAGTGGCTGTTGGCAATTTACATCCCGCCCTTCAGCGTAGCAAGGCTCCCGGTTCTCCATGGCCTGTCCTGCATTTCTGGTTTTGACACTTTATTCAGCATGGCCCTTTTGACCGATGGGAAGCGAGACTTCTTTGTAGCGCTGATTTGCCTTTCCAGGATGCTTGGTTGGCCAAAAAGGGCGTATGCGTTTTTTCCTGAATATATTCAGGAAAAAACGCATACGCCCTTTTTGGCCAAGGGCATGATTGTCGAGGTTTGGCCGCTTTTCCTGTGCTTTCAAGGCGATTCGAATCTACCTCCTGAAATCTGTTTCCTGCAATTCTGCCTTGCTTTCAAATCCTCTTCGGTGCCTTCCCTCAATATATTTGTGGACGAGAGTTATCATTTATAACTCTGCAGGTTTGTGAATTGCAGTGCCCCTGAGCTCCATTGTTCAACTCGCTTACTTGGGAGCTGGCCGCAAAAGCACAGGATTGCTTCAGGCCCTATTCTGGTCCCGGGCGGCAGGCTGAGCCTGTGGTTAATTCTTCTTCCTGATGGGAAAATAGAGTGACCTGTGCCAGTCCCAACACCTAGAGCTAGTCTCTCATTGGTTCCCCCTCTTCCCGTTCATCCTCAGGACAAATCGCAACCTGTACGGAACAGGAGGTTAAAGGTGCTGAGTCTCCAAGGAGGGAGATTGCTAGTAAAGCGTCTGGAATGGCGAACCCGAGCACAAGGAGGTGAGAAATGAGGTGCGTTTTAGAAACCTTTCCCGATCACACGGTGTACCAGCTTCTGGGTTTCTCATGCATGTTTTCGATGTAGGAAGATGCCCTTGAACCTGGAGATTTGGGACCCATGGGATGGGTACCACGCAGTACTACTTTAAAGGGTCTGCGTTTGCTCACCCAACCTCACCAAACCTCTCAGCCCCAAGAGTGTCCACCCTTATGTCTCCGTCAGCTGTGGGTCTAGATATGGTCAATCCAGGTGGCATCACAGCCCCTGAACGAATTGTGTAAGAATTTCTCTCTCTTTCACTGTCTTTGTTTCACGGGTTTTTAAAAGTAATTGATTTTTATAATGGGGTTTAGCTGCTTTTCACTGCTGTGTTTATGCCGCTTTACACCCACTTGACTCACTCACAGAGAGATATCAATACATAGGTTTAAGATTCTTACTAGTCAGATATATTCTTGGGCGGTGAGTAGGGGGTGTTGAGTCCAGTTCCCTGAGCAAGGAGTAGGTCTTGTCTATTACATATTGGGTTTATGGAACGGTATCTGAGCTAATTTGAAACCCGTGTTTTATGCATCCCCCCGCCTCACCTTTCCCATTGAGCAGCCATAGTGTGTTTTCTAAACGTGTGACTCTGTTCCGTTTTGTAATTCAGTTCAAGTGTAGCGGTTTTTACATTCCCTCTATTAGTGATATCTTATGACAAGTGTCTTTTTCTGTGTGACTTTTTTCACTTAGAATCGTCGTACCTAAATCCACTCATCATGCTGCTACTAGCCTTATGACCTTGATTTCATGGCTGAGTGATATTCCATTGTACATAAGGACCACAACTTATTTATCCTTTTTTCTCTTTCCTGGGATATTTAAGGTGTAACGAAGTGGAGGTTCTTGTCAAGAGAGCAGCCCTAAACTTTGGGGTGCCTGTGTCTTGCTGATTTTTAGTTTTCCCAATGTATACGCCCATGAGTGGAAGTGCCCTATGCTCTCTAAGCTGAGTTTTTTAGATGTTTCAGGACACACCGTACACTTCTCCAGAGTGGCTGTTGGCAATTTACATCCCGCCCATCAGCGTAGCAAGGCTCCCGGTTCTCCATGGCCTGTCCTACATTTCTGGTTTTGACACTTTATTCAGCATGGCCCTTTTGACCGATGGGAAGCGAGACTTCTTTGTAGCGCTGATTTGCCTTTCCAGGTTGCTTGGTTGGCCAAAAAGGGCGTATGCATTTTTTCCTGAATATATTCAGGAAAAAACGCATACGCCCTTTTTGGCCAAGGGCATGATTGTCGAGGTTTGGCCGCTTTTCCTGTGCTTTCAAGGCGATTCCAATCTACCTCCTGAAATCTGTTTCCTGCAATTCTGCCTTGCTTTCAAATCCTCTTCGGTGCCTTCCCTCAATATATTTGTGGACGAGAGTTATCATTTATAACTCTGCAGGTTTGTGAATTGCAGTGCCCCTGAGCTCCATTGTTCAACTCGCTTACTTGGGAGCTGGCCGCAAAAGCACAGGATTGCTTCAGGCCCTATTCTGGTCCCGGGCGGCAGGCTGAGCCTGTGGTTAATTCTTCTTCCTGATGGGAAAATAGAGTGACCTGTGCCAGTCCCAACACCTAGAGCTAGTCTCTCATTGGTTCCCCCTCTTCCCGTTCATCCTCAGGACAAATCGCAACCTGTACGGAACAGGAGGTTAAAGGTGCTGAGTCTCCAAGGAGGGAGATTGCTAGTAAAGCGGCTGGAATGGCGAACCCGAGCACAAGGAGGTGAGAAATGAGGTGCGTTTTAGAAACCTTTCCCGATCACACGGTGTACCAGCTTCTGGGTTTCTCATGCATGTTTTCGATGTAGGAAGATGCCCTTGAACCTGGAGATTTGGGACCCATGGGATGGGTACCACGCAGTACTACTTTAAAGGGTCTGCGTTTGCTCACCCAACCTCACCAAACCTCTCAGCCCCAGGAGTGTCCACCCTTATGTCTCCGTCAGCTGTGGGTCTAGATATGGTAAATCCAGGTGGCATCACAGCCGCTGAACGAAGTTTGTAAGAATTTCTCTCTCTTTCACTGTCTTTGTTTCACGGGTTTTTAAAAGTAATTGATTTTTATAATGGGGTTTAGCTGCTTTTCACTGCTGTGTTTATGCCGCTTTACACCCACTTGACTCACTCACAGAGAGATATCAATACATAGGTTTAAGATTCTTACTAGTCAGATATATTCTTGGGCGGTGAGTAGGGGGTGTTGAGTCCAGTTCCCTGAGCAAGGAGTAGGTCTTGTCTATTACATATTGGGTTTATGGAACGGTATCTGAGCTAATTTGAAACCCGTGTTTTATGCATCCCCCCGCCTCACCTTTCCCATTGAGCAGCCATAGTGTGTTTTCTAAACGTGTGACTCTGTTCCGTTTTGTAATTCAGTTCAAGTGTAGCGGTTTTTACATTCCCTCTATTAGTGATATCTTATGACAAGTGTCTTTTTCTGTGTGACTTTTTTCACTTAGAATCGTCGTACCTAAATCCACTCATCATGCTGCTACTAGCCTTATGACCTTGATTTCATGGCTGAGTGATATTCCATTGTACATAAGGACCACAACTTATTTATCCTTTTTTCTCTTTCCTGGGATATTTAAGGTGTAACGAAGTGGAGGTTCTTGTCAAGAGAGCAGCCCTAAACTTTGGGGTGCCTGTGTCTTGCTGATTTTTAGTTTTCCCAATGTATACGCCCATGAGTGGAAGTGCCCTATGCTCTCTAAGCTGAGTTTTTTAGATGTTTCAGGACACACCGTACACTTCTCCAGAGTGGCTGTTGGCAATTTACATCCCGCCCATCAGCGTAGCAAGGCTCCCGGTTCTCCATGGCCTGTCCTACATTTCTGGTTTTGACACTTTATTCAGCATGGCCCTTTTGACCGATGGGAAGCGAGACTTCTTTGTAGCGCTGATTTGCCTTTCCAGGTTGCTTGGTTGGCCAAAAAGGGCGTATGCATTTTTTCCTGAATATATTCAGGAAAAAACGCATACGCCCTTTTTGGCCAAGGGCATGATTGTCGAGGTTTGGCCGCTTTTCCTGTGCTTTCAAGGCGATTCCAATCTACCTCCTGAAATCTGTTTCCTGCAATTCTGCCTTGCTTTCAAATCCTCTTCGGTGCCTTCCCTCAATATATTTGTGGACGAGAGTTATCATTTATAACTCTGCAGGTTTGTGAATTGCAGTGCCCCTGAGCTCCATTGTTCAACTCGCTTACTTGGGAGCTGGCCGCAAAAGCACAGGATTGCTTCAGGCCCTATTCTGGTCCCGGGCGGCAGGCTGAGCCTGTGGTTAATTCTTCTTCCTGATGGGAAAATAGAGTGACCTGTGCCAGTCCCAACACCTAGAGCTAGTCTCTCATTGGTTCCCCCTCTTCCCGTTCATCCTCAGGACAAATCGCAACCTGTACGGAACAGGAGGTTAAAGGTGCTGAGTCTCCAAGGAGGGAGATTGCTAGTAAAGCGGCTGGAATGGCGAACCCGAGCACAAGGAGGTGAGAAATGAGGTGCGTTTTAGAAACCTTTCCCGATCACACGGTGTACCAGCTTCTGGGTTTCTCATGCATGTTTTCGATGTAGGAAGATGCCCTTGAACCTGGAGATTTGGGACCCATGGGATGGGTACCACGCAGTACTACTTTAAAGGGTCTGCGTTTGCTCACCCAACCTCACCAAACCTCTCAGCCCCAGGAGTGTCCACCCTTATGTCTCCGTCAGCTGTGGGTCTAGATATGGTAAATCCAGGTGGCATCACAGCCGCTGAACGAAGTTTGTAAGAATTTCTCTCTCTTTCACTGTCTTTGTTTCACGGGTTTTTAAAAGTAATTGATTTTTATAATGGGGTTTAGCTGCTTTTCACTGCTGTGTTTATGCCGCTTTACACCCACTTGACTCACTTACAGAGAGATATCAATACATAGGTTTAAGATTCTTACTAGTCAGATATATTCTTGGGCGGTGAGTAGGGGGTGTTGAGTCCAGTTCCCTGAGCAAGGAGTAGGTCTTGTCTATTACATATTGGGTTTATGGAACGGTATCTGAGCTAATTTGAAACCCGTGTTTTATGCATCCCCCCGCCTCACCTTTCCCGTTGAGCAGCCATAGTGTGTTTTCTAAACGTGTGACTCTCTTCCGTTTTGTAATTCAGTTCAAGTGTAGCGGTTTTTACATTCCCTCTATTAGTGATATCTTATGACAAGTGTCTTTTTCTGTGTGACTTTTTTCACTTAGAATTGTCGTACCTAAATCCACTCATCATGCTGCTACTAGCCTTATGACCTTGATTTCATGGCTGAGTGATATTCCATTGTACATAAGGACCACAACTTCTTTATCCTTTTTTCTCTTTCCTGGGATATTTAAGGTGTAACGAAGTGGAGGTTCTTGTCAAGAGAGCAGCCCTAAACTTTGGGGTGCCTGTGTCTTGCTGATTTTTAGTTTTCCCAATGTATACGCCCATGAGTGGAAGTGCCCTATGCTCTCTAAGCTGAGTTTTTTAGATGTTTCAGGACACACCGTACACTTCTCCAGAGTGGCTGTTGGCAATTTACATCCCGCCCATCAGCGTAGCAAGGCTCCCGGTTCTCCATGGCCTGTCCTGCATTTCTGGTTTTGACACTTTATTCAGCATGGCCCTTTTGACCGATGGGAAGCGAGACTTCTTTGTAGCGCTGATTTGCATTTCCAGGTTGCTTGGTTGGCCAAAAAGGGCGTATGCGTTTTTTCCTGAATATATTCAGGAAAAAACGCATAGGCCCTTTTTGGCCAAGGGCATGATTGTCGAGGTTTGGCCGCTTTTCCTGTGCTTTCAAGGCGATTCGAATCTACCTCCTGAAATCTGTTTCCTGCAATTCTGCCTTGCTTTCAAATCCTCTTCGGTGCCTTCCCTCAATATATTTGTGGACAAGAGTTATCATTTATAACTCTGCAGGTTTGTGAATTGCAGTGCCCCTGAGCTCCATTGTTCAACTCGCTTACTTGGGAGCTGGCCGCAAAAGCACAGGATTGCTTCAGGCCCTATTCTGGTCCCGGGCGGCAGGCTGAGCCTGTGGTTAATTCTTCTTCCTGATGGGAAAATAGAGTGACCTGTGCCAGTCCCAACACCTAGAGCTAGTCTCTCATTGGTTCCCCCTCTTCCCGTTCATCCTCAGGACAATTCGCAACCTGTACGGAACAGGAGGTTAAAGGTGCTGAGTCTCCAAGGAGGGAGATTGCTAGTAAAGCGGCTGGAATGGCGAACCTGAGCACAAGGCGGTGAGAAATGAGGTGCGTTTTAGAAACCTTTCCCGATCACATGGTGTACCAGCTTCTGGGTTTCTCATGCATGTTTTCGATGTAGGAAGATGCCCTTGAACCTGGAGATTTGGGACCCATGGGATGGGTACCACGCAGTACTACTTTAAAGGGTCTGCGTTTGCTCACCCAACCTCACCAAACCTCTCAGCCCCAAGAGTGTCCACCCTTATGTCTCCGTCAGCTGTGGGTCTAGATATGGTCAATCCAGGTGGCATCACAGCCCCTGAACGAATTGTGTAAGAATTTCTCTCTCTTTCACTGTCTTTGTTTCACGGGTTTTTAAAAGTAATTGATTTTTATAATGGGGTTTAGCTGCTTTTCACTGCTGTGTTTATGCCGCTTTACACCCACTTGACTCACTTACAGAGAGATATCAATACATAGGTTTAAGATTCTTACTAGTCAGATATATTCTTGGGTGGTGAGTAGGGGGTGTTGAGTCCAGTTCCCTGAGCAAGGAGTAGGTCTTGTCTATTACATATTGGGTTTATGGAACGGTATCTGAGCTAATTTGAAACCCGTGTTTTATGCATCCCCCCGCCTCACCTTTCCCGTTGAGCAGCCATAGTGTGTTTTCTAAACGTGTGACTCTGTTCCGTTTTGTAATTCAGTTCAAGTGTAGCGGTTTTTACATTCCCTCTATTAGTGATATCTTATGACAAGTGTCTTTTTCTGTGTGACTTTTTTCACTTAGAATCGTCGTACCTAAATCCACTCATCATGCTGCTACTAGCCTTATGACCTTGATTACATGGCTGAGTGATATTCCATTGTACATAAGGACCACAACTTCTTTATCCTTTTTTCTCTTTCCTGGGATATTTAAGGTGTAACGAAGTGGAGGTTCTTGTCAAGAGAGCAGCCCTAAACTTTGGGGTGCCTGTGTCTTGCTGATTTTTAATTTTCCCAATGTATACGCCCATGAGTGGAAGTGCCCTATGCTCTCTAAGCTGAGTTTTTTAGATGTTTCAGGACACACCGTACACTTCTCCAGAGTGGCTGTTGGCAATTTACATCCCGCCCATCAGCGTAGCAAGGCTCCCGGTTCTCCATGGCCTGTCCTGCATTTCTGGTTTTGACACTTGATTCAGCATGGCCCTTTTGACCGATGGGAAGCGAGACTTCTTTGTAGCGCTGATTTGCCTTTCCAGGTTGCTTGGTTGGCCAAAAAGGGCATATGCGTTTTTTCCTGAATATATTCAGGAAAAAACGCATACGCCCTTTTTGGCCAAGGGCATGATTGTCGAGGTTTGGCCGCTTTTCCTGTGCTTTCAAGGCGATTCGAATCTACCTCCTGAAATCTGTTTCCTGCAATTCTGCCTTGCTTTCAAATCCTCTTCGTTGCCTTCCCTCAATACATTTGTGGACGAGAGTTATCATTTATAACTCTGCAGGTTTGAGAATTGCAGTCCCCCTGAGCTCCATTGTTCAACTCGCTTACTTGGGAGCTGGCCGCAAAAGCACAGGATTGCTTCAGGCCCTATTCTGGTCCCGGGCGGCAGGCTGAGCCTGTGGTTAATTCTTCTTCCTGATGGGAAAATAGAGTGACCTGTGCCAGTCCCAACACCTAGAGCTAGTCTCTCATTGGTTCCCCCTCTTCCCGTTCATCCTCAGGACAAATCGCAACCTGTACGGAACAGGAGGTTAAAGGTGCTGAGTCTCCAAGGAGGGAGATTGCTAGTAAAGCGGCTGGAATGGCGAACCCGAGCACAAGGAGGTGAGAAATGAGGTGCGTTTTAGAAACCTTTCCCGATCACACGGTGTACCATCTTCTGGGTTTCTCATGCATGTTTTCGATGTAGGAAGATGCCCTTGAACCTGGAGATTTGGGACCCATGGGATGGGTACCACGCAGTACTACTTTAAAGGGTCTGCGTTTGCTCACCCAACCTCACCAAACCTCTCAGCCCCAAGAGTGTCCACCCTTATGTCTCCGTCAGCTGTGGGTCTAGATATGGTCAATCCAGGTGGCATCACAGCCCCTGAACGAATTGTGTAAGAATTTCTCTCTCTTTCACTGTCTTTGTTTCACGGGTTTTTAAAAGTAATTGATTTTTATAATGGGGTTTAGCTGCTTTTCACTGCTGTGTTTATGCCGCTTTACACCCACTTGACTCACTTACAGAGAGATATCAATACATAGGTTTAAGATTCTTACTAGTCAGATATATTCTTGGGCGGTGAGTAGGGGGTGTTGAGTCCAGTTCCCTGAGCAAGGAGTAGGTCTTGTCTATTACATATTGGGTTTATGGAACGGTATCTGAGCTAATTTGAAACCCGTGTTTTATGCATCCCCCCGCCTCACCTTTCCCGTTGAGCAGCCATAGTGTGTTTTCTAAACGTGTGACTCTGTTCCGTTTTGTAATTCAGTTCAAGTGTAGCGGTTTTTACATTCCCTCTATTAGTGATATCTTATGACAAGTGTCTTTTTCTGTGTGACTTTTTTCACTTAGAATCGTCGTACCTAAATCCACTCATCATGCTGCTACTAGCCTTATGACCTTGATTTCATGGCTGAGTGATATTCCATTGTACATAAGGACCACAACTTCTTTATCCTTTTTTCTCTTTCCTGGGATATTTAAGGTGTAACGAAGTGGAGGTTCTTGTCAAGAGAGCAGCCCTAAACTTTGGGGTGCCTGTGTCTTGCTGATTTTTAGTTTTCCCAATGTATACGCCCATGAGTGGAAGTGCCCTATGCTCTCTAAGCTGAGTTTTTTAGATGTTTCAGGACACACCGTACACTTCTCCAGAGTGGCTGTTGGCAATTTACATCCCGCCCTTCAGCGTAGCAAGGCTCCCGGTTCTCCATGGCCTGTCCTGCATTTCTGGTTTTGACACTTTATTCAGCATGGCCCTTTTGACCGATGGGAAGCGAGACTTCTTTGTAGCGCTGATTTGCCTTTCCAGGATGCTTGGTTGGCCAAAAAGGGCGTATGCGTTTTTTCCTGAATATATTCAGGAAAAAACGCATACGCCCTTTTTGGCCAAGGGCATGATTGTCGAGGTTTGGCCGCTTTTCCTGTGCTTTCAAGGCGATTCGAATCTACCTCCTGAAATCTGTTTCCTGCAATTCTGCCTTGCTTTCAAATCCTCTTCGGTGCCTTCCCTCAATATATTTGTGGACGAGAGTTATCATTTATAACTCTGCAGGTTTGTGAATTGCAGTGCCCCTGAGCTCCATTGTTCAACTCGCTTACTTGGGAGCTGGCCGCAAAAGCACAGGATTGCTTCAGGCCCTATTCTGGTCCCGGGCGGCAGGCTGAGCCTGTGGTTAATTCTTCTTCCTGATGGGAAAATAGAGTGACCTGTGCCAGTCCCAACACCTAGAGCTAGTCTCTCATTGGTTCCCCCTCTTCCCGTTCATCCTCAGGACAAATCGCAACCTGTACGGAACAGGAGGTTAAAGGTGCTGAGTCTCCAAGGAGGGAGATTGCTAGTAAAGCGGCTGGAATGGCGAACCCGAGCACAAGGAGGTGAGAAATGAGGTGCGTTTTAGAAACCTTTCCCGATCACACGGTGTACCAGCTTCTGGGTTTCTCATGCATGTTTTCGATGTAGGAAGATGCCCTTGAACCTGGAGATTTGGGACCCATGGGATGGGTACCACGCAGTACTACTTTAAAGGGTCTGCGTTTGCTCACCCAACCTCACCAAACCTCTCAGCCCCAGGAGTGTCCACCCTTATGTCTCCGTCAGCTGTGGGTCTAGATATGGTCAATCCAGGTGGCATCACAGCCCCTGAACGAATTGTGTAAGAATTTCTCTCTCTTTCACTGTCTTTGTTTCACGGGTTTTTAAAAGTAATTGATTTTTATAATGGGGTTTAGCTGCTTTTCACTGCTGTGTTTATGCCGCTTTACACCCACTTGACTCACTTACAGAGAGATATCAATACATAGGTTTAAGATTCTTACTAGTCAGATATATTCTTGGGCGGTGAGTAGGGGGTGTTGAGTCCAGTTCCCTGAGCAAGGAGTAGGTCTTGTCTATTACATATTGGGTTTATGGAACGGTATCTGAGCTAATTTGAAACCCGTGTTTTATGCATCCCCCCGCCTCACCTTTCCCGTTGAGCAGCCATAGTGTGTTTTCTAAACGTGTGACTCTGTTCCGTTTTGTAATTCAGTTCAAGTGTAGCGGTTTTTACATTCCCTCTATTAGTGATATCTTATGACAAGTGTCTTTTTCTGTGTGACTTTTTTCACTTAGAATCGTCGTACCTAAATCCACTCATCATGCTGCTACTAGCCTTATGACCTTGATTTCATGGCTGAGTGATATTCCATTGTACATATGGACCACAACTTCTTTATCCTTTTTTCTCTTTCCTGGGATATTTAAGGTGTAACGAAGTGGAGGTTCTTGTCAAGAGAGCAGCCCTAAACTTTGGGGTGCCTGTGTCTTGCTGATTTTTAGTTTTCCCAATGTATACGCCCATGAGTGGAAGTGCCCTATGCTCTCTAAGCTGAGTTTTTTAGATGTTTCAGGACACACCGTACACTTCTCCAGAGTGGCTGTTGGCAATTTACATCCCGCCCTTCAGCGTAGCAAGGCTCCCGGTTCTCCATGGCCTGTCCTGCATTTCTGGTTTTGACACTTTATTCAGCATGGCCCTTTTGACCGATGGGAAGCGAGACTTCTTTGTAGCGCTGATTTGCCTTTCCAGGTTGCTTGGTTGGCCAAAAAGGGCGTATGCGTTTTTTCCTGAATATATTCAGGAAAAAACGCATACGCCCTTTTTGGCCAAGGGCATGATTGTCGAGGTTTGGCCGCTTTTCCTGTGCTTTCAAGGCGATTCGAATCTACCTCCTGAAATCTGTTTCCTGCAATTCTGCCTTGCTTTCAAATCCTCTTCGGTGCCTTCCCTCAATATATTTGTGGACAAGAGTTATCATTTATAACTCTGCAGGTTTGTGAATTGCAGTGCCCCTGAGCTCCATTGTTCAACTCGCTTACTTGGGAGCTGGCCGCAAAAGCACAGGATTGCTTCAGGCCCTATTCTGGTCCCGGGCGGCAGGCTGAGCCTGTGGTTAATTCTTCTTCCTGATGGGAAAATAGAGTGACCTGTGCCAGTCCCAACACCTAGAGCTAGTCTCTCATTGGTTCCCCCTCTTCCCGTTCATCCTCAGGACAAATCGCAACCTGTACGGAACAGGAGGTTAAAGGTGCTGAGTCTCCAAGGAGGGAGATTGCTAGTAAAGCGGCTGGAATGGCGAACCCGAGCACAAGGAGGTGAGAAATGAGGTGCGTTTTAGAAACCTTTCCCGATCACACGGTGTACCAGCTTCTGGGTTTCTCATGCATGTTTTCGATGTAGGAAGATGCCCTTGAACCTGGAGATTTGGGACCCATGGGATGGGTACCACGCAGTACTACTTTAAAGGGTCTGCGTTTGCTCACCCAACCTCACCAAACCTCTCAGCCCCAGGAGTGTCCACCCTTATGTCTCCGTCAGCTGTGGGTCTAGATATGGTCAATCCAGGTGGCATCACAGCCCCTGAACGAATTGTGTAAGAATTTCTCTCTCTTTCACTGTCTTTGTTTCACGGGTTTTTAAAAGTAATTGATTTTTATAATGGGGTTTAGCTGCTTTTCACTGCTGTGTTTATGCCGCTTTACACCCACTTGACTCACTTACAGAGAGATATCAATACATAGGTTTAAGATTCTTACTAGTCAGATATATTCTTGGGCGGTGAGTAGGGGGTGTTGAGTCCAGTTCCCTGAGCAAGGAGTAGGTCTTGTCTATTACATATTGGGTTTATGGAACGGTATCTGAGCTAATTTGAAACCCGTGTTTTATGCATCCCCCCGCCTCACCTTTCCCGTTGAGCAACCATAGTGTGTTTTCTAAACGTGTGACTCTGTTCCGTTTTGTAATTCAGTTCAAGTGTAGCGGTTTTTACATTCCCTCTATTAGTGATATCTTATGACAAGTGTCTTTTTCTGTGTGACATTTTTCACTTAGAATCGTCGTACCTAAATCCACTCATCATGCTGCTACTAGCCTTATGACCTTGATTTCATGGCTGAGTGATATTCCATTGTACATATGGACCACAACTTCTTTATCCTTTTTTCTCTTTCCTGGGATATTTAAGGTGTAACGAAGTGGAGGTTCTTGTCAAGAGAGCAGCCCTAAACTTTGGGGTGCCTGTGTCTTGCTGATTTTTAGTTTTCCCAATGTATACGCCCATGAGTGGAAGTGCCCTATGCTCTCTAAGCTGAGTTTTTTAGATGTTTCAGGACACACCGTACACTTCTCCAGAGTGGCTGTTGGCAATTTACATCCCGCCCTTCAACGTAGCAAGGCTCCCGGTTCTCCATGGCCTGTCCTGCATTTCTGGTTTTGACACTTTATTCAGCATGGCCCTTTTGACCGATGGGAAGCGAGACTTCTTTGTAGCGCTGATTTGCCTTTCCAGGATGCTTGGTTGGCCAAAAAGGGCGTATGCGTTTTTTCCTGAATATATTCAGGAAAAAACGCATACGCCCTTTTTGGCCAAGGGCATGATTGTCGAGGTTTGGCCGCTTTTCCTGTGCTTTCAAGGCGATTCGAATCTACCTCCTGAAATCTGTTTCCTGCAATTCTGCCTTGCTTTCAAATCCTCTTCGGTGCCTTCCCTCAATATATTTGTGGACAAGAGTTATCATTTATAACTCTGCAGGTTTGTGAATTGCAGTGCCCCTGAGCTCCATTGTTCAACTCGCTTACTTGGGAGCTGGCCGCAAAAGCACAGGATTGCTTCAGGCCCTATTCTGGTCCCGGGCGGCAGGCTGAGCCTGTGGTTAATTCTTCTTCCTGATGGGAAAATAGAGTGACCTGTGCCAGTCCCAACACCTAGAGCTAGTCTCTCATTGGTTCCCCCTCTTCCCGTTCATCCTCAGGACAAATCGCAACCTGTACGGAACAGGAGGTTAAAGGTGCTGAGTCTCCAAGGAGGGAGATTGCTAGTAAAGCGGCTGGAATGGCGAACCCGAGCACAAGGAGGTGAGAAATGAGGTGCGTTTTAGAAACCTTTCCCGATCACACGGTGTACCAGCTTCTGGGTTTCTCATGCATGTTTTCGATGTAGGAAGATGCCCTTGAACCTGGAGATTTGGGACCCATGGGATGGGTACCACGCAGTACTACTTTAAAGGGTCTGCGTTTGCTCACCCAACCTCACCAAACCTCTCAGCCCCAGGAGTGTCCACCCTTATGTCTCCGTCAGCTGTGGGTCTAGATATGGTCAATCCAGGTGGCATCACAGCCCCTGAACGAATTGTGTAAGAATTTCTCTCTCTTTCACTGTCTTTGTTTCACGGGTTTTTAAAAGTAATTGATTTTTATAATGGGGTTTAGCTGCTTTTCACTGCTGTGTTTATGCCGCTTTACACCCACTTGACTCACTTACAGAGAGATATCAATACATAGGTTTAAGATTCTTACTAGTCAGATATATTCTTGGGCGGTGAGTAGGGGGTGTTGAGTCCAGTTCCCTGAGCAAGGAGTAGGTCTTGTCTATTACATATTGGGTTTATGGAACGGTATCTGAGCTAATTTGAAACCCGTGTTTTATGCATCCCCCCGCCTCACCTTTCCCGTTGAGCAGCCATAGTGTGTTTTCTAAACGTGTGACTCTGTTCCGTTTTGTAATTCAGTTCAAGTGTAGCGGTTTTTACATTCCCTCTATTAGTGATATCTTATGACAAGTGTCTTTTTCTGTGTGACTTTTTTCACTTAGAATCGTCGTACCTAAATCCACTCATCATGCTGCTACTAGCCTTATGACCTTGATTTCATGGCTGAGTGATATTCCATTGTACATATGGACCACAACTTCTTTATCCTTTTTTCTCTTTCCTGGGATATTTAAGGTGTAACGAAGTGGAGGTTCTTGTCAAGAGAGCAGCCCTAAACTTTGGGGTGCCTGTGTCTTGCTGATTTTTAGTTTTCCCAATGTATACGCCCATGAGTGGAAGTGCCCTATGCTCTCTAAGCTGAGTTTTTTAGATGTTTCAGGACACACCGTACACTTCTCCAGAGTGGCTGTTGGCAATTTACATCCCGCCCTTCAGCGTAGCAAGGCTCCCGGTTCTCCATGGCCTGTCCTGCATTTCTGGTTTTGACACTTTATTCAGCATGGCCCTTTTGACCGATGGGAAGCGAGACTTCTTTGTAGCGCTGATTTGCCTTTCCAGGTTGCTTGGTTGGCCAAAAAGGGCGTATGCGTTTTTTCCTGAATATATTCAGGAAAAAACGCATACGCCCTTTTTGGCCAAGGGCATGATTGTCGAGGTTTGGCCGCTTTTCCTGTGCTTTCAAGGCGATTCGAATCTACCTCCTGAAATCTGTTTCCTGCAATTCTGCCTTGCTTTCAAATCCTCTTCGGTGCCTTCCCTCAATATATTTGTGGACAAGAGTTATCATTTATAACTCTGCAGGTTTGTGAATTGCAGTGCCCCTGAGCTCCATTGTTCAACTCGCTTACTTGGGAGCTGGCCGCAAAAGCACAGGATTGCTTCAGGCCCTATTCTGGTCCCGGGCGGCAGGCTGAGCCTGTGGTTAATTCTTCTTCCTGATGGGAAAATAGAGTGACCTGTGCCAGTCCCAACACCTAGAGCTAGTCTCTCATTGGTTCCCCCTCTTCCCGTTCATCCTCAGGACAAATCGCAACCTGTACGGAACAGGAGGTTAAAGGTGCTGAGTCTCCAAGGAGGGAGATTGCTAGTAAAGCGGCTGGAATGGCGAACCCGAGCACAAGGAGGTGAGAAATGAGGTGCGTTTTAGAAACCTTTCCCGATCACACGATGTACCAGCTTCTGGGTTTCTCATGCATGTTTTCGATGTAGGAAGATGCCCTTGAACCTGGAGATTTGGGACCCATGGGATGGGTACCACGCAGTACTACTTTAAAGGGTCTGCGTTTGCTCACCCAACCTCACCAAACCTCTCAGCCCCAGGAGTGTCCACCCTTATGTCTCCGTCAGCTGTGGGTCTAGATATGGTCAATCCAGGTGGCATCACAGCCCCTGAACGAATTGTGTAAGAATTTCTCTCTCTTTCACTGTCTTTGTTTCACGGGTTTTTAAAAGTAATTGATTTTTATAATGGGGTTTAGCTGCTTTTCACTGCTGTGTTTATGCCGCTTTACACCCACTTGACTCACTTACAGAGAGATATCAATACATAGGTTTAAGATTCTTACTAGTCAGATATATTCTTGGGCGGTGAGTAGGGGGTGTTGAGTCCAGTTCCCTGAGCAAGGAGTAGGTCTTGTCTATTACATATTGGGTTTATGGAACGGTATCTGAGCTAATTTGAAACCCGTGTTTTATGCATCCCCCCGCCTCACCTTTCCCGTTGAGCAACCATAGTGTGTTTTCTAAACGTGTGACTCTGTTCCGTTTTGTAATTCAGTTCAAGTGTAGCGGTTTTTACATTCCCTCTATTAGTGATATCTTATGACAAGTGTCTTTTTCTGTGTGACATTTTTCACTTAGAATCGTCGTACCTAAATCCACTCATCATGCTGCTACTAGCCTTATGACCTTGATTTCATGGCTGAGTGATATTCCATTGTACATATGGACCACAACTTCTTTATCCTTTTTTCTCTTTCCTGGGATATTTAAGGTGTAACGAAGTGGAGGTTCTTGTCAAGAGAGCAGCCCTAAACTTTGGGGTGCCTGTGTCTTGCTGATTTTTAGTTTTCCCAATGTATACGCCCATGAGTGGAAGTGCCCTATGCTCTCTAAGCTGAGTTTTTTAGATGTTTCAGGACACACCGTACACTTCTCCAGAGTGGCTGTTGGCAATTTACATCCCGCCCTTCAACGTAGCAAGGCTCCCGGTTCTCCATGGCCTGTCCTGCATTTCTGGTTTTGACACTTTATTCAGCATGGCCCTTTTGACCGATGGGAAGCGAGACTTCTTTGTAGCGCTGATTTGCCTTTCCAGGATGCTTGGTTGGCCAAAAAGGGCGTATGCGTTTTTTCCTGAATATATTCAGGAAAAAACGCATACGCCCTTTTTGGCCAAGGGCATGATTGTCGAGGTTTGGCCGCTTTTCCTGTGCTTTCAAGGCGATTCGAATCTACCTCCTGAAATCTGTTTCCTGCAATTCTGCCTTGCTTTCAAATCCTCTTCGGTGCCTTCCCTCAATATATTTGTGGACAAGAGTTATCATTTATAACTCTGCAGGTTTGTGAATTGCAGTGCCCCTGAGCTCCATTGTTCAACTCGCTTACTTGGGAGCTGGCCGCAAAAGCACAGGATTGCTTCAGGCCCTATTCTGGTCCCGGGCGGCAGGCTGAGCCTGTGGTTAATTCTTCTTCCTGATGGGAAAATAGAGTGACCTGTGCCAGTCCCAACACCTAGAGCTAGTCTCTCATTGGTTCCCCCTCTTCCCGTTCATCCTCAGGACAAATCGCAACCTGTACGGAACAGGAGGTTAAAGGTGCTGAGTCTCCAAGGAGGGAGATTGCTAGTAAAGCGGCTGGAATGGCGAACCCGAGCACAAGGAGGTGAGAAATGAGGTGCGTTTTAGAAACCTTTCCCGATCACACGGTGTACCAGCTTCTGGGTTTCTCATGCATGTTTTCGATGTAGGAAGATGCCCTTGAACCTGGAGATTTGGGACCCATGGGATGGGTACCACGCAGTACTACTTTAAAGGGTCTGCGTTTGCTCACCCAACCTCACCAAACCTCTCAGCCCCAGGAGTGTCCACCCTTATGTCTCCGTCAGCTGTGGGTCTAGATATGGTCAATCCAGGTGGCATCACAGCCCCTGAACGAATTGTGTAAGAATTTCTCTCTCTTTCACTGTCTTTGTTTCACGGGTTTTTAAAAGTAATTGATTTTTATAATGGGGTTTAGCCGCTTTTCACTGCTGTGTTTATGCCGCTTTACACCCACTTGACTCACTTACAGAGAGATATCAATACATAGGTTTAAGATTCTTACTAGTCAGATATATTCTTGGGCGGTGAGTAGGGGGTGTTGAGTCCAGTTCCCTGAGCAAGGAGTAGGTCTTGTCTATTACATATTGGGTTTATGGAACGGTATCTGAGCTAATTTGAAACCCGTGTTTTATGCATCCCCCCGCCTCACCTTTCCCGTTGAGCAGCCATAGTGTGTTTTCTAAACGTGTGACTCTGTTCCGTTTTGTAATTCAGTTCAAGTGTAGCGGTTTTTACATTCCCTCTATTAGTGATATCTTATGACAAGTGTCTTTTTCTGTGTGACTTTTTTCACTTAGAATCGTCGTACCTAAATCCACTCATCATGCTGCTACTAGCCTTATGACCTTGATTTCATGGCTGAGTGATATTCCATTGTACATATGGACCACAACTTCTTTATCCTTTTTTCTCTTTCCTGGGATATTTAAGGTGTAACGAAGTGGAGGTTCTTGTCAAGAGAGCAGCCCTAAACTTTGGGGTGCCTGTGTCTTGCTGATTTTTAGTTTTCCCAATGTATACGCCCATGAGTGGAAGTGCCCTATGCTCTCTAAGCTGAGTTTTTTAGATGTTTCAGGACACACCGTACACTTCTCCAGAGTGGCTGTTGGCAATTTACATCCCGCCCTTCAGCGTAGCAAGGCTCCCGGTTCTCCATGGCCTGTCCTGCATTTCTGGTTTTGACACTTTATTCAGCATGGCCCTTTTGACCGATGGGAAGCGAGACTTCTTTGTAGCGCTGATTTGCCTTTCCAGGTTGCTTGGTTGGCCAAAAAGGGCGTATGCGTTTTTTCCTGAATATATTCAGGAAAAAACGCATACGCCCTTTTTGGCCAAGGGCATGATTGTCGAGGTTTGGCCGCTTTTCCTGTGCTTTCAAGGCGATTCGAATCTACCTCCTGAAATCTGTTTCCTGCAATTCTGCCTTGCTTTCAAATCCTCTTCGGTGCCTTCCCTCAATATATTTGTGGACAAGAGTTATCATTTATAACTCTGCAGGTTTGTGAATTGCAGTGCCCCTGAGCTCCATTGTTCAACTCGCTTACTTGGGAGCTGGCCGCAAAAGCACAGGATTGCTTCAGGCCCTATTCTGGTCCCGGGCGGCAGGCTGAGCCTGTGGTTAATTCTTCTTCCTGATGGGAAAATAGAGTGACCTGTGCCAGTCCCAACACCTAGAGCTAGTCTCTCATTGGTTCCCCCTCTTCCCGTTCATCCTCAGGACAAATCGCAACCTGTACGGAACAGGAGGTTAAAGGTGCTGAGTCTCCAAGGAGGGAGATTGCTAGTAAAGCGGCTGGAATGGCGAACCCGAGCACAAGGAGGTGAGAAATGAGGTGCGTTTTAGAAACCTTTCCCGATCACACGGTGTACCAGCTTCTGGGTTTCTCATGCATGTTTTCGATGTAGGAAGATGCCCTTGAACCTGGAGATTTGGGACCCATGGGATGGGTACCACGCAGTACTACTTTAAAGGGTCTGCGTTTGCTCACCCAACCTCACCAAACCTCTCAGCCCCAGGAGTGTCCACCCTTATGTCTCCGTCAGCTGTGGGTCTAGATATGGTCAATCCAGGTGGCATCACAGCCCCTGAACGAATTGTGTAAGAATTTCTCTCTCTTTCACTGTCTTTGTTTCACGGGTTTTTAAAAGTAATTGATTTTTATAATGGGGTTTAGCTGCTTTTCACTGCTGTGTTTATGCCGCTTTACACCCACTTGACTCACTTACAGAGAGATATCAATACATAGGTTTAAGATTCTTACTAGTCAGATATATTCTTGGGCGGTGAGTAGGGGGTGTTGAGTCCAGTTCCCTGAGCAAGGAGTAGGTCTTGTCTATTACATATTGGGTTTATGGAACGGTATCTGAGCTAATTTGAAACCCGTGTTTTATGCATCCCCCCGCCTCACCTTTCCCGTTGATCAGCCATAGTGTGTTTTCTAAACGTGTGACTCTGTTCCGTTTTGTAATTCAGTTCAAGTTTAGCGGTTTTTTCATTCCCTCTATTAGTGATATCTTATGACAAGTGTCTTTTTCTGTGTGACTTTTTTCACTTAGAATCGTCGTACCTAAATCCACTCATCATGCTGCTACTAGCCTTATGACCTTGATTTCATGGCTGAGTGATATTCCATTGTACATATGGACCACAACTTCTTTATCCTTTTTTCTCTTTCCTGGGATATTTAAGGTGTAACGAAGTGGAGGTTCTTGTCAAGAGAGCAGCCCTAAACTTTGGGGTGCCTGTGTCTTGCTGATTTTTAGTTTTCCCAATGTATACGCCCATGAGTGGAAGTTCCCTATGCTCTCTAAGCTGAGTTTTTTAGATGTTTCAGGACACACCGTACACTTCTCCAGAGTGGCTGTTGGCAATTTACATCCCGCCCTTCAACGTAGCAAGGCTCCCGGTTCTCCATGGCCTGTCCTGCATTTCTGGTTTTGACACTTTATTCAGCATGGCCCTTTTGACCGATGGGAAGCGAGACTTCTTTGTAGCGCTGATTTGCCTTTCCAGGATGCTTGGTTGGCCAAAAAGGGCGTATGCGTTTTTTCCTGAATATATTCAGGAAAAAACGCATACGCCCTTTTTGGCCAAGGGCATGATTGTCGAGGTTTGGCCGCTTTTCCTGTGCTTTCAAGGCGATTCGAATCTACCTCCTGAAATCTGTTTCCTGCAATTCTGCCTTGCTTTCAAATCCTCTTCGGTGCCTTCCCTCAATATATTTGTGGACAAGAGTTATCATTTATAACTCTGCAGGTTTGTGAATTGCAGTGCCCCTGAGCTCCATTGTTCAACTCGCTTACTTGGGAGCTGGCCGCAAAAGCACAGGATTGCTTCAGGCCCTATTCTGGTCCCGGGCGGCAGGCTGAGCCTGTGGTTAATTCTTCTTCCTGATGGGAAAATAGAGTGACCTGTGCCAGTCCCAACACCTAGAGCTAGTCTCTCATTGGTTCCCCCTCTTCCCGTTCATCCTCAGGACAAATCGCAACCTGTACGGAACAGGAGGTTAAAGGTGCTGAGTCTCCAAGGAGGGAGATTGCTAGTAAAGCGGCTGGAATGGCGAACCCGAGCACAAGGAGGTGAGAAATGAGGTGCGTTTTAGAAACCTTTCCCGATCACACGGTGTACCAGATTCTGGGTTTCTCATGCATGTTTTCGATGTAGGAAGATGCCCTTGAACCTGGAGATTTGGGACCCATGGGATGGGTACCACGCAGTACTACTTTAAAGGGTCTGCGTTTGCTCACCCAACCTCACCAAACCTCTCAGCCCCAGGAGTGTCCACCCTTATGTCTCCGTCAGCTGTGGGTCTAGATATGGTCAATCCAGGTGGCATCACAGCCCCTGAACGAATTGTGTAAGAATTTCTCTCTCTTTCACTGTCTTTGTTTCACGGGTTTTTAAAAGTAATTGATTTTTATAATGGGGTTTAGCTGCTTTTCACTGCTGTGTTTATGCCGCTTTACACCCACTTGACTCACTTACAGAGAGATATCAATACATAGGTTTAAGATTCTTACTAGTCAGATATATTCTTGGGCGGTGAGTAGGGGGTGTTGAGTCCAGTTCCCTGAGCAAGGAGTAGGTCTTGTCTATTACATATTGGGTTTATGGAACGGTATCTGAGCTAATTTGAAACCCGTGTTTTATGCATCCCCCCGCCTCACCTTTCCCGTTGAGCAACCATAGTGTGTTTTCTAAACGTGTGACTCTGTTCCGTTTTGTAATTCAGTTCAAGTGTAGCGGTTTTTACATTCCCTCTATTAGTGATATCTTATGACAAGTGTCTTTTTCTGTGTGACATTTTTCACTTAGAATCGTCGTACCTAAATCCACTCATCATGCTGCTACTAGCCTTATGACCTTGATTTCATGGCTGAGTGATATTCCATTGTACATATGGACCACAACTTCTTTATCCTTTTTTCTCTTTCCTGGGATATTTAAGGTGTAACGAAGTGGAGGTTCTTGTCAAGAGAGCAGCCCTAAACTTTGGGGTGCCTGTGTCTTGCTGATTTTTAGTTTTCCCAATGTATACGCCCATGAGTGGAAGTGCCCTATGCTCTCTAAGCTGAGTTTTTTAGATGTTTCAGGACACACCGTACACTTCTCCAGAGTGGCTGTTGGCAATTTACATCCCGCCCTTCAACGTAGCAAGGCTCCCGGTTCTCCATGGCCTGTCCTGCATTTCTGGTTTTGACACTTTATTCAGCATGGCCCTTTTGACCGATGGGAAGCGAGACTTCTTTGTAGCGCTGATTTGCCTTTCCAGGATGCTTGGTTGGCCAAAAAGGGCGTATGCGTTTTTTCCTGAATATATTCAGGAAAAAACGCATACGCCCTTTTTGGCCAAGGGCATGATTGTCGAGGTTTGGCCGCTTTTCCTGTGCTTTCAAGGCGATTCGAATCTACCTCCTGAAATCTGTTTCCTGCAATTCTGCCTTGCTTTCAAATCCTCTTCGGTGCCTTCCCTCAATATATTTGTGGACAAGAGTTATCATTTATAACTCTGCAGGTTTGTGAATTGCAGTGCCCCTGAGCTCCATTGTTCAACTCGCTTACTTGGGAGCTGGCCGCAAAAGCACAGGATTGCTTCAGGCCCTATTCTGGTCCCGGGCGGCAGGCTGAGCCTGTGGTTAATTCTTCTTCCTGATGGGAAAATAGAGTGACCTGTGCCAGTCCCAACACCTAGAGCTAGTCTCTCATTGGTTCCCCCTCTTCCCGTTCATCCTCAGGACAAATCGCAACCTGTACGGAACAGGAGGTTAAAGGTGCTGAGTCTCCAAGGAGGGAGATTGCTAGTAAAGCGGCTGGAATGGCGAACCCGAGCACAAGGAGGTGAGAAATGAGGTGCGTTTTAGAAACCTTTCCCGATCACACGGTGTACCAGCTTCTGGGTTTCTCATGCATGTTTTCGATGTAGGAAGATGCCCTTGAACCTGGAGATTTGGGACCCATGGGATGGGTACCACGCAGTACTACTTTAAAGGGTCTGCGTTTGCTCACCCAACCTCACCAAACCTCTCAGCCCCAGGAGTGTCCACCCTTATGTCTCCGTCAGCTGTGGGTCTAGATATGGTCAATCCAGGTGGCATCACAGCCCCTGAACGAATTGTGTAAGAATTTCTCTCTCTTTCACTGTCTTTGTTTCACGGGTTTTTAAAAGTAATTGATTTTTATAATGGGGTTTAGCCGCTTTTCACTGCTGTGTTTATGCCGCTTTACACCCACTTGACTCACTTACAGAGAGATATCAATACATAGGTTTAAGATTCTTACTAGTCAGATATATTCTTGGGCGGTGAGTAGGGGGTGTTGAGTCCAGTTCCCTGAGCAAGGAGTAGGTCTTGTCTATTACATATTGGGTTTATGGAACGGTATCTGAGCTAATTTGAAACCCGTGTTTTATGCATCCCCCCGCCTCACCTTTCCCGTTGAGCAGCCATAGTGTGTTTTCTAAACGTGTGACTCTGTTCCGTTTTGTAATTCAGTTCAAGTGTAGCGGTTTTTACATTCCCTCTATTAGTGATATCTTATGACAAGTGTCTTTTTCTCTGTGACTTTTTTCACTTAGAATCGTCGTACCTAAATCCACTCATCATGCTGCTACTAGCCTTATGACCTTGATTTCATGGCTGAGTGATATTCCATTGTACATATGGACCACAACTTCTTTATCCTTTTTTCTCTTTCCTGGGATATTTAAGGTGTAACGAAGTGGAGGTTCTTGTCAAGAGAGCAGCCCTAAACTTTGGGGTGCCTGTGTCTTGCTGATTTTTAGTTTTCCCAATGTATACGCCCATGAGTGGAAGTGCCCTATGCTCTCTAAGCTGAGTTTTTTAGATGTTTCAGGACACACCGTACACTTCTCCAGAGTGGCTGTTGGCAATTTACATCCCGCCCTTCAGCGTAGCAAGGCTCCCGGTTCTCCATGGCCTGTCCTGCATTTCTGGTTTTGACACTTTATTCAGCATGGCCCTTTTGACCGATGGGAAGCGAGACTTCTTTGTAGCGCTGATTTGCCTTTCCAGGTTGCTTGGTTGGCCAAAAAGGGCGTATGCGTTTTTTCCTGAATATATTCAGGAAAAAACGCATACGCCCTTTTTGGCCAAGGGCATGATTGTCGAGGTTTGGCCGCTTTTCCTGTGCTTTCAAGGCGATTCGAATCTACCTCCTGAAATCTGTTTCCTGCAATTCTGCCTTGCTTTCAAATCCTCTTCGGTGCCTTCCCTCAATATATTTGTGGACAAGAGTTATCATTTATAACTCTGCAGGTTTGTGAATTGCAGTGCCCCTGAGCTCCATTGTTCAACTCGCTTACTTGGGAGCTGGCCGCAAAAGCACAGGATTGCTTCAGGCCCTATTCTGGTCCCGGGCGGCAGGCTGAGCCTGTGGTTAATTCTTCTTCCTGATGGGAAAATAGAGTGACCTGTGCCAGTCCCAACACCTAGAGCTAGTCTCTCATTGGTTCCCCCTCTTCCCGTTCATCCTCAGGACAAATCGCAACCTATACAGAACAGGAGGTTAAAGGTGCTGAGTCTCCAAGGAGGGAGATTGCTAGTAAAGCGGCTGGAATGGCGAACCCGAGCACAAGGAGGTGAGAAATGAGGTGCGTTTTAGAAACCTTTCCCGATCACACGGTGTACCAGCTTCTGGGTTTCTCATGCATGTTTTCGATGTAGGAAGATGCCCTTGAACCTGGAGATTTGGGACCCATGGGATGGGTACCACGCAGTACTACTTTAAAGGGTCTGCGTTTGCTCACCCAACCTCACCAAACCTCTCAGCCCCAGGAGTGTCCACCCTTATGTCTCCGTCAGCTGTGGGTCTAGATATGGTCAATCCAGGTGGCATCACAGCCCCTGAACGAATTGTGTAAGAATTTCTCTCTCTTTCACTGTCTTTGTTTCACGGGTTTTTAAAAGTAATTGATTTTTATAATGGGGTTTAGCTGCTTTTCACTGCTGTGTTTATGCCGCTTTACACCCACTTGACTCACTTACAGAGAGATATCAATACATAGGTTTAAGATTCTTACTAGTCAGATATATTCTTGGGCGGTGAGTAGGGGGTGTTGAGTCCAGTTCCCTGAGCAAGGAGTAGGTCTTGTCTATTACATATTGGGTTTATGGAACGGTATCTGAGCTAATTTGAAACCCGTGTTTTATGCATCCCCCCGCCTCACCTTTCCCGTTGAGCAGCCATAGTGTGTTTTCTAAACGTGTGACTCTGTTCCGTTTTGTAATTCAGTTCAAGTGTAGCGGTTTTTACATTCCCTCTATTAGTGATATCTTATGACAAGTGTCTTTTTCTGTGTGACTTTTTTCACTTAGAATCGTCGTACCTAAATCCACTCATCATGCTGCTACTAGCCTTATGACCTTGATTTCATGGCTGAGTGATATTCCATTGTACATAAGGACCACAACTTCTTTATCCTTTTTTCTCTTTCCTGGGATATTTAAGGTGTAACGAAGTGGAGGTTCTTGTCAAGAGAGCAGCCCTAAACTTTGGGGTGCCTGTGTCTTGCTGATTTTTAGTTTTCCCAATGTATACGCCCATGAGTGGAAGTGCCCTATGCTCTCTAAGCTGAGTTTTTTAGATGTTTCAGGACACACCGTACACTTCTCCAGAGTGGCTGTTGGCAATTTACATCCCGCCCTTCAACGTAGCAAGGCTCCCGGTTCTCCATGGCCTGTCCTGCATTTCTGGTTTTGACACTTTATTCAGCATGGCCCTTTTGACCGATGGGAAGCGAGACTTCTTTGTAGCGCTGATTTGCCTTTCCAGGATGCTTGGTTGGCCAAAAAGGGCGTATGCGTTTTTTCCTGAATATATTCAGGAAAAAACGCATACGCCCTTTTTGGCCAAGGGCATGATTGTCGAGGTTTGGCCGCTTTTCCTGTGCTTTCAAGGCGATTCGAATCTACCTCCTGAAATCTGTTTCCTGCAATTCTGCCTTGCTTTCAAATCCTCTTCGGTGCCTTCCCTCAATATATTTGTGGACAAGAGTTATCATTTATAACTCTGCAGGTTTGTGAATTGCAGTGCCCCTGAGCTCCATTGTTCAACTCGCTTACTTGGGAGCTGGCCGCAAAAGCACAGGATTGCTTCAGGCCCTATTCTGGTCCCGGGCGGCAGGCTGAGCCTGTGGTTAATTCTTCTTCCTGATGGGAAAATAGAGTGACCTGTGCCAGTCCCAACACCTAGAGCTAGTCTCTCATTGGTTCCCCCTCTTCCCGTTCATCCTCAGGACAAATCGCAACCTGTACGGAACAGGAGGTTAAAGGTGCTGAGTCTCCAAGGAGGGAGATTGCTAGTAAAGCGGCTGGAATGGCGAACCCGAGCACAAGGAGGTGAGAAATGAGGTGCGTTTTAGAAACCTTTCCCGATCACACGGTGTACCAGCTTCTGGGTTTCTCATGCATGTTTTCGATGTAGGAAGATGCCCTTGAACCTGGAGATTTGGGACCCATGGGATGGGTACCACGCAGTACTACTTTAAAGGGTCTGCGTTTGCTCACCCAACCTCACCAAACCTCTCAGCCCCAGGAGTGTCCACCCTTATGACTCCGTCAGCTGTGGGTCTAGATATGGTCAATCCAGGTGGCATCACAGCCCCTGAACGAATTGTGTAAGAATTTCTCTCTCTTTCACTGTCTTTGTTTCACGGGTTTTTAAAAGTAATTGATTTTTATAATGGGGTTTAGCTGCTTTTCACTGCTGTGTTTATGCCGCTTTACACCCACTTGACTCACTTACAGAGAGATATCAATACATAGGTTTAAGATTCTTACTAGTCAGATATATTCTTGGGCGGTGAGTAGGGGGTGTTGAGTCCAGTTCCCTGAGCAAGGAGTAGGTCTTGTCTATTACATATTGGGTTTATGGAACGGTATCTGAGCTAATTTGAAACCCGTGTTTTATGCATCCCCCCGCCTCACCTTTCCCGTTGAGCAACCATAGTGTGTTTTCTAAACGTGTGACTCTGTTCCGTTTTGTAATTCAGTTCAAGTGTAGCGGTTTTTACATTCCCTCTATTAGTGATATCTTATGACAAGTGTCTTTTTCTGTGTGACATTTTTCACTTAGAATCGTCGTACCTAAATCCACTCATCATGCTGCTACTAGCCTTATGACCTTGATTTCATGGCTGAGTGATATTCCATTGTACATATGGACCACAACTTCTTTATCCTTTTTTCTCTTTCCTGGGATATTTAAGGTGTAACGAAGTGGAGGTTCTTGTCAAGAGAGCAGCCCTAAACTTTGGGGTGCCTGTGTCTTGCTGATTTTTAGTTTTCCCAATGTATACGCCCATGAGTGGAAGTGCCCTATGCTCTCTAAGCTGAGTTTTTTAGATGTTTCAGGACACACCGTACACTTCTCCAGAGTGGCTGTTGGCAATTTACATCCCGCCCTTCAACGTAGCAAGGCTCCCGGTTCTCCATGGCCTGTCCTGCATTTCTGGTTTTGACACTTTATTCAGCATGGCCCTTTTGACCGATGGGAAGCGAGACTTCTTTGTAGCGCTGATTTGCCTTTCCAGGATGCTTGGTTGGCCAAAAAGGGCGTATGCGTTTTTTCCTGAATATATTCAGGAAAAAACGCATACGCCCTTTTTGGCCAAGGGCATGATTGTCGAGGTTTGGCCGCTTTTCCTGTGCTTTCAAGGCGATTCGAATCTACCTCCTGAAATCTGTTTCCTGCAATTCTGCCTTGCTTTCAAATCCTCTTCGGTGCCTTCCCTCAATATATTTGTGGACAAGAGTTATCATTTATAACTCTGCAGGTTTGTGAATTGCAGTGCCCCTGAGCTCCATTGTTCAACTCGCTTACTTGGGAGCTGGCCGCAAAAGCACAGGATTGCTTCAGGCCCTATTCTGGTCCCGGGCGGCAGGCTGAGCCTGTGGTTAATTCTTCTTCCTGATGGGAAAATAGAGTGACCTGTGCCAGTCCCAACACCTACAGCTAGTCTCTCATTGGTTCCCCCTCTTCCCGTTCATCCTCAGGACAAATCGCAACCTGTACGGAACAGGAGGTTAAAGGTGCTGAGTCTCCAAGGAGGGAGATTGCTAGTAAAGCGGCTGGAATGGCGAACCCGAGCACAAGGAGGTGAGAAATGAGGTGCGTTTTAGAAACCTTTCCCGATCACACGGTGTACCAGCTTCTGGGTTTCTCATGCATGTTTTCGATGTAGGAAGATGCCCTTGAACCTGGAGATTTGGGACCCATGGGATGGGTACCACGCAGTACTACTTTAAAGGGTCTGCGTTTGCTCACCCAACCTCACCAAACCTCTCAGCCCCAGGAGTGTCCACCCTTATGTCTCCGTCAGCTGTGGGTCTAGATATGGTCAATCCAGGTGGCATCACAGCCCCTGAACGAATTGTGTAAGAATTTCTCTCTCTTTCACTGTCTTTGTTTCACGGGTTTTTAAAAGTAATTGATTTTTATAATGGGGTTTAGCTGCTTTTCACTGCTGTGTTTATGCCGCTTTACACCCACTTGACTCACTTACAGAGAGATATCAATACATAGGTTTAAGATTCTTACTAGTCAGATATATTCTTGGGCGGTGAGTAGGGGGTGTTGAGTCCAGTTCCCTGAGCAAGGAGTAGGTCTTGTCTATTACATATTGGGTTTATGGAACGGTATCTGAGCTAATTTGAAACCCGTGTTTTATGCATCCCCCCGCCTCACCTTTCCCGTTGAGCAGCCATAGTGTGTTTTCTAAACGTGTGACTCTGTTCCGTTTTGTAATTCAGTTCAAGTGTAGCGGTTTTTACATTCCCTCTATTAGTGATATCTTATGACAAGTGTCTTTTTCTGTGTGACTTTTTTCACTTAGAATCGTCGTACCTAAATCCACTCATCATGCTGCTACTAGCCTTATGACCTTGATTTCATGGCTGAGTGATATTCCATTGTACATATGGACCACAACTTCTTTATCCTTTTTTCTCTTTCCTGGGATATTTAAGGTGTAACGAAGTGGAGGTTCTTGTCAAGAGAGCAGCCCTAAACTTTGGGGTGCCTGTGTCTTGCTGATTTTTAGTTTTCCCAATGTATACGCCCATGAGTGGAAGTGCCCTATGCTCTCTAAGCTGAGTTTTTTAGATGTTTCAGGACACACCGTACACTTCTCCAGAGTGGCTGTTGGCAATTTACATCCCGCCCTTCAGCGTAGCAAGGCTCCCGGTTCTCCATGGCCTGTCCTGCATTTCTGGTTTTGACACTTTATTCAGCATGGCCCTTTTGACCGATGGGAAGCGAGACTTCTTTGTAGCGCTGATTTGCCTTTCCAGGTTGCTTGGTTGGCCAAAAAGGGCGTATGCGTTTTTTCCTGAATATATTCAGGAAAAAACGCATACGCCCTTTTTGGCCAAGGGCATGATTGTCGAGGTTTGGCCGCTTTTCCTGTGCTTTCAAGGCGATTCGAATCTACCTCCTGAAATCTGTTTCCTGCAATTCTGCCTTGCTTTCAAATCCTCTTCGGTGCCTTCCCTCAATATATTTGTGGACAAGAGTTATCATTTATAACTCTGCAGGTTTGTGAATTGCAGTGCCCCTGAGCTCCATTGTTCAACTCGCTTACTTGGGAG
Organism: Eschrichtius robustus; assembly: GCF_028021215.1. Lineage (NCBI taxonomy): Eukaryota > Metazoa > Chordata > Mammalia > Artiodactyla > Eschrichtiidae > Eschrichtius > Eschrichtius robustus. Next base: position 36,138,711 of record NC_090831.1, on the reverse strand, counting down.
CTGGCCGCAAAAGCACAGGATTGCTTCAGGCCCTATTCTGGTCCCGGGCGGCAGGCTGAGCCTGTGGTTAATTCTTCTTCCTGATGGGAAAATAGAGTGACCTGTGCCAGTCCCAACACCTAGAGCTAGTCTCTCATTGGTTCCCCCTCTTCCCGTTCATCCTCAGGACAAATCGCAACCTGTACGGAACAGGAGGTTAAAGGTGCTGAGTCTCCAAGGAGGGAGATTGCTAGTAAAGCGGCTGGAATGGCGAACCCGAGCACAAGGAGGTGAGAAATGAGGTGCGTTTTAGAAACCTTTCCCGATCACACGGTGTACCAGCTTCTGGGTTTCTCATGCATGTTTTCGATGTAGGAAGATGCCCTTGAACCTGGAGATTTGGGACCCATGGGATGGGTACCACGCAGTACTACTTTAAAGGGTCTGCGTTTGCTCACCCAACCTCACCAAACCTCTCAGCCCCAGGAGTGTCCACCCTTATGTCTCCGTCAGCTGTGGGTCTAGATATGGTCAATCCAGGTGGCATCACAGCCCCTGAACGAATTGTGTAAGAATTTCTCTCTCTTTCACTGTCTTTGTTTCACGGGTTTTTAAAAGTAATTGATTTTTATAATGGGGTTTAGCTGCTTTTCACTGCTGTGTTTATGCCGCTTTACACCCACTTGACTCACTTACAGAGAGATATCAATACATAGGTTTAAGATTCTTACTAGTCAGATATATTCTTGGGCGGTGAGTAGGGGGTGTTGAGTCCAGTTCCCTGAGCAAGGAGTAGGTCTTGTCTATTACATATTGGGTTTATGGAACGGTATCTGAGCTAATTTGAAACCCGTGTTTTATGCATCCCCCCGCCTCACCTTTCCCGTTGAGCAACCATAGTGTGTTTTCTAAACGTGTGACTCTGTTCCGTTTTGTAATTCAGTTCAAGTGTAGCGGTTTTTACATTCCCTCTATTAGTGATATCTTATGACAAGTGTCTTTTTCTGTGTGACATTTTTCACTTAGAATCGTCGTACCTAAATCCACTCATCATGCTGCTACTAGCCTTATGACCTTGATTTCATGGCTGAGTGATATTCCATTGTACATATGGACCACAACTTCTTTATCCTTTTTTCTCTTTCCTGGGATATTTAAGGTGTAACGAAGTGGAGGTTCTTGTCAAGAGAGCAGCCCTAAACTTTGGGGTGCCTGTGTCTTGCTGATTTTTAGTTTTCCCAATGTATACGCCCATGAGTGGAAGTGCCCTATGCTCTCTAAGCTGAGTTTTTTAGATGTTTCAGGACACACCGTACACTTCTCCAGAGTGGCTGTTGGCAATTTACATCCCGCCCTTCAACGTAGCAAGGCTCCCGGTTCTCCATGGCCTGTCCTGCATTTCTGGTTTTGACACTTTATTCAGCATGGCCCTTTTGACCGATGGGAAGCGAGACTTCTTTGTAGCGCTGATTTGCCTTTCCAGGATGCTTGGTTGGCCAAAAAGGGCGTATGCGTTTTTTCCTGAATATATTCAGGAAAAAACGCATACGCCCTTTTTGGCCAAGGGCATGATTGTCGAGGTTTGGCCGCTTTTCCTGTGCTTTCAAGGCGATTCGAATCTACCTCCTGAAATCTGTTTCCTGCAATTCTGCCTTGCTTTCAAATCCTCTTCGGTGCCTTCCCTCAATATATTTGTGGACAAGAGTTATCATTTATAACTCTGCAGGTTTGTGAATTGCAGTGCCCCTGAGCTCCATTGTTCAACTCGCTTACTTGGGAGCTGGCCGCAAAAGCACAGGATTGCTTCAGGCCCTATTCTGGTCCCGGGCGGCAGGCTGAGCCTGTGGTTAATTCTTCTTCCTGATGGGAAAATAGAGTGACCTGTGCCAGTCCCAACACCTACAGCTAGTCTCTCATTGGTTCCCCCTCTTCCCGTTCATCCTCAGGACAAATCGCAACCTATACAGAACAGGAGGTTAAAGGTGCTGAGTCTCCAAGGAGGGAGATTGCTAGTAAAGCGGCTGGAATGGCGAACCCGAGCACAAGGAGGTGAGAAATGAGGTGCGTTTTAGAAACCTTTCCCGATCACACGGTGTACCAGCTTCTGGGTTTCTCATGCATGTTTTCGATGTAGGAAGATGCCCTTGAACCTGGAGATTTGGGACCCATGGGATGGGTACCACGCAGTACTACTTTAAAGGGTCTGCGTTTGCTCACCCAACCTCACCAAACCTCTCAGCCCCAGGAGTGTCCACCCTTATGTCTCCGTCAGCTGTGGGTCTAGATATGGTCAATCCAGGTGGCATCACAGCCCCTGAACGAATTGTGTAAGAATTTCTCTCTCTTTCACTGTCTTTGTTTCACGGGTTTTTAAAAGTAATTGATTTTTATAATGGGGTTTAGCTGCTTTTCACTGCTGTGTTTATGCCGCTTTACACCCACTTGACTCACTTACAGAGAGATATCAATACATAGGTTTAAGATTCTTACTAGTCAGATATATTCTTGGGCGGTGAGTAGGGGGTGTTGAGTCCAGTTCCCTGAGCAAGGAGTAGGTCTTGTCTATTACATATTGGGTTTATGGAACGGTATCTGAGCTAATTTGAAACCCGTGTTTTATGCATCCCCCCGCCTCACCTTTCCCGTTGAGCAGCCATAGTGTGTTTTCTAAACGTGTGACTCTGTTCCGTTTTGTAATTCAGTTCAAGTGTAGCGGTTTTTACATTCCCTCTATTAGTGATATCTTATGACAAGTGTCTTTTTCTGTGTGACTTTTTTCACTTAGAATCGTCGTACCTAAATCCACTCATCATGCTGCTACTAGCCTTATGACCTTGATTTCATGGCTGAGTGATATTCCATTGTACATAAGGACCACAACTTCTTTATCCTTTTTTCTCTTTCCTGGGATATTTAAGGTGTAACGAAGTGGAGGTTCTTGTCAAGAGAGCAGCCCTAAACTTTGGGGTGCCTGTGTCTTGCTGATTTTTAGTTTTCCCAATGTATACGCCCATGAGTGGAAGTGCCCTATGCTCTCTAAGCTGAGTTTTTTAGATGTTTCAGGACACACCGTACACTTCTCCATAGTGGCTGTTGGCAATTTACATCCCGCCCTTCAACGTAGCAAGGCTCCCGGTTCTCCATGGCCTGTCCTGCATTTCTGGTTTTGACACTTTATTCAGCATGGCCCTTTTGACCGATGGGAAGCGAGACTTCTTTGTAGCGCTGATTTGCCTTTCCAGGATGCTTGGTTGGCCAAAAAGGGCGTATGCGTTTTTTCCTGAATATATTCAGGAAAAAACGCATACGCCCTTTTTGGCCAAGGGCATGATTGTCGAGGTTTGGCCGCTTTTCCTGTGCTTTCAAGGCGATTCGAATCTACCTCCTGAAATCTGTTTCCTGCAATTCTGCCTTGCTTTCAAATCCTCTTCGGTGCCTTCCCTCAATATATTTGTGGACAAGAGTTATCATTTATAACTCTGCAGGTTTGTGAATTGCAGTGCCCCTGAGCTCCATTGTTCAACTCGCTTACTTGGGAGCTGGCCGCAAAAGCACAGGATTGCTTCAGGCCCTATTCTGGTCCCGGGCGGCAGGCTGAGCCTGTGGTTAATTCTTCTTCCTGATGGGAAAATAGAGTGACCTGTGCCAGTCCCAACACCTAGAGCTAGTCTCTCATTGGTTCCCCCTCTTCCCGTTCATCCTCAGGACAAATCGCAACCTGTACGGAACAGGAGGTTAAAGGTGCTGAGTCTCCAAGGAGGGAGATTGCTAGTAAAGCGGCTGGAATGGCGAACCCGAGCACAAGGAGGTGAGAAATGAGGTGCGTTTTAGAAACCTTTCCCGATCACACGGTGTACCAGCTTCTGGGTTTCTCATGCATGTTTTCGATGTAGGAAGATGCCCTTGAACCTGGAGATTTGGGACCCATGGGATGGGTACCACGCAGTACTACTTTAAAGGGTCTGCGTTTGCTCACCCAACCTCACCAAACCTCTCAGCCCCAGGAGTGTCCACCCTTATGTCTCCGTCAGCTGTGGGTCTAGATATGGTCAATCCAGGTGGCATCACAGCCCCTGAACGAATTGTGTAAGAATTTCTCTCTCTTTCACTGTCTTTGTTTCACGGGTTTTTAAAAGTAATTGATTTTTATAATGGGGTTTAGCTGCTTTTCACTGCTGTGTTTATGCCGCTTTACACCCACTTGACTCACTTACAGAGAGATATCAATACATAGGTTTAAGATTCTTACTAGTCAGATATATTCTTGGGCGGTGAGTAGGGGGTGTTGAGTCCAGTTCCCTGAGCAAGGAGTAGGTCTTGTCTATTACATATTGGGTTTATGGAACGGTATCTGAGCTAATTTGAAACCCGTGTTTTATGCATCCCCCCGCCTCACCTTTCCCGTTGAGCAACCATAGTGTGTTTTCTAAACGTGTGACTCTGTTCCGTTTTGTAATTCAGTTCAAGTGTAGCGGTTTTTACATTCCCTCTATTAGTGATATCTTATGACAAGTGTCTTTTTCTGTGTGACATTTTTCACTTAGAATCGTCGTACCTAAATCCACTCATCATGCTGCTACTAGCCTTATGACCTTGATTTCATGGCTGAGTGATATCCCATTGTACATATGGACCACAACTTCTTTATCCTTTTTTCTCTTTCCTGGGATATTTAAGGTGTAACGAAGTGGAGGTTCTTGTCAAGAGAGCAGCCCTAAACTTTGGGGTGCCTGTGTCTTGCTGATTTTTAGTTTTCCCAATGTATACGCCCATGAGTGGAAGTGCCCTATGCTCTCTAAGCTGAGTTTTTTAGATGTTTCAGGACACACCGTACACTTCTCCAGAGTGGCTGTTGGCAATTTACATCCCGCCCTTCAACGTAGCAAGGCTCCCGGTTCTCCATGGCCTGTCCTGCATTTCTGGTTTTGACACTTTATTCAGCATGGCCCTTTTGACCGATGGGAAGCGAGACTTCTTTGTAGCGCTGATTTGCCTTTCCAGGATGCTTGGTTGGCCAAAAAGGGCGTATGCGTTTTTTCCTGAATATATTCAGGAAAAAACGCATACGCCCTTTTTGGCCAAGGGCATGATTGTCGAGGTTTGGCCGCTTTTCCTGTGCTTTCAAGGCGATTCGAATCTACCTCCTGAAATCTGTTTCCTGCAATTCTGCCTTGCTTTCAAATCCTCTTCGGTGCCTTCCCTCAATATATTTGTGGACAAGAGTTATCATTTATAACTCTGCAGGTTTGTGAATTGCAGTGCCCCTGAGCTCCATTGTTCAACTCGCTTACTTGGGAGCTGGCCGCAAAAGCACAGGATTGCTTCAGGCCCTATTCTGGTCCCGGGCGGCAGGCTGAGCCTGTGGTTAATTCTTCTTCCTGATGGGAAAATAGAGTGACCTGTGCCAGTCCCAACACCTAGAGCTAGTCTCTCATTGGTTCCCCCTCTTCCCGTTCATCCTCAGGACAAATCGCAACCTGTACGGAACAGGAGGTTAAAGGTGCTGAGTCTCCAAGGAGGGAGATTGCTAGTAAAGCGGCTGGAATGGCGAACCCGAGCACAAGGAGGTGAGAAATGAGGTGCGTTTTAGAAACCTTTCCCGATCACACGGTGTACCAGCTTCTGGGTTTCTCATGCATGTTTTCGATGTAGGAAGATGCCCTTGAACCTGGAGATTTGGGACCCATGGGATGGGTACCACGCAGTACTACTTTAAAGGGTCTGCGTTTGCTCACCCAACCTCACCAAACCTCTCAGCCCCAGGAGTGTCCACCCTTATGTCTCCGTCAGCTGTGGGTCTAGATATGGTCAATCCAGGTGGCATCACAGCCCCTGAACGAATTGTGTAAGAATTTCTCTCTCTTTCACTGTCTTTGTTTCACGGGTTTTTAAAAGTAATTGATTTTTATAATGGGGTTTAGCTGCTTTTCACTGCTGTGTTTATGCCGCTTTACACCCACTTGACTCACTTACAGAGAGATATCAATACATAGGTTTAAGATTCTTACTAGTCAGATATATTCTTGGGCGGTGAGTAGGGGGTGTTGAGTCCAGTTCCCTGAGCAAGGAGTAGGTCTTGTCTATTACATATTGGGTTTATGGAACGGTATCTGAGCTAATTTGAAACCCGTGTTTTATGCATCCCCCCGCCTCACCTTTCCCGTTGAGCAGCCATAGTGTGTTTTCTAAACGTGTGACTCTGTTCCGTTTTGTAATTCAGTTCAAGTGTAGCGGTTTTTACATTCCCTCTATTAGTGATATCTTATGACAAGTGTCTTTTTCTGTGTGACTTTTTTCACTTAGAATCGTCGTACCTAAATCCACTCATCATGCTGCTACTAGCCTTATGACCTTGATTTCATGGCTGAGTGATATTCCATTGTACATATGGACCACAACTTCTTTATCCTTTTTTCTCTTTCCTGGGATATTTAAGGTGTAACGAAGTGGAGGTTCTTGTCAAGAGAGCAGCCCTAAACTTTGGGGTGCCTGTGTCTTGCTGATTTTTAGTTTTCCCAATGTATACGCCCATGAGTGGAAGTGCCCTATGCTCTCTAAGCTGAGTTTTTTAGATGTTTCAGGACACACCGTACACTTCTCCAGAGTGGCTGTTGGCAATTTACATCCCGCCCTTCAGCGTAGCAAGGCTCCCGGTTCTCCATGGCCTGTCCTGCATTTCTGGTTTTGACACTTTATTCAGCATGGCCCTTTTGACCGATGGGAAGCGAGACTTCTTTGTAGCGCTGATTTGCCTTTCCAGGTTGCTTGGTTGGCCAAAAAGGGCGTATGCGTTTTTTCCTGAATATATTCAGGAAAAAACGCATACGCCCTTTTTGGCCAAGGGCATGATTGTCGAGGTTTGGCCGCTTTTCCTGTGCTTTCAAGGCGATTCGAATCTACCTCCTGAAATCTGTTTCCTGCAATTCTGCCTTGCTTTCAAATCCTCTTCGGTGCCTTCCCTCAATATATTTGTGGACAAGAGTTATCATTTATAACTCTGCAGGTTTGTGAATTGCAGTGCCCCTGAGCTCCATTGTTCAACTCGCTTACTTGGGAGCTGGCCGCAAAAGCACAGGATTGCTTCAGGCCCTATTCTGGTCCCGGGCGGCAGGCTGAGCCTGTGGTTAATTCTTCTTCCTGATGGGAAAATAGAGTGACCTGTGCCAGTCCCAACACCTAGAGCTAGTCTCTCATTGGTTCCCCCTCTTCCCGTTCATCCTCAGGACAAATCGCAACCTGTACGGAACAGGAGGTTAAAGGTGCTGAGTCTCCAAGGAGGGAGATTGCTAGTAAAGCGGCTGGAATGGCGAACCCGAGCACAAGGAGGTGAGAAATGAGGTGCGTTTTAGAAACCTTTCCCGATCACACGGTGTACCAGCTTCTGGGTTTCTCATGCATGTTTTCGATGTAGGAAGATGCCCTTGAACCTGGAGATTTGGGACCCATGGGATGGGTACCACGCAGTACTACTTTAAAGGGTCTGCGTTTGCTCACCCAACCTCACCAAACCTCTCAGCCCCAGGAGTGTCCACCCTTATGTCTCCGTCAGCTGTGGGTCTAGATATGGTCAATCCAGGTGGCATCACAGCCCCTGAACGAATTGTGTAAGAATTTCTCTCTCTTTCACTGTCTTTGTTTCACGGGTTTTTAAAAGTAATTGATTTTTATAATGGGGTTTAGCTGCTTTTCACTGCTGTGTTTATGCCGCTTTACACCCACTTGACTCACTTACAGAGAGATATCAATACATAGGTTTAAGATTCTTACTAGTCAGATATATTCTTGGGCGGTGAGTAGGGGGTGTTGAGTCCAGTTCCCTGAGCAAGGAGTAGGTCTTGTCTATTACATATTGGGTTTATGGAACGGTATCTGAGCTAATTTGAAACCCGTGTTTTATGCATCCCCCCGCCTCACCTTTCCCGTTGAGCAACCATAGTGTGTTTTCTAAACGTGTGACTCTGTTCCGTTTTGTAATTCAGTTCAAGTGTAGCGGTTTTTACATTCCCTCTATTAGTGATATCTTATGACAAGTGTCTTTTTCTGTGTGACATTTTTCACTTAGAATCGTCGTACCTAAATCCACTCATCATGCTGCTACTAGCCTTATGACCTTGATTTCATGGCTGAGTGATATTCCATTGTACATATGGACCACAACTTCTTTATCCTTTTTTCTCTTTCCTGGGATATTTAAGGTGTAACGAAGTGGAGGTTCTTGTCAAGAGAGCAGCCCTAAACTTTGGGGTGCCTGTGTCTTGCTGATTTTTAGTTTTCCCAATGTATACGCCCATGAGTGGAAGTGCCCTATGCTCTCTAAGCTGAGTTTTTTAGATGTTTCAGGACACACCGTACACTTCTCCAGAGTGGCTGTTGGCAATTTACATCCCGCCCTTCAACGTAGCAAGGCTCCCGGTTCTCCATGGCCTGTCCTGCATTTCTGGTTTTGACACTTTATTCAGCATGGCCCTTTTGACCGATGGGAAGCGAGACTTCTTTGTAGCGCTGATTTGCCTTTCCAGGATGCTTGGTTGGCCAAAAAGGGCGTATGCGTTTTTTCCTGAATATATTCAGGAAAAAACGCATACGCCCTTTTTGGCCAAGGGCATGATTGTCGAGGTTTGGCCGCTTTTCCTGTGCTTTCAAGGCGATTCGAATCTACCTCCTGAAATCTGTTTCCTGCAATTCTGCCTTGCTTTCAAATCCTCTTCGGTGCCTTCCCTCAATATATTTGTGGACAAGAGTTATCATTTATAACTCTGCAGGTTTGTGAATTGCAGTGCCCCTGAGCTCCATTGTTCAACTCGCTTACTTGGGAGCTGGCCGCAAAAGCACAGGATTGCTTCAGGCCCTATTCTGGTCCCGGGCGGCAGGCTGAGCCTGTGGTTAATTCTTCTTCCTGATGGGAAAATAGAGTGACCTGTGCCAGTCCCAACACCTAGAGCTAGTCTCTCATTGGTTCCCCCTCTTCCCGTTCATCCTCAGGACAAATCGCAACCTATACAGAACAGGAGGTTAAAGGTGCTGAGTCTCCAAGGAGGGAGATTGCTAGTAAAGCGGCTGGAATGGCGAACCCGAGCACAAGGAGGTGAGAAATGAGGTGCGTTTTAGAAACCTTTCCCGATCACACGGTGTACCAGCTTCTGGGTTTCTCATGCATGTTTTCGATGTAGGAAGATGCCCTTGAACCTGGAGATTTGGGACCCATGGGATGGGTACCACGCAGTACTACTTTAAAGGGTCTGCGTTTGCTCACCCAACCTCACCAAACCTCTCAGCCCCAGGAGTGTCCACCCTTATGTCTCCGTCAGCTGTGGGTCTAGATATGGTCAATCCAGGTGGCATCACAGCCCCTGAACGAATTGTGTAAGAATTTCTCTCTCTTTCACTGTCTTTGTTTCACGGGTTTTTAAAAGTAATTGATTTTTATAATGGGGTTTAGCTGCTTTTCACTGCTGTGTTTATGCCGCTTTACACCCACTTGACTCACTTACAGAGAGATATCAATACATAGGTTTAAGATTCTTACTAGTCAGATATATTCTTGGGCGGTGAGTAGGGGGTGTTGAGTCCAGTTCCCTGAGCAAGGAGTAGGTCTTGTCTATTACATATTGGGTTTATGGAACGGTATCTGAGCTAATTTGAAACCCGTGTTTTATGCATCCCCCCGCCTCACCTTTCCCGTTGAGCAACCATAGTGTGTTTTCTAAACGTGTGACTCTGTTCCGTTTTGTAATTCAGTTCAAGTGTAGCGGTTTTTACATTCCCTCTATTAGTGATATCTTATGACAAGTGTCTTTTTCTGTGTGACATTTTTCACTTAGAATCGTCGTACCTAAATCCACTCATCATGCTGCTACTAGCCTTATGACCTTGATTTCATGGCTGAGTGATATTCCATTGTACATATGGACCACAACTTCTTTATCCTTTTTTCTCTTTCCTGGGATATTTAAGGTGTAACGAAGTGGAGGTTCTTGTCAAGAGAGCAGCCCTAAACTTTGGGGTGCCTGTGTCTTGCTGATTTTTAGTTTTCCCAATGTATACGCCCATGAGTGGAAGTGCCCTATGCTCTCTAAGCTGAGTTTTTTAGATGTTTCAGGACACACCGTACACTTCTCCAGAGTGGCTGTTGGCAATTTACATCCCGCCCTTCAACGTAGCAAGGCTCCCGGTTCTCCATGGCCTGTCCTGCATTTCTGGTTTTGACACTTTATTCAGCATGGCCCTTTTGACCGATGGGAAGCGAGACTTCTTTGTAGCGCTGATTTGCCTTTCCAGGATGCTTGGTTGGCCAAAAAGGGCGTATGCGTTTTTTCCTGAATATATTCAGGAAAAAACGCATACGCCCTTTTTGGCCAAGGGCATGATTGTCGAGGTTTGGCCGCTTTTCCTGTGCTTTCAAGGCGATTCGAATCTACCTCCTGAAATCTGTTTCCTGCAATTCTGCCTTGCTTTCAAATCCTCTTCGGTGCCTTCCCTCAATATATTTGTGGACAAGAGTTATCATTTATAACTCTGCAGGTTTGTGAATTGCAGTGCCCCTGAGCTCCATTGTTCAACTCGCTTACTTGGGAGCTGGCCGCAAAAGCACAGGATTGCTTCAGGCCCTATTCTGGTCCCGGGCGGCAGGCTGAGCCTGTGGTTAATTCTTCTTCCTGATGGGAAAATAGAGTGACCTGTGCCAGTCCCAACACCTAGAGCTAGTCTCTCATTGGTTCCCCCTCTTCCCGTTCATCCTCAGGACAAATCGCAACCTGTACGGAACAGGAGGTTAAAGGTGCTGAGTCTCCAAGGAGGGAGATTGCTAGTAAAGCGGCTGGAATGGCGAACCCGAGCACAAGGAGGTGAGAAATGAGGTGCGTTTTAGAAACCTTTCCCGATCACACGGTGTACCAGCTTCTGGGTTTCTCATGCATGTTTTCGATGTAGGAAGATGCCCTTGAACCTGGAGATTTGGGACCCATGGGATGGGTACCACGCAGTACTACTTTAAAGGGTCTGCGTTTGCTCACCCAACCTCACCAAACCTCTCAGCCCCAGGAGTGTCCACCCTTATGTCTCCGTCAGCTGTGGGTCTAGATATGGTCAATCCAGGTGGCATCACAGCCCCTGAACGAATTGTGTAAGAATTTCTCTCTCTTTCACTGTCTTTGTTTCACGGGTTTTTAAAAGTAATTGATTTTTATAATGGGGTTTAGCTGCTTTTCACTGCTGTGTTTATGCCGCTTTACACCCACTTGACTCACTTACAGAGAGATATCAATACATAGGTTTAAGATTCTTACTAGTCAGATATATTCTTGGGCGGTGAGTAGGGGGTGTTGAGTCCAGTTCCCTGAGCAAGGAGTAGGTCTTGTCTATTACATATTGGGTTTATGGAACGGTATCTGAGCTAATTTGAAACCCGTGTTTTATGCATCCCCCCGCCTCACCTTTCCCGTTGAGCAACCATAGTGTGTTTTCTAAACGTGTGACTCTGTTCCGTTTTGTAATTCAGTTCAAGTGTAGCGGTTTTTACATTCCCTCTATTAGTGATATCTTATGACAAGTGTCTTTTTCTGTGTGACATTTTTCACTTAGAATCGTCGTACCTAAATCCACTCATCATGCTGCTACTAGCCTTATGACCTTGATTTCATGGCTGAGTGATATCCCATTGTACATATGGACCACAACTTCTTTATCCTTTTTTCTCTTTCCTGGGATATTTAAGGTGTAACGAAGTGGAGGTTCTTGTCAAGAGAGCAGCCCTAAACTTTGGGGTGCCTGTGTCTTGCTGATTTTTAGTTTTCCCAATGTATACGCCCATGAGTGGAAGTGCCCTATGCTCTCTAAGCTGAGTTTTTTAGATGTTTCAGGACACACCGTACACTTCTCCAGAGTGGCTGTTGGCAATTTACATCCCGCCCTTCAACGTAGCAAGGCTCCCGGTTCTCCATGGCCTGTCCTGCATTTCTGGTTTTGACACTTTATTCAGCATGGCCCTTTTGACCGATGGGAAGCGAGACTTCTTTGTAGCGCTGATTTGCCTTTCCAGGATGCTTGGTTGGCCAAAAAGGGCGTATGCGTTTTTTCCTGAATATATTCAGGAAAAAACGCATACGCCCTTTTTGGCCAAGGGCATGATTGTCGAGGTTTGGCCGCTTTTCCTGTGCTTTCAAGGCGATTCGAATCTACCTCCTGAAATCTGTTTCCTGCAATTCTGCCTTGCTTTCAAATCCTCTTCGGTGCCTTCCCTCAATATATTTGTGGACAAGAGTTATCATTTATAACTCTGCAGGTTTGTGAATTGCAGTGCCCCTGAGCTCCATTGTTCAACTCGCTTACTTGGGAGCTGGCCGCAAAAGCACAGGATTGCTTCAGGCCCTATTCTGGTCCCGGGCGGCAGGCTGAGCCTGTGGTTAATTCTTCTTCCTGATGGGAAAATAGAGTGACCTGTGCCAGTCCCAACACCTAGAGCTAGTCTCTCATTGGTTCCCCCTCTTCCCGTTCATCCTCAGGACAAATCGCAACCTGTACGGAACAGGAGGTTAAAGGTGCTGAGTCTCCAAGGAGGGAGATTGCTAGTAAAGCGGCTGGAATGGCGAACCCGAGCACAAGGAGGTGAGAAATGAGGTGCGTTTTAGAAACCTTTCCCGATCACACGGTGTACCAGCTTCTGGGTTTCTCATGCATGTTTTCGATGTAGGAAGATGCCCTTGAACCTGGAGATTTGGGACCCATGGGATGGGTACCACGCAGTACTACTTTAAAGGGTCTGCGTTTGCTCACCCAACCTCACCAAACCTCTCAGCCCCAAGAGTGTCCACCCTTATGTCTCCGTCAGCAGTGGGTCTAGATATGGTCAATCCAGGTGGCATCACAGCCCCTGAACGAATTGTGTAAGAATTTCTATCTCTTTCACTGTCTTTGTTTCACGGGTTTTTAAAAGTAATTGATTTTTATAATGGGGTTTAGCTGCTTTTCACTGCTGTGTTTATGCCGCTTTACACCCACTTGACTCACTTACAGAGAGATATCAATACATAGGTTTAAGATTCTTACTAGTCAGATATATTCTTGGGTGGTGAGTAGGGGGTGTTGAGTCCAGTTCCCTGAGCAAGGAGTAGGTCTTGTCTATTACATATTGGGTTTATGGAACGGTATCTGAGCTAATTTGAAACCCGTGTTTTATGCATCCCCCCGCCTCACCTTTCCCGTTGAGCAGCCATAGTGTGTTTTCTAAACGTGTGACTCTGTTCCGTTTTGTAATTCAGTTCAAGTGTAGCGGTTTTTACATTCCCTCTATTAGTGATATCTTATGACAAGTGTCTTTTTCTGTGTGACTTTTTTCACTTAGAATCGTCGTACCTAAATCCACTCATCATGCTGCTACTAGCCTTATGACCTTGATTTCATGGCTGAGTGATATTCCATTGTACATATGGACCACAACTTCTTTATCCTTTTTTCTCTTTCCTGGGATATTTAAGGTGTAACGAAGTGGAGGTTCTTGTCAAGAGAGCAGCCCTAAACTTTGGGGTGCCTGTGTCTTGCTGATTTTTAGTTTTCCCAATGTATACGCCCATGAGTGGAAGTGCCCTATGCTCTCTAAGCTGAGTTTTTTAGATGTTTCAGGACACACCGTACACTTCTCCAGAGTGGCTGTTGGCAATTTACATCCCGCCCTTCAGCGTAGCAAGGCTCCCGGTTCTCCATGGCCTGTCCTGCATTTCTGGTTTTGACACTTTATTCAGCATGGCCCTTTTGACCGATGGGAAGCGAGACTTCTTTGTAGCGCTGATTTGCCTTTCCAGGATGCTTGGTTGGCCAAAAAGGGCGTATGCGTTTTTTCCTGAATATATTCAGGAAAAAACGCATACGCCCTTTTTGGCCAAGGGCATGATTGTCGAGGTTTGGCCGCTTTTCCTGTGCTTTCAAGGCGATTCGAATCTACCTCCTGAAATCTGTTTCCTGCAATTCTGCCTTGCTTTCAAATCCTCTTCGTTGCCTTCCCTCAATATATTTGTGGACGAGAGTTATCATTTATAACTCTGCAGGTTTGAGAATTGCAGTCCCCGTGAGCTCCATTGTTCAACTCGCTTACTTGGGAGCTGGCCGCAAAAGCACAGGATTGCTTCAGGCCCTATTCTGGTCCCGGGCGGCAGGCTGAGCCTGTGGTTAATTCTTCTTCCTGATGGGAAAATAGAGTGACCTGTGCCAGTCCCAACACCTAGAGCTAGTCTCTCATTGGTTCCCCCTCTTCCCGTTCATCCTCAGGACAAATCGCAACCTGTACGGAACAGGAGGTTAAAGGTGCTGAGTCTCCAAGGAGGGAGATTGCTAGTAAAGCGGCTGGAATGGCGAACCCGAGCACAAGGAGGTGAGAAATGAGGTGCGTTTTAGAAACCTTTCCCGATCACACGGTGTACCATCTTCTGGGTTTCTCATGCATGTTTTCGATGTAGGAAGATGCCCTTGAACCTGGAGATTTGGGACCCATGGGATGGGTACCACGCAGTACTACTTTAAAGGGTCTGCGTTTGCTCACCCAACCTCACCAAACCTCTCAGCCCCAGGAGTGTCCACCCTTATGTCTCCGTCAGCTGTGGGTCTAGATATGGTCAATCCAGGTGGCATCACAGCCCCTGAACGAATTGTGTAAGAATTTCTCTCTCTTTCACTGTCTTTGTTTCACGGGTTTTTAAAAGTAATTGATTTTTATAATGGGGTTTAGCTGCTTTTCACTGCTGTGTTTATGCCGCTTTACACCCACTTGACTCACTTACAGAGAGATATCAATACATAGGTTTAAGATTCTTACTAGTCAGATATATTCTTGGGCGGTGAGTAGGGGGTGTTGAGTCCAGTTCCCTGAGCAAGGAGTAGGTCTTGTCTATTACATATTGGGTTTATGGAACGGTATCTGAGCTAATTTGAAACCCGTGTTTTATGCATCCCCCCGCCTCACCTTTCCCGTTGAGCAGCCATAGTGTGTTTTCTAAACGTGTGACTCTGTTCCGTTTTGTAATTCAGTTCCAGTGTAGCGGTTTTTACATTCCCTCTATTAGTGATATCTTATGACAAGTGTCTTTTTCTGTGTGACATTTTTCACTTAGAATCGTCGTACCTAAATCCACTCATCATGCTGCTACTAGCCTTATGACCTTGATTTCATGGCTGAGTGATATTCCATTGTACATAAGGACCACAACTTCTTTATCCTTTTTTCTCTTTCCTGGGATATTTAAGGTGTAACGAAGTGGAGGTTCTTGTCAAGAGAGCAGCCCTAAACTTTGGGGTGCCTGTGTCTTGCTGATTTTTAGTTTTCCCAATGTATACGCCCATGAGTGGAAGTGCCCTATGCTCTCTAAGCTGAGTTTTTTAGATGTTTCAGGACACACCGTACACTTCTCCAGAGTGGCTGTTGGCAATTTACATCCCGCCCTTCAGCGTAGCAAGGCTCCCGGTTCTCCATGGCCTGTCCTGCATTTCTGGTTTTGACACTTTATTCAGCATGGCCCTTTTGACCGATGGGAAGCGAGACTTCTTTGTAGCGCTGATTTGCCTTTCCAGGATGCTTGGTTGGCCAAAAAGGGCGTATGCGTTTTTTCCTGAATATATTCAGGAAAAAACGCATACGCCCTTTTTGGCCAAGGGCATGATTGTCGAGGTTTGGCCGCTTTTCCTGTGCTTTCAAGGCGATTCGAATCTACCTCCTGAAATCTGTTTCCTGCAATTCTGCCTTGCTTTCAAATCCTCTTCGGTGCCTTCCCTCAATATATTTGTGGACGAGAGTTATCATTTATAACTCTGCAGGTTTGTGAATTGCAGTGCCCCTGAGCTCCATTGTTCAACTCGCTTACTTGGGAGCTGGCCGCAAAAGCACAGGATTGCTTCAGGCCCTATTCTGGTCCCGGGCGGCAGGCTGAGCCTGTGGTTAATTCTTCTTCCTGATGGGAAAATAGAGTGACCTGTGCCAGTCCCAACACCTAGAGCTAGTCTCTCATTGGTTCCCCCTCTTCCCGTTCATCCTCAGGACAAATCGCAACCTGTACGGAACAGGAGGTTAAAGGTGCTGAGTCTCCAAGGAGGGAGATTGCTAGTAAAGCGGCTGGAATGGCGAGCCCGAGCACAAGGAGGTGAGAAATGAGGTGCGTTTTAGAAACCTTTCCCGATCACACGGTGTACCAGCTTCTGGGTTTCTCATGCATGTTTTCGATGTAGGAAGATGCCCTTGAACCTGGAGATTTGGGACCCATGGGATGGGTACCACGCAGTACTACTTTAAAGGGTCTGCGTTTGCTCACCCAACCTCACCAAACCTCTCAGCCCCAAGAGTGTCCACCCTTATGTCTCCGTCAGCTGTGGGTCTAGATATGGTCAATCCAGGTGGCATCACAGCCCCTGAACGAATTGTGTAAGAATTTCTCTCTCTTTCACTGTCTTTGTTTCACGGGTTTTTAAAAGTAATTGATTTTTATAATGGGGTTTAGCTGCTTTTCACTGCTGTGTTTATGCCGCTTTACACCCACTTGACTCACTTACAGAGAGATATCAATACATAGGTTTAAGATTCTTACTAGTCAGATATATTCTTGGGCGGTGAGTAGGGGGTGTTGAGTCCAGTTCCCTGAGCAAGGAGTAGGTCTTGTCTATTACATATTGGGTTTATGGAACGGTATCTGAGCTAATTTGAAACCCGTGTTTTATGCATCCCCCCGCCTCACCTTTCCCGTTGAGCAGCCATAGTGTGTTTTCTAAACGTGTGACTCTGTTCCGTTTTGTAATTCAGTTCAAGTGTAGCGGTTTTTACATTCCCTCTATTAGTGATATCTTATGACAAGTGTCTTTTTCTCTGTGACTTTTTTCACTTAGAATCGTCGTACCTAAATCCACTCATCATGCTGCTACTAGCCTTATGACCTTGATTTCATGGCTGAGTGATATTCCATTGTACATAAGGACCACAACTTCTTTATCCTTTTTTCTCTTTCCTGGGATATTTAAGGTGTAACGAAGTGGAGGTTCTTGTCAAGAGAGCAGCCCTAAACTTTGGGGTGCCTGTGTCTTGCTGATTTTTAGTTTTCCCAATGTATACGCCCATGAGTGGAAGTGCCCTATGCTCTCTAAGCTGAGTTTTTTAGATGTTTCAGGACACACCGTACACTTCTCCAGAGTGGCTGTTGGCAATTTACATCCCGCCCATCAGCGTAGCAAGGCTCCCGGTTCTCCATGGCCTGTCCTGCATTTCTGGTTTTGACACTTTATTCAGCATGGCCCTTTTGACCGATGGGAAGCGAGACTTCTTTGTAGCGCTGATTTGCCTTTCCAGGTTGCTTGGTTGGCCAAAAAGGGCGTATGCGTTTTTTCCTGAATATATTCAGGAAAAAACGCATACGCCCTTTTTGGCCAAGGGCATGATTGTCGAGGTTTGGCCGCTTTTCCTGTGCTTTCAAGGCAATTCGAATCTACCTCCTGAAATCTGTTTCCTGCAATTCTGCCTTGCTTTCAAATCCTCTTCGGTGCCTTCCCTCAATATATTTGTGGACAAGAGTTATCATTTATAACTCTGCAGGTTTGTGAATTGCAGTGCCCCTGAGCTCCATTGTTCAACTCGCTTACTTGGGAGCTGGCCGCAAAAGCACAGGATTGCTTCAGGCCCTATTCTGGTCCCGGGCGGCAGGCTGAGCCTGTGGTTAATTCTTCTTCCTGATGGGAAAATAGAGTGACCTGTGCCAGTCCCAACACCTAGAGCTAGTCTCTCATTGGTTCCCCCTCTTCCCGTTCATCCTCAGGACAAATCGCAACCTGTACGGAACAGGAGGTTAAAGGTGCTGAGTCTCCAAGGAGGGAGATTGCTAGTAAAGCGGCTGGAATGGCGAACCCGAGCACAAGGAGGTGAGAAATGAGGTGCGTTTTAGAAACCTTTCCCGATCACACGGTGTACCAGCTTCTGGGTTTCTCATGCATGTTTTCGATGTAGGAAGATGCCCTTGAACCTGGAGATTTGGGACCCATGGGATGGGTACCACGCAGTACTACTTTAAAGGGTCTGCGTTTGCTCACCCAACCTCACCAAACCTCTCAGCCCCAGGAGTGTCCACCCTTATGTCTCCGTCAGCTGTGGGTCTAGATATGGTCAATCCAGGTGGCATCACAGCCCCTGAACGAATTGTGTAAGAATTTCTCTCTCTTTCACTGTCTTTGTTTCACGGGTTTTTAAAAGTAATTGATTTTTATAATGGGGTTTAGCTGCTTTTCACTGCTGTGTTTATGCCGCTTTACACCCACTTGACTCACTTACAGAGAGATATCAATACATAGGTTTAAGATTCTTACTAGTCAGATATATTCTTGGGCGGTGAGTAGGGGGTGTTGAGTCCAGTTCCCTGAGCAAGGAGTAGGTCTTGTCTATTACATATTGGGTTTATGGAACGGTATCTGAGCTAATTTGAAACCCGTGTTTTATGCATCCCCCCGCCTCACCTTTCCCGTTGAGCAGCCATAGTGTGTTTTCTAAACGTGTGACTCTGTTCCGTTTTGTAATTCAGTTCAAGTGTAGCGGTTTTTACATTCCCTCTATTAGTGATATCTTATGACAAGTGTCTTTTTCTGTGTGACTTTTTTCACTTAGAATCGTCGTACCTAAATCCACTCATCATGCTGCTACTAGCCTTATGACCTTGATTTCATGGCTGAGTGATATTCCATTGTACATAAGGACCACAACTTCTTTATCCTTTTTTCTCTTTCCTGGGATATTTAAGGTGTAACGAAGTGGAGGTTCTTGTCAAGAGAGCAGCCCTAAACTTTGGGGTGCCTGTGTCTTGCTGATTTTTAGTTTTCCCAATGTATACGCCCATGAGTGGAAGTGCCCTATGCTCTCTAAGCTGAGTTTTTTAGATGTTTCAGGACACACCGTACACTTCTCCAGAGTGGCTGTTGGCAATTTACATCCCGCCCTTCAACGTAGCAAGGCTCCCGGTTCTCCATGGCCTGTCCTGCATTTCTGGTTTTGACACTTTATTCAGCATGGCCCTTTTGACCGATGGGAAGCGAGACTTCTTTGTAGCGCTGATTTGCCTTTCCAGGATGCTTGGTTGGCCAAAAAGGGCGTATGCGTTTTTTCCTGAATATATTCAGGAAAAAACGCATACGCCCTTTTTGGCCAAGGGCATGATTGTCGAGGTTTGGCCGCTTTTCCTGTGCTTTCAAGGCGATTCGAATCTACCTCCTGAAATCTGTTTCCTGCAATTCTGCCTTGCTTTCAAATCCTCTTCGGTGCCTTCCCTCAATATATTTGTGGACAAGAGTTATCATTTATAACTCTGCAGGTTTGTGAATTGCAGTGCCCCTGAGCTCCATTGTTCAACTCGCTTACTTGGGAGCTGGCCGCAAAAGCACAGGATTGCTTCAGGCCCTATTCTGGTCCCGGGCGGCAGGCTGAGCCTGTGGTTAATTCTTCTTCCTGATGGGAAAATAGAGTGACCTGTGCCAGTCCCAACACCTAGAGCTAGTCTCTCATTGGTTCCCCCTCTTCCCGTTCATCCTCAGGACAAATCGCAACCTGTACGGAACAGGAGGTTAAAGGTGCTGAGTCTCCAAGGAGGGAGATTGCTAGTAAAGCGGCTGGAATGGCGAACCCGAGCACAAGGAGGTGAGAAATGAGGTGCGTTTTAGAAACCTTTCCCGATCACACGGTGTACCAGCTTCTGGGTTTCTCATGCATGTTTTCGATGTAGGAAGATGCCCTTGAACCTGGAGATTTGGGACCCATGGGATGGGTACCACGCAGTACTACTTTAAAGGGTCTGCGTTTGCTCACCCAACCTCACCAAACCTCTCAGCCCCAGGAGTGTCCACCCTTATGACTCCGTCAGCTGTGGGTCTAGATATGGTCAATCCAGGTGGCATCACAGCCCCTGAACGAATTGTGTAAGAATTTCTCTCTCTTTCACTGTCTTTGTTTCACGGGTTTTTAAAAGTAATTGATTTTTATAATGGGGTTTAGCTGCTTTTCACTGCTGTGTATATGCCGCTTTACACCCACTTGACTCACTTACAGAGAGATATCAATACATAGGTTTAAGATTCTTACTAGTCAGATATATTCTTGGGCGGTGAGTAGGGGGTGTTGAGTCCAGTTCCCTGAGCAAGGAGTAGGTCTTGTCTATTACATATTGGGTTTATGGAACGGTATCTGAGCTAATTTGAAACCCGTGTTTTATGCATCCCCCCGCCTCACCTTTCCCGTTGAGCAACCATAGTGTGTTTTCTAAACGTGTGACTCTGTTCCGTTTTGTAATTCAGTTCAAGTGTAGCGGTTTTTACATTCCCTCTATTAGTGATATCTTATGACAAGTGTCTTTTTCTGTGTGACATTTTTCACTTAGAATCGTCGTACCTAAATCCACTCATCATGCTGCTACTAGCCTTATGACCTTGATTTCATGGCTGAGTGATATTCCATTGTACATATGGACCACAACTTCTTTATCCTTTTTTCTCTTTCCTGGGATATTTAAGGTGTAACGAAGTGGAGGTTCTTGTCAAGAGAGCAGCCCTAAACTTTGGGGTGCCTGTGTCTTGCTGATTTTTAGTTTTCCCAATGTATACGCCCATGAGTGGAAGTGCCCTATGCTCTCTAAGCTGAGTTTTTTAGATGTTTCAGGACACACCGTACACTTCTCCAGAGTGGCTGTTGGCAATTTACATCCCGCCCTTCAACGTAGCAAGGCTCCCGGTTCTCCATGGCCTGTCCTGCATTTCTGGTTTTGACACTTTATTCAGCATGGCCCTTTTGACCGATGGGAAGCGAGACTTCTTTGTAGCGCTGATTTGCCTTTCCAGGATGCTTGGTTGGCCAAAAAGGGCGTATGCGTTTTTTCCTGAATATATTCAGGAAAAAACGCATACGCCCTTTTTGGCCAAGGGCATGATTGTCGAGGTTTGGCCGCTTTTCCTGTGCTTTCAAGGCGATTCGAATCTACCTCCTGAAATCTGTTTCCTGCAATTCTGCCTTGCTTTCAAATCCTCTTCGGTGCCTTCCCTCAATATATTTGTGGACAAGAGTTATCATTTATAACTCTGCAGGTTTGTGAATTGCAGTGCCCCTGAGCTCCATTGTTCAACTCGCTTACTTGGGAGCTGGCCGCAAAAGCACAGGATTGCTTCAGGCCCTATTCTGGTCCCGGGCGGCAGGCTGAGCCTGTGGTTAATTCTTCTTCCTGATGGGAAAATAGAGTGACCTGTGCCAGTCCCAACACCTAGAGCTAGTCTCTCATTGGTTCCCCCTCTTCCCGTTCATCCTCAGGACAAATCGCAACCTGTACGGAACAGGAGGTTAAAGGTGCTGAGTCTCCAAGGAGGGAGATTGCTAGTAAAGCGGCTGGAATGGCGAACCCGAGCACAAGGAGGTGAGAAATGAGGTGCGTTTTAGAAACCTTTCCCGATCACACGGTGTACCAGCTTCTGGGTTTCTCATGCATGTTTTCGATGTAGGAAGATGCCCTTGAACCTGGAGATTTGGGACCCATGGGATGGGTACCACGCAGTACTACTTTAAAGGGTCTGCGTTTGCTCACCCAACCTCACCAAACCTCTCAGCCCCAGGAGTGTCCACCCTTATGACTCCGTCAGCTGTGGGTCTAGATATGGTCAATCCAGGTGGCATCACAGCCCCTGAACGAATTGTGTAAGAATTTCTCTCTCTTTCACTGTCTTTGTTTCACGGGTTTTTAAAAGTAATTGATTTTTATAATGGGGTTTAGCTGCTTTTCACTGCTGTGTATATGCCGCTTTACACCCACTTGACTCACTTACAGAGAGATATCAATACATAGGTTTAAGATTCTTACTAGTCAGATATATTCTTGGGCGGTGAGTAGGGGGTGTTGAGTCCAGTTCCCTGAGCAAGGAGTAGGTCTTGTCTATTACATATTGGGTTTATGGAACGGTATCTGAGCTAATTTGAAACCCGTGTTTTATGCATCCCCCCGCCTCACCTTTCCCGTTGAGCAACCATAGTGTGTTTTCTAAACGTGTGACTCTGTTCCGTTTTGTAATTCAGTTCAAGTGTAGCGGTTTTTACATTCCCTCTATTAGTGATATCTTATGACAAGTGTCTTTTTCTGTGTGACATTTTTCACTTAGAATCGTCGTACCTAAATCCACTCATCATGCTGCTACTAGCCTTATGACCTTGATTTCATGGCTGAGTGATATTCCATTGTACATATGGACCACAACTTCTTTATCCTTTTTTCTCTTTCCTGGGATATTTAAGGTGTAACGAAGTGGAGGTTCTTGTCAAGAGAGCAGCCCTAAACTTTGGGGTGCCTGTGTCTTGCTGATTTTTAGTTTTCCCAATGTATACGCCCATGAGTGGAAGTGCCCTATGCTCTCTAAGCTGAGTTTTTTAGATGTTTCAGGACACACCGTACACTTCTCCAGAGTGGCTGTTGGCAATTTACATCCCGCCCTTCAACGTAGCAAGGCTCCCGGTTCTCCATGGCCTGTCCTGCATTTCTGGTTTTGACACTTTATTCAGCATGGCCCTTTTGACCGATGGGAAGCGAGACTTCTTTGTAGCGCTGATTTGCCTTTCCAGGATGCTTGGTTGGCCAAAAAGGGCGTATGCGTTTTTTCCTGAATATATTCAGGAAAAAACGCATACGCCCTTTTTGGCCAAGGGCATGATTGTCGAGGTTTGGCCGCTTTTCCTGTGCTTTCAAGGCGATTCGAATCTACCTCCTGAAATCTGTTTCCTGCAATTCTGCCTTGCTTTCAAATCCTCTTCGGTGCCTTCCCTCAATATATTTGTGGACAAGAGTTATCATTTATAACTCTGCAGGTTTGTGAATTGCAGTGCCCCTGAGCTCCATTGTTCAACTCGCTTACTTGGGAGCTGGCCGCAAAAGCACAGGATTGCTTCAGGCCCTATTCTGGTCCCGGGCGGCAGGCTGAGCCTGTGGTTAATTCTTCTTCCTGATGGGAAAATAGAGTGACCTGTGCCAGTCCCAACACCTAGAGCTAGTCTCTCATTGGTTCCCCCTCTTCCCGTTCATCCTCAGGACAAATCGCAACCTGTACGGAACAGGAGGTTAAAGGTGCTGAGTCTCCAAGGAGGGAGATTGCTAGTAAAGCGGCTGGAATGGCGAACCCGAGCACAAGGAGGTGAGAAATGAGGTGCGTTTTAGAAACCTTTCCCGATCACACGGTGTACCAGCTTCTGGGTTTCTCATGCATGTTTTCAATGTAGGAAGATGCCCTTGAACCTGGAGATTTGGGACCCATGGGATGGGTACCACGCAGTACTACTTTAAAGGGTCTGCGTTTGCTCACCCAACCTCACCAAACCTCTCAGCCCCAGGAGTGTCCACCCTTATGTCTCCGTCAGCTGTGGGTATAGATATGGTCAATCCAGGTGGCATCACAGCCCCTGAACGAATTGTGTAAGAATTTCTCTCTCTTTCACTGTCTTTGTTTCACGGGTTTTTAAAAGTAATTGATTTTTATAATGGGGTTTAGCTGCTTTTCACTGCTGTGTTTATGCCGCTTTACACCCACTTGACTCACTTACAGAGAGATATCAATACATAGGTTTAAGATTCTTACTAGTCAGATATATTCTTGGGCGGTGAGTAGGGGGTGTTGAGTCCAGTTCCCTGAGCAAGGAGTAGGTCTTGTCTATTACATATTGGGTTTATGGAACGGTATCTGAGCTAATTTGAAACCCGTGTTTTATGCATCCCCCCGCCTCACCTTTCCCGTTGAGCAACCATAGTGTGTTTTCTAAACGTGTGACTCTGTTCCGTTTTGTAATTCAGTTCAAGTGTAGCGGTTTTTACATTCCCTCTATTAGTGATATCTTATGACAAGTGTCTTTTTCTGTGTGACATTTTTCACTTAGAATCGTCGTACCTAAATCCACTCATCATGCTGCTACTAGCCTTATGACCTTGATTTCATGGCTGAGTGATATTCCATTGTACATATGGACCACAACTTCTTTATCCTTTTTTCTCTTTCCTGGGATATTTAAGGTGTAACGAAGTGGAGGTTCTTGTCAAGAGAGCAGCCCTAAACTTTGGGGTGCCTGTGTCTTGCTGATTTTTAGTTTTCCCAATGTATACGCCCATGAGTGGAAGTGCCCTATGCTCTCTAAGCTGAGTTTTTTAGATGTTTCAGGACACACCGTATACTTCTCCAGAGTGGCTGTTGGCAATTTACATCCCGCCCTTCAACGTACCAAGGCTCCCGGTTCTCCATGGCCTGTCCTGCATTTCTGGTTTTGACACTTTATTCAGCATGGCCCTTTTGACCGATGGGAAGCGAGACTTCTTTGTAGCGCTGATTTGCCTTTCCAGGATGCTTGGTTGGCCAAAAAGGGCGTATGCGTTTTTTCCTGAATATATTCAGGAAAAAACGCATACGCCCTTTTTGGCCAAGGGCATGATTGTCGAGGTTTGGCCGCTTTTCCTGTGCTTTCAAGGCGATTCGAATCTACCTCCTGAAATCTGTTTCCTGCAATTCTGCCTTGCTTTCAAATCCTCTTCGGTGCCTTCCCTCAATATATTTGTGGACGAGAGTTATCATTTATAACTCTGCAGGTTTGTGAATTGCAGTGCCCCTGAGCTCCATTGTTCAACTCGCTTACTTGGGAGCTGGCCGCAAAAGCACAGGATTGCTTCAGGCCCTATTCTGGTCCCGGGCGGCAGGCTGAGCCTGTGGTTAATTCTTCTTCCTGATGGGAAAATAGAGTGACCTGTGCCAGTCCCAACACCTAGAGCTAGTCTCTCATTGGTTCCCCCTCTTCCCGTTCATCCTCAGGACAAATCGCAACCTGTACGGAACAGGAGGTTAAAGGTGCTGAGTCTCCAAGGAGGGAGATTGCTAGTAAAGCGGCTGGAATGGCGAACCCGAGCACAAGGAGGTGAGAAATGAGGTGCGTTTTAGAAACCTTTCCCGATCACACGGTGTACCAGCTTCTGGGTTTCTCATGCATGTTTTCGATGTAGGAAGATGCCCTTGAACCTGGAGATTTGGGACCCATGGGATGGGTACCACGCAGTACTACTTTAAAGGGTCTGCGTTTGCTCACCCAACCTCACCAAACCTCTCAGCCCCAAGAGTGTCCACCCTTATGTCTCCGTCAGCTGTGGGTCTAGATATGGTCAATCCAGGTGGCATCACAGCCCCTGAACGAATTGTGTAAGAATTTCTCTCTTTTTCACTGTCTTTGTTTCACGGGTTTTTAAAAGTAATTGATTTTTATAATGGGGTTTAGCTGCTTTTCACTGCTGTGTTTATGCCGCTTTACACCCACTTGACTCACTTACAGAGAGATATCAATACATAGGTTTAAGATTCTTACTAGTCAGATATATTCTTGGGCGGTGAGTAGGGGGTGTTGAGTCCAGTTCCCTGAGCAAGGAGTAGGTCTTGTCTATTACATATTGGGTTTATGGAACGGTATCTGAGCTAATTTGAAACCCGTGTTTTATGCATCCCCCCGCCTCACCTTTCCCGTTGAGCAGCCATAGTGTGTTTTCTAAACGTGTGACTCTGTTCCGTTTTGTAATTCAGTTCAAGTGTAGCGGTTTTTACATTCCCTCTATTAGTGATATCTTATGACAAGTGTCTTTTTCTGTGTGACTTTTTTCACTTAGAATCGTCGTACCTAAATCCACTCATCATGCTGCTACTAGCCTTATGACCTTGATTTCATGGCTGAGTGATATTCCATTTTACATATGGACCACAACTTCTTTATCCTTTTTTCTCTTTCCTGGGATATTTAAGGTGTAACGAAGTGGAGGTTCTTGTCAAGAGAGCAGCCCTAAACTTTGGGGTGCCTGTGTCTTGCTGATTTTTAGTTTTCCCAATGTATACGCCCATGAGTGGAAGTGCCCTATGCTCTCTAAGCTGAGTTTTTTAGATGTTTCAGGACACACCGTACACTTCTCCAGAGTGGCTGTTGGCAATTTACATCCCGCCCTTCAGCGTAGCAAGGCTCCCGGTTCTCCATGGCCTGTCCTGCATTTCTGGTTTTGACACTTTATTCAGCATGGCCCTTTTGACCGATGGGAAGCGAGACTTCTTTGTAGCGCTGATTTGCCTTTCCAGGTTGCTTGGTTGGCCAAAAAGGGCGTATGCGTTTTTTCCTGAATATATTCAGGAAAAAACGCATACGCCCTTTTTGGCCAAGGGCATGATTGTCGAGGTTTGGCCGCTTTTCCTGTGCTTTCAAGGCGATTCGAATCTACCTCCTGAAATCTGTTTCCTGCAATTCTGCCTTGCTTTCAAATCCTCTTCGGTGCCTTCCCTCAATATATTTGTGGACAAGAGTTATCATTTATAACTCTGCAGGTTTGTGAATTGCAGTGCCCCTGAGCTCCATTGTTCAACTCGCTTACTTGGGAGCTGGCCGCAAAAGCACAGGATTGCTTCAGGCCCTATTCTGGTCCCGGGCGGCAGGCTGAGCCTGTGGTTAATTCTTCTTCCTGATGGGAAAATAGAGTGACCTGTGCCAGTCCCAACACCTAGAGCTAGTCTCTCATTGGTTCCCCCTCTTCCCGTTCATCCTCAGGACAAATCGCAACCTATACAGAACAGGAGGTTAAAGGTGCTGAGTCTCCAAGGAGGGAGATTGCTAGTAAAGCGGCTGGAATGGCGAACCCGAGCACAAGGAGGTGAGAAATGAGGTGCGTTTTAGAAACCTTTCCCGATCACACGGTGTACCAGCTTCTGGGTTTCTCATGCATGTTTTCGATGTAGGAAGATGCCCTTGAACCTGGAGATTTGGGACCCATGGGATGGGTACCACGCAGTACTACTTTAAAGGGTCTGCGTTTGCTCACCCAACCTCACCAAACCTCTCAGCCCCAGGAGTGTCCACCCTTATGTCTCCGTCAGCTGTGGGTCTAGATATGGTCAATCCAGGTGGCATCACAGCCCCTGAACGAATTGTGTAAGAATTTCTCTCTCTTTCACTGTCTTTGTTTCACGGGTTTTTAAAAGTAATTGATTTTTATAATGGGGTTTAGCTGCTTTTCACTGCTGTGTTTATGCCGCTTTACACCCACTTGACTCACTTACAGAGAGATATCAATACATAGGTTTAAGATTATTACTAGTCAGATATATTCTTGGGCGGTGAGTAGGGGGTGTTGAGTCCAGTTCCCTGAGCAAGGAGTAGGTCTTGTCTATTACATATTGGGTTTATGGAACGGTATCTGAGCTAATTTGAAACCCGTGTTTTATGCATCCCCCCGCCTCACCTTTCCCGTTGAGCAGCCATAGTGTGTTTTCTAAACGTGTGACTCTGTTCCGTTTTGTAATTCAGTTCAAGTGTAGCGGTTTTTACATTCCCTCTATTAGTGATATCTTATGACAAGTGTCTTTTTCTGTGTGACTTTTTTCACTTAGAATCGTCGTACCTAAATCCACTCATCATGCTGCTACTAGCCTTATGACCTTGATTTCATGGCTGAGTGATATTCCATTGTACATAAGGACCACAACTTCTTTATCCTTTTTTCTCTTTCCTGGGATATTTAAGGTGTAACGAAGTGGAGGTTCTTGTCAAGAGAGCAGCCCTAAACTTTGGGGTGCCTGTGTCTTGCTGATTTTTAGTTTTCCCAATGTATACGCCCATGAGTGGAAGTGCCCTATGCTCTCTAAGCTGAGTTTTTTAGATGTTTCAGGACACACCGTACACTTCTCCAGAGTGGCTGTTGGCAATTTACATCCCGCCCTTCAACGTAGCAAGGCTCCCGGTTCTCCATGGCCTGTCCTGCATTTCTGGTTTTGACACTTTATTCAGCATGGCCCTTTTGACCGATGGGAAGCGAGACTTCTTGGTAGCGCTGATTTGCCTTTCCAGGATGCTTGGTTGGCCAAAAAGGGCGTATGCGTTTTTTCCTGAATATATTCAGGAAAAAACGCATACGCCCTTTTTGGCCAAGGGCATGATTGTCGAGGTTTGGCCGCTTTTCCTGTGCTTTCAAGGCGATTCGAATCTACCTCCTGAAATCTGTTTCCTGCAATTCTGCCTTGCTTTCAAATCCTCTTCGGTGCCTTCCCTCAATATATTTGTGGACAAGAGTTATCATTTATAACTCTGCAGGTTTGTGAATTGCAGTGCCCCTGAGCTCCATTGTTCAACTCGCTTACTTGGGAGCTGGCCGCAAAAGCACAGGATTTCTTCAGGCCCTATTCTGGTCCCGGGCGGCAGGCTGAGCCTGTGGTTAATTCTTCTTCCTGATGGGAAAATAGAGTGACCTGTGCCAGTCCCAACACCTAGAGCTAGTCTCTCATTGGTTCCCCCTCTTCCCGTTCATCCTCAGGACAAATCGCAACCTGTACGGAACAGGAGGTTAAAGGTGCTGAGTCTCCAAGGAGGGAGATTGCTAGTAAAGCGGCTGGAATGGCGAACCCGAGCACAAGGAGGTGAGAAATGAGGTGCGTTTTAGAAACCTTTCCCGATCACACGGTGTACCAGCTTCTGGGTTTCTCATGCATGTTTTCGATGTAGGAAGATGCCCTTGAACCTGGAGATTTGGGACCCATGGGATGGGTACCACGCAGTACTACTTTAAAGGGTCTGCGTTTGCTCACCCAACCTCACCAAACCTCTCAGCCCCAGGAGTGTCCACCCTTATGACTCCGTCAGCTGTGGGTCTAGATATGGTCAATCCAGGTGGCATCACAGCCCCTGAACGAATTGTGTAAGAATTTCTCTCTCTTTCACTGTCTTTGTTTCACGGGTTTTTAAAAGTAATTGATTTTTATAATGGGGTTTAGCTGCTTTTCACTGCTGTGTTTATGCCGCTTTACACCCACTTGACTCACTTACAGAGAGATATCAATACATAGGTTTAAGATTCTTACTAGTCAGATATATTCTTGGGCGGTGAGTAGGGGGTGTTGAGTCCAGTTCCCTGAGCAAGGAGTAGGTCTTGTCTATTACATATTGGGTTTATGGAACGGTATCTGAGCTAATTTGAAACCCGTGTTTTATGCATCCCCCCGCCTCACCTTTCCCGTTGAGCAACCATAGTGTGTTTTCTAAACGTGTGACTCTGTTCCGTTTTGTAATTCAGTTCAAGTGTAGCGGTTTTTACATTCCCTCTATTAGTGATATCTTATGACAAGTGTCTTTTTCTGTGTGACTTTTTTCACTTAGAATCGTCGTACCTAAATCCACTCATCATGCTGCTACTAGCCTTATGACCTTGATTTCATGGCTGAGTGATATTCCATTGTACATATGGACCACAACTTCTTTATCCTTTTTTCTCTTTCCTGGGATATTTAAGGTGTAACGAAGTGGAGGTTCTTGTCAAGAGAGCAGCCCTAAACTTTGGGGTGCCTGTGTCTTGCTGATTTTTAGTTTTCCCAATGTATACGCCCATGAGTGGAAGTGCCCTATGCTCTCTAAGCAGAGTTTTTTAGATGTTTCAGGACACACCGTACACTTCTCCAGAGTGGCTGTTGGCAATTTACATCCCGCCCTTCAACGTAGCAAGGCTCCCGGTTCTCCATGGCCTGTCCTGCATTTCTGGTTTTGACACTTTATTCAGCATGGCCCTTTTGACCGATGGGAAGCGAGACTTCTTTGTAGCGCTGATTTGCCTTTCCAGGATGCTTGGTTGGCCAAAAAGGGCGTATGCGTTTTTTCCTGAATATATTCAGGAAAAAACGCATACGCCCTTTTTGGCCAAGGGCATGATTGTCGAAGTTTGGCCGCTTTTCCTGTGCTTTCAAGGCGATTCGAATCTACCTCCTGAAATCTGTTTCCTGCAATTCTGCCTTGCTTTCAAATCCTCTTCGGTGCCTTCCCTCAATATATTTGTGGACAAGAGTTATCATTTATAACTCTGCAGGTTTGTGAATTGCAGTGCCCCTGAGCTCCATTGTTCAACTCGCTTACTTGGGAGCTGGCCGCAAAAGCACAGGATTGCTTCAGGCCCTATTCTGGTCCCGGGCGGCAGGCTGAGCCTGTGGTTAATTCTTCTTCCTGATGGGAAAATAGAGTGACCTGTGCCAGTCCCAACACCTAGAGCTAGTCTCTCATTGGTTCCCCCTCTTCCCGTTCATCCTCAGGACAAATCGCAACCTGTACGGAACAGGAGGTTAAAGGTGCTGAGTCTCCAAGGAGGGAGATTGCTAGTAAAGCGGCTGGAATGGCGAACCCGAGCACAAGGAGGTGAGAAATGAGGTGCGTTTTAGAAACCTTTCCCGATCACACGGTGTACCAGCTTCTGGGTTTCTCATGCATGTTTTCGATGTAGGAAGATGCCCTTGAACCTGGAGATTTGGGACCCATGGGATGGGTACCACGCAGTACTACTTTAAAGGGTCTGCGTTTGCTCACCCAACCTCACCAAACCTCTCAGCCCCAGGAGTGTCCACCCTTATGTCTCCGTCAGCTGTGGGTCTAGATATGGTCAATCCAGGTGGCATCACAGCCCCTGAACGAATTGTGTAAGAATTTCTCTCTCTTTCACTGTCTTTGTTTCACGGGTTTTTAAAAGTAATTGATTTTTATAATGGGGTTTAGCTGCTTTTCACTGCTGTGTTTATGCCGCTTTACACCCACTTGACTCACTTACAGAGAGATATCAATACATAGGTTTAAGATTCTTACTAGTCAGATATATTCTTGGGCGGTGAGTAGGGGGTGTTGAGTCCAGTTCCCTGAGCAAGGAGTAGGTCTTGTCTATTACATATTGGGTTTATGGAACGGTATCTGAGCTAATTTGAAACCCGTGTTTTATGCATCCCCCCGCCTCACCTTTCCCGTTGAGCAGCCATAGTGTGTTTTCTAAACGTGTGACTCTGTTCCGTTTTGTAATTCAGTTCAAGTGTAGCGGTTTTTACATTCCCTCTATTAGTGATATCTTATGACAAGTGTCTTTTTCTGTGTGACTTTTTTCACTTAGAATCGTCGTACCTATATCCACTCATCATGCTGCTACTAGCCTTATGACCTTGATTTCATGGCTGAGTGATATTCCATTGTACATATGGACCACAACTTCTTTATCCTTTTTTCTCTTTCCTGGGATATTTAAGGTGTAACGAAGTGGAGGTTCTTGTCAAGAGAGCAGCCCTAAACTTTGGGGTGCCTGTGTCTTGCTGATTTTTAGTTTTCCCAATGTATACGCCCATGAGTGGAAGTGCCCTATGCTCTCTAAGCTGAGTTTTTTAGATGTTTCAGGACACACCGTACACTTCTCCAGAGTGGCTGTTGGCAATTTACATCCCGCCCTTCAACGTAGCAAGGCTCCCGGTTCTCCATGGCCTGTCCTGCATTTCTGGTTTTGACACTTTATTCAGCATGGCCCTTTTGACCGATGGGAAGCGAGACTTCTTTGTAGCGCTGATTTGCCTTTCCAGGATGCTTGGTTGGCCAAAAAGGGCGTATGCGTTTTTTCCTGAATATATTCAGGAAAAAACGCATACGCCCTTTTTGGCCAAGGGCATGATTGTCGAGGTTTGGCCGCTTTTCCTGTGCTTTCAAGGCGATTCGAATCTACCTCCTGAAATCTGTTTCCTGCAATTCTGCCTTGCTTTCAAATCCTCTTCGGTGCCTTCCCTCAATATATTTGTGGACAAGAGTTATCATTTATAACTCTGCAGGTTTGTGAATTGCAGTGCCCCTGAGCTCCATTGTTCAACTCGCTTACTTGGGAGCTGGCCGCAAAAGCACAGGATTGCTTCAGGCCCTATTCTGGTCCCGGGCGGCAGGCTGAGCCTGTGGTTAATTCTTCTTCCTGATGGGAAAATAGAGTGACCTGTGCCAGTCCCAACACCTAGAGCTAGTCTCTCATTGGTTCCCCCTCTTCCCGTTCATCCTCAGGACAAATCGCAACCTGTACGGAACAGGAGGTTAAAGGTGCTGAGTCTCCAAGGAGGGAGATTGCTAGTAAAGCGGCTGGAATGGCGAACCCGAGCACAAGGAGGTGAGAAATGAGGTGCGTTTTAGAAACCTTTCCCGATCACACGGTGTACCAGCTTCTGGGTTTCTCATGCATGTTTTCGATGTAGGAAGATGCCCTTGAACCTGGAGATTTGGGACCCATGGGATGGGTACCACGCAGTACTACTTTAAAGGGTCTGCGTTTGCTCACCCAACCTCACCAAACCTCTCAGCCCCAGGAGTGTCCACCCTTATGTCTCCGTCAGCTGTGGGTCTAGATATGGTCAATCCAGGTGGCATCACAGCCCCTGAACGAATTGTGTAAGAATTTCTCTCTCTTTCACTGTCTTTGTTTCACGGGTTTTTAAAAGTAATTGATTTTTATAATGGGGTTTAGCTGCTTTTCACTGCTGTGTTTATGCCGCTTTACACCCACTTGACTCACTTACAGAGAGATATCAATACATAGGTTTAAGATTCTTACTAGTCAGATATATTCTTGGGCGGTGAGTAGGGGGTGTTGAGTCCAGTTCCCTGAGCAAGGAGTAGGTCTTGTCTATTACATATTGGGTTTATGGAACGGTATCTGAGCTAATTTGAAACCCGTGTTTTATGCATCCCCCCGCCTCACCTTTCCCGTTGAGCAGCCATAGTGTGTTTTCTAAACGTGTGACTCTGTTCCGTTTTGTAATTCAGTTCAAGTGTAGCGGTTTTTACATTCCCTCTATTAGTGATATCTTATGACAAGTGTCTTTTTCTGTGTGACTTTTTTCACTTAGAATCGTCGTACCTAAATCCACTCATCATGCTGCTACTAGCCTTATGACCTTGATTTCATGGCTGAGTGATATTCCATTTTACATATGGACCACAACTTCTTTATCCTTTTTTCTCTTTCCTGGGATATTTAAGGTGTAACGAAGTGGAGGTTCTTGTCAAGAGAGCAGCCCTAAACTTTGGGGTGCCTGTGTCTTGCTGATTTTTAGTTTTCCCAATGTATACGCCCATGAGTGGAAGTGCCCTATGCTCTCTAAGCTGAGTTTTTTAGATGTTTCAGGACACACCGTACACTTCTCCAGAGTGGCTGTTGGCAATTTACATCCCGCCCTTCAGCGTAGCAAGGCTCCCGGTTCTCCATGGCCTGTCCTGCATTTCTGGTTTTGACACTTTATTCAGCATGGCCCTTTTGACCGATGGGAAGCGAGACTTCTTTGTAGCGCTGATTTGCCTTTCCAGGTTGCTTGGTTGGCCAAAAAGGGCGTATGCGTTTTTTCCTGAATATATTCAGGAAAAAACGCATACGCCCTTTTTGGCCAAGGGCATGATTGTCGAGGTTTGGCCGCTTTTCCTGTGCTTTCAAGGCGATTCGAATCTACCTCCTGAAATCTGTTTCCTGCAATTCTGCCTTGCTTTCAAATCCTCTTCGGTGCCTTCCCTCAATATATTTGTGGACAAGAGTTATCATTTATAACTCTGCAGGTTTGTGAATTGCAGTGCCCCTGAGCTCCATTGTTCAACTCGCTTACTTGGGAGCTGGCCGCAAAAGCACAGGATTGCTTCAGGCCCTATTCTGGTCCCGGGCGGCAGGCTGAGCCTGTGGTTAATTCTTCTTCCTGATGGGAAAATAGAGTGACCTGTGCCAGTCCCAACACCTAGAGCTAGTCTCTCATTGGTTCCCCCTCTTCCCGTTCATCCTCAGGACAAATCGCAACCTGTACGGAACAGGAGGTTAAAGGTGCTGAGTCTCCAAGGAGGGAGATTGCTAGTAAAGCGGCTGGAATGGCGAACCCGAGCACAAGGAGGTGAGAAATGAGGTGCGTTTTAGAAACCTTTCCCGATCACACGGTGTACCAGCTTCTGGGTTTCTCATGCATGTTTTCGATGTAGGAAGATGCCCTTGAACCTGGAGATTTGGGACCCATGGGATGGGTACCACGCAGTACTACTTTAAAGGGTCTGCGTTTGCTCACCCAACCTCACCAAACCTCTCAGCCCCAGGAGTGTCCACCCTTATGTCTCCGTCAGCTGTGGGTCTAGATATGGTCAATCCAGGTGGCATCACAGCCCCTGAACGAATTGTGTAAGAATTTCTCTCTCTTTCACTGTCTTTGTTTCACGGGTTTTTAAAAGTAATTGATTTTTATAATGGGGTTTAGCTGCTTTTCACTGCTGTGTTTATGCCGCTTTACACCCACTTGACTCACTTACAGAGAGATATCAATACATAGGTTTAAGATTCTTACTAGTCAGATATATTCTTGGGCGGTGAGTAGGGGGTGTTGAGTCCAGTTCCCTGAGCAAGGAGTAGGTCTTGTCTATTACATATTGGGTTTATGGAACGGTATCTGAGCTAATTTGAAACCCGTGTTTTATGCATCCCCCCGCCTCACCTTTCCCGTTGAGCAACCATAGTGTGTTTTCTAAACGTGTGACTCTGTTCCGTTTTGTAATTCAGTTCAAGTGTAGCGGTTTTTACATTCCCTCTATTAGTGATATCTTATGACAAGTGTCTTTTTCTGTGTGACATTTTTCACTTAGAATCGTCGTACCTAAATCCACTCATCATGCTGCTACTAGCCTTATGACCTTGATTTCATGGCTGAGTGATATTCCATTGTACATATGGACCACAACTTCTTTATCCTTTTTTCTCTTTCCTGGGATATTTAAGGTGTAACGAAGTGGAGGTTCTTGTCAAGAGAGCAGCCCTAAACTTTGGGGTGCCTGTGTCTTGCTGATTTTTAGTTTTCCCAATGAATACGCCCATGAGTGGAAGTGCCCTATGCTCTCTAAGCTGAGTTTTTTAGATGTTTCAGGACACACCGTACACTTCTCCAGAGTGGCTGTTGGCAATTTACATCCCGCCCTTCAACGTAGCAAGGCTCCCGGTTCTCCATGGCCTGTCCTGCATTTCTGGTTTTGACACTTTATTCAGCATGGCCCTTTTGACCGATGGGAAGCGAGACTTCTTTGTAGCGCTGATTTGCCTTTCCAGGATGCTTGGTTGGCCAAAAAGGGCGTATGCGTTTTTTCCTGAATATATTCAGGAAAAAACGCATACGCCCTTTTTGGCCAAGGGCATGATTGTCGAGGTTTGGCCGCTTTTCCTGTGCTTTCAAGGCGATTCGAATCTACCTCCTGAAATCTGTTTCCTGCAATTCTGCCTTGCTTTCAAATCCTCTTCGGTGCCTTCCCTCAATATATTTGTGGACGAGAGTTATCATTTATAACTCTGCAGGTTTGTGAATTGCAGTGCCCCTGAGCTCCATTGTTCAACTCGCTTACTTGGGAGCTGGCCGCAAAAGCACAGGATTGCTTCAGGCCCTATTCTGGTCCCGGGCGGCAGGCTGAGCCTGTGGTTAATTCTTCTTCCTGATGGGAAAATAGAGTGACCTGTGCCAGTCCCAACACCTAGAGCTAGTCTCTCATTGGTTCCCCCTCTTCCCGTTCATCCTCAGGACAAATCGCAACCTGTACGGAACAGGAGGTTAAAGGTGCTGAGTCTCCAAGGAGGGAGATTGCTAGTAAAGCGGCTGGAATGGCGAACCCGAGCACAAGGAGGTGAGAAATGAGGTGCGTTTTAGAAACCTTTCCCGATCACACGGTGTACCAGCTTCTGGGTTTCTCATGCATGTTTTCGATGTAGGAAGATGCCCTTGAACCTGGAGATTTGGGACCCATGGGATGGGTACCACGCAGTACTACTTTAAAGGGTCTGCGTTTGCTCACCCAACCTCACCAAACCTCTCAGCCCCAAGAGTGTCCACCCTTATGTCTCCGTCAGCTGTGGGTCTAGATATGGTCAATCCAGGTGGCATCACAGCCCCTGAACGAATTGTGTAAGAATTTCTCTCTCTTTCACTGTCTTTGTTTCACGGGTTTTTAAAAGTAATTGATTTTTATAATGGGGTTTCGCTGCTTTTCACTGCTGTGTTTATGCCGCTTTACACCCACTTGACTCACTTACAGAGAGATATCAATACATAGGTTTAAGATTCTTACTAGTCAGATATATTCTTGGGCGGTGAGTAGGGGGTGTTGAGTCCAGTTCCCTGAGCAAGGAGTAGGTCTTGTCTATTACATATTGGGTTTATGGAACGGTATCTGAGCTAATTTGAAACCCGTGTTTTATGCATCCCCCCGCCTCACCTTTCCCGTTGAGCAGCCATAGTGTGTTTTCTAAACGTGTGACTCTGTTCCGTTTTGTAATTCAGTTCAAGTGTAGCGGTTTTTACATTCCCTCTATTAGTGATATCTTATGACAAGTGTCTTTTTCTCTGTGACTTTTTTCACTTAGAATCGTCGTACCTAAATCCACTCATCATGCTGCTACTAGCCTTATGACCTTGATTTCATGGCTGAGTGATATTCCATTGTACATAAGGACCACAACTTCTTTATCCTTTTTTCTCTTTCCTGGGATATTTAAGGTGTAACGAAGTGGAGGTTCTTGTCAAGAGAGCAGCCCTAAACTTTGGGGTGCCTGTGTCTTGCTGATTTTTAGTTTTCCCAATGTATACGCCCATGAGTGGAAGTGCCCTATGCTCTCTAAGCTGAGTTTTTTAGATGTTTCAGGACACACCGTACACTTCTCCAGAGTGGCTGTTGGCAATTTACATCCCGCCCTTCAGCGTAGCAAGGCTCCCGGTTCTCCATGGCCTGTCCTGCATTTCTGGTTTTGACACTTTATTCAGCATGGCCCTTTTGACCGATGGGAAGCGAGACTTCTTTGTAGCGCTGATTTGCCTTTCCAGGTTGCTTGGTTGGCCAAAAAGGGCGTATGCGTTTTTTCCTGAATATATTCAGG
This sequence comes from Eschrichtius robustus, assembly GCF_028021215.1. Lineage (NCBI taxonomy): Eukaryota > Metazoa > Chordata > Mammalia > Artiodactyla > Eschrichtiidae > Eschrichtius > Eschrichtius robustus. The sequence goes on along the minus strand of NC_090831.1, from coordinate 36,102,016 downwards.
AAAAAACGCATACGCCCTTTTTGGCCAAGGGCATGATTGTCGAGGTTTGGCCGCTTTTCCTGTGCTTTCAAGGCGATTCGAATCTACCTCCTGAAATCTGTTTCCTGCAATTCTGCCTTGCTTTCAAATCCTCTTCGGTGCCTTCCCTCAATATATTTGTGGACAAGAGTTATCATTTATAACTCTGCAGGTTTGTGAATTGCAGTGCCCCTGAGCTCCATTGTTCAACTCGCTTACTTGGGAGCTGGCCGCAAAAGCACAGGATTGCTTCAGGCCCTATTCTGGTCCCGGGCGGCAGGCTGAGCCTGTGGTTAATTCTTCTTCCTGATGGGAAAATAGAGTGACCTGTGCCAGTCCCAACACCTAGAGCTAGTCTCTCATTGGTTCCCCCTCTTCCCGTTCATCCTCAGGACAAATCGCAACCTGTACGGAACAGGAGGTTAAAGGTGCTGAGTCTCCAAGGAGGGAGATTGCTAGTAAAGCGGCTGGAATGGCGAACCCGAGCACAAGGAGGTGAGAAATGAGGTGCGTTTTAGAAACCTTTCCCGATCACACGGTGTACCAGCTTCTGGGTTTCTCATGCATGTTTTCGATGTAGGAAGATGCCCTTGAACCTGGAGATTTGGGACCCATGGGATGGGTACCACGCAGTACTACTTTAAAGGGTCTGCGTTTGCTCACCCAACCTCACCAAACCTCTCAGCCCCAGGAGTGTCCACCCTTATGTCTCCGTCAGCTGTGGGTCTAGATATGGTCAATCCAGGTGGCATCACAGCCCCTGAACGAATTGTGTAAGAATTTCTCTCTCTTTCACTGTCTTTGTTTCACGGGTTTTTAAAAGTAATTGATTTTTATAATGGGGTTTAGCTGCTTTTCACTGCTGTGTTTATGCCGCTTTACACCCACTTGACTCACTTACAGAGAGATATCAATACATAGGTTTAAGATTCTTACTAGTCAGATATATTCTTGGGCGGTGAGTAGGGGGTGTTGAGTCCAGTTCCCTGAGCAAGGAGTAGGTCTTGTCTATTACATATTGGGTTTATGGAACGGTATCTGAGCTAATTTGAAACCCGTGTTTTATGCATCCCCCCGCCTCACCTTTCCCGTTGAGCAACCATAGTGTGTTTTCTAAACTTGTGACTCTGTTCCGTTTTGTAATTCAGTTCAAGTGTAGCGGTTTTTACATTCCCTCTATTAGTGATATCTTATGACAAGTGTCTTTTTCTGTGTGACATTTTTCACTTAGAATCGTCGTACCTAAATCCACTCATCATGCTGCTACTAGCCTTATGACCTTGATTTCATGGCTGAGTGATATTCCATTGTACATATGGACCACAACTTCTTTATCCTTTTTTCTCTTTCCTGGGATATTTAAGGTGTAACGAAGTGGAGGTTCTTGTCAAGAGAGCAGCCCTAAACTTTGGGGTGCCTGTGTCTTGCTGATTTTTAGTTTTCCCAATGTATACGCCCATGAGTGGAAGTGCCCTATGCTCTCTAAGCTGAGTTTTTTAGATGTTTCAGGACACACCGTACACTTCTCCAGAGTGGCTGTTGGCAATTTACATCCCGCCCTTCAACGTAGCAAGGCTCCCGGTTCTCCATGGCCTGTCCTGCATTTCTGGTTTTGACACTTTATTCAGCATGGCCCTTTTGACCGATGGGAAGCGAGACTTCTTTGTAGCGCTGATTTGCCTTTCCAGGATGCTTGGTTGGCCAAAAAGGGCGTATGCGTTTTTTCCTGAATATATTCAGGAAAAAACGCATACGCCCTTTTTGGCCAAGGGCATGATTGTCGAGGTTTGGCCGCTTTTCCTGTGCTTTCAAGGCGATTCGAATCTACCTCCTGAAATCTGTTTCCTGCAATTCTGCCTTGCTTTCAAATCCTCTTCGGTGCCTTCCCTCAATATATTTGTGGACAAGAGTTATCATTTATAACTCTGCAGGTTTGTGAATTGCAGTGCCCCTGAGCTCCATTGTTCAACTCGCTTACTTGGGAGCTGGCCGCAAAAGCACAGGATTGCTTCAGGCCCTATTCTGGTCCCGGGCGGCAGGCTGAGCCTGTGGTTAATTCTTCTTCCTGATGGGAAAATAGAGTGACCTGTGCCAGTCCCAACACCTAGAGCTAGTCTCTCATTGGTTCCCCCTCTTCCCGTTCATCCTCAGGACAAATCGCAACCTGTACGGAACAGGAGGTTAAAGGTGCTGAGTCTCCAAGGAGGGAGATTGCTAGTAAAGCGGCTGGAATGGCGAACCCGAGCACAAGGAGGTGAGAAATGAGGTGCGTTTTAGAAACCTTTCCCGATCACACGGTGTACCAGCTTCTGGGTTTCTCATGCATGTTTTCGATGTAGGAAGATGCCCTTGAACCTGGAGATTTGGGACCCATGGGATGGGTACCACGCAGTACTACTTTAAAGGGTCTGCGTTTGCTCACCCAACCTCACCAAACCTCTCAGCCCCAGGAGTGTCCACCCTTATGTCTCCGTCAGCTGTGGGTCTAGATATGGTCAATCCAGGTGGCATCACAGCCCCTGAACGAATTGTGTAAGAATTTCTCTCTCTTTCACTGTCTTTGTTTCACGGGTTTTTAAAAGTAATTGATTTTTATAATGGGGTTTAGCTGCTTTTCACTGCTGTGTTTATGCCGCTTTACACCCACTTGACTCACTTACAGAGAGATATCAATACATAGGTTTAAGATTCTTACTAGTCAGATATATTCTTGGGCGGTGAGTAGGGGGTGTTGAGTCCAGTTCCCTGAGCAAGGAGTAGGTCTTGTCTATTACATATTGGGTTTATGGAACGGTATCTGAGCTAATTTGAAACCCGTGTTTTATGCATCCCCCCGCCTCACCTTTCCCGTTGAGCAGCCATAGTGTGTTTTCTAAACGTGTGACTCTGTTCCGTTTTGTAATTCAGTTCCAGTGTAGCGGTTTTTACATTCCCTCTATTAGTGATATCTTATGACAAGTGTCTTTTTCTGTGTGACATTTTTCACTTAGAATCGTCGTACCTAAATCCACTCATCATGCTGCTACTAGCCTTATGACCTTGATTTCATGGCTGAGTGATATTCCATTGTACATAAGGACCACAACTTCTTTATCCTTTTTTCTCTTTCCTGGGATATTTAAGGTGTAACGAAGTGGAGGTTCTTGTCAAGAGAGCAGCCCTAAACTTTGGGGTGCCTGTGTCTTGCTGATTTTTAGTTTTCCCAATGTATACGCCCATGAGTGGAAGTGCCCTATGCTCTCTAAGCTGAGTTTTTTAGATGTTTCAGGACACACCGTACACTTCTCCAGAGTGGCTGTTGGCAATTTACATCCCGCCCTTCAGCGTAGCAAGGCTCCCGGTTCTCCATGGCCTGTCCTGCATTTCTGGTTTTGACACTTTATTCAGCATGGCCCTTTTGACCGATGGGAAGCGAGACTTCTTTGTAGCGCTGATTTGCCTTTCCAGGATGCTTGGTTGGCCAAAAAGGGCGTATGCGTTTTTTCCTGAATATATTCAGGAAAAAACGCATACGCCCTTTTTGGCCAAGGGCATGATTGTCGAGGTTTGGCCGCTTTTCCTGTGCTTTCAAGGCGATTCGAATCTACCTCCTGAAATCTGTTTCCTGCAATTCTGCCTTGCTTTCAAATCCTCTTCGGTGCCTTCCCTCAATATATTTGTGGACGAGAGTTATCATTTATAACTCTGCAGGTTTGTGAATTGCAGTGCCCCTGAGCTCCATTGTTCAACTCGCTTACTTGGGAGCTGGCCGCAAAAGCACAGGATTGCTTCAGGCCCTATTCTGGTCCCGGGCGGCAGGCTGAGCCTGTGGTTAATTCTTCTTCCTGATGGGAAAATAGAGTGACCTGTGCCAGTCCCAACACCTAGAGCTAGTCTCTCATTGGTTCCCCCTCTTCCCGTTCATCCTCAGGACAAATCGCAACCTGTACGGAACAGGAGGTTAAAGGTGCTGAGTCTCCAAGGAGGGAGATTGCTAGTAAAGCGGCTGGAATGGCGAACCCGAGCACAAGGAGGTGAGAAATGAGGTGCGTTTTAGAAACCTTTCCCGATCACACGGTGTACCAGCTTCTGGGTTTCTCATGCATGTTTTCGATGTAGGAAGATGCCCTTGAACCTGGAGATTTGGGACCCATGGGATGGGTACCACGCAGTACTACTTTAAAGGGTCTGCGTTTGCTCACCCAACCTCACCAAACCTCTCAGCCCCAAGAGTGTCCACCCTTATGTCTCCGTCAGCTGTGGGTCTAGATATGGTCAATCCAGGTGGCATCACAGCCCCTGAACGAATTGTGTAAGAATTTCTCTCTCTTTCACTGTCTTTGTTTCACGGGTTTTTAAAAGTAATTGATTTTTATAATGGGGTTTAGCTGCTTTTCACTGCTGTGTTTATGCCGCTTTACACCCACTTGACTCACTTACAGAGAGATATCAATACATAGGTTTAAGATTCTTACTAGTCAGATATATTCTTGGGCGGTGAGTAGGGGGTGTTGAGTCCAGTTCCCTGAGCAAGGAGTAGGTCTTGTCTATTACATATTGGGTTTATGGAACGGTATCTGAGCTAATTTGAAACCCGTGTTTTATGCATCCCCCCGCCTCACCTTTCCCGTTGAGCAGCCATAGTGTGTTTTCTAAACGTGTGACTCTGTTCCGTTTTGTAATTCAGTTCAAGTGTAGCGGTTTTTACATTCCCTCTATTAGTGATATCTTATGACAAGTGTCTTTTTCTGTGTGACTTTTTTCACTTAGAATCGTCGTACCTAAATCCACTCATCATGCTGCTACTAGCCTTATGACCTTGATTTCATGGCTGAGTGATATTCCATTGTACATAAGGACCACAACTTCTTTATCCTTTTTTCTCTTTCCTGGGATATTTAAGGTGTAACGAAGTGGAGGTTCTTGTCAAGAGAGCAGCCCTAAACTTTGGGGTGCCTGTGTCTTGCTGATTTTTAGTTTTCCCAATGTATACGCCCATGAGTGGAAGTGCCCTATGCTCTCTAAGCTGAGTTTTTTACATGTTTCAGGACACACCGTACACTTCTCCAGAGTGGCTGTTGGCAATTTACATCCCGCCCATCAGCGTAGCAAGGCTCCCGGTTCTCCATGGCCTGTCCTGCATTTCTGGTTTTGACACTTTATTCAGCATGGCCCTTTTGACCGATGGGAAGCGAGACTTCTTTGTAGCGCTGATTTGCCTTTCCAGGTTGCTTGGTTGGCCAAAAAGGGCGTATGCGTTTTTTCCTGAATATATTCAGGAAAAAACGCATACGCCCTTTTTGGCCAAGGGCATGATTGTCGAGGTTTGGCCGCTTTTCCTGTGCTTTCAAGGCAATTCGAATCTACCTCCTGAAATCTGTTTCCTGCAATTCTGCCTTGCTTTCAAATCCTCTTCGGTGCCTTCCCTCAATATATTTGTGGACAAGAGTTATCATTTATAACTCTGCAGGTTTGTGAATTGCAGTGCCCCTGAGCTCCATTGTTCAACTCGCTTACTTGGGAGCTGGCCGCAAAAGCACAGGATTGCTTCAGGCCCTATTCTGGTCCCGGGCGGCAGGCTGAGCCTGTGGTTAATTCTTCTTCCTGATGGGAAAATAGAGTGACCTGTGCCAGTCCCAACACCTAGAGCTAGTCTCTCATTGGTTCCCCCTCTTCCCGTTCATCCTCAGGACAAATCGCAACCTGTACGGAACAGGAGGTTAAAGGTGCTGAGTCTCCAAGGAGGGAGATTGCTAGTAAAGCGGCTGGAATGGCGAACCCGAGCACAAGGAGGTGAGAAATGAGGTGCGTTTTAGAAACCTTTCCCGATCACACGGTGTACCAGCTTCTGGGTTTCTCATGCATGTTTTCGATGTAGGAAGATGCCCTTGAACCTGGAGATTTGGGACCCATGGGATGGGTACCACGCAGTACTACTTTAAAGGGTCTGCGTTTGCTCACCCAACCTCACCAAACCTCTCAGCCCCAGGAGTGTCCACCCTTATGTCTCCGTCAGCTGTGGGTCTAGATATGGTCAATCCAGGTGGCATCACAGCCCCTGAACGAATTGTGTAAGAATTTCTCTCTCTTTCACTGTCTTTGTTTCACGGGTTTTTAAAAGTAATTGATTTTTATAATGGGGTTTAGCTGCTTTTCACTGCTGTGTTTATGCCGCTTTACACCCACTTGACTCACTTACAGAGAGATATCAATACATAGGTTTAAGATTCTTACTAGTCAGATATATTCTTGGGCGGTGAGTAGGGGGTGTTGAGTCCAGTTCCCTGAGCAAGGAGTAGGTCTTGTCTATTACATATTGGGTTTATGGAACGGTATCTGAGCTAATTTGAAACCCGTGTTTTATGCATCCCCCCGCCTCACCTTTCCCGTTGAGCAACCATAGTGTGTTTTCTAAACGTGTGACTCTGTTCCGTTTTGTAATTCAGTTCAAGTGTAGCGGTTTTTACATTCCCTCTATTAGTGATATCTTATGACAAGTGTCTTTTTCTGTGTGACTTTTTTCACTTAGAATCGTCGTACCTAAATCCACTCATCATGCTGCTACTAGCCTTATGACCTTGATTTCATGGCTGAGTGATATTCCATTGTACATAAGGACCACAACTTCTTTATCCTTTTTTCTCTTTCCTGGGATATTTAAGGTGTAACGAAGTGGAGGTTCTTGTCAAGAGAGCAGCCCTAAACTTTGGGGTGCCTGTGTCTTGCTGATTTTTAGTTTTCCCAATGTATACGCCCATGAGTGGAAGTGCCCTATGCTCTCTAAGCTGAGTTTTTTAGATGTTTCAGGACACACCGTACACTTCTCCAGAGTGGCTGTTGGCAATTTACATCCCGCCCTTCAACGTAGCAAGGCTCCCGGTTCTCCATGGCCTGTCCTGCATTTCTGGTTTTGACACTTTATTCAGCATGGCCCTTTTGACCGATGGGAAGCGAGACTTCTTTGTAGCGCTGATTTGCCTTTCCAGGATGCTTGGTTGGCCAAAAAGGGCGTATGCGTTTTTTCCTGAATATATTCAGGAAAAAACGCATACGCCCTTTTTGGCCAAGGGCATGATTGTCGAGGTTTGGCCGCTTTTCCTGTGCTTTCAAGGCGATTCGAATCTACCTCCTGAAATCTGTTTCCTGCAATTCTGCCTTGCTTTCAAATCCTCTTCGGTGCCTTCCCTCAATATATTTGTGGACAAGAGTTATCATTTATAACTCTGCAGGTTTGTGAATTGCAGTGCCCCTGAGCTCCATTGTTCAACTCGCTTACTTGGGAGCTGGCCGCAAAAGCACAGGATTGCTTCAGGCCCTATTCTGGTCCCGGGCGGCAGGCTGAGCCTGTGGTTAATTCTTCTTCCTGATGGGAAAATAGAGTGACCTGTGCCAGTCCCAACACCTAGAGCTAGTCTCTCATTGGTTCCCCCTCTTCCCGTTCATCCTCAGGACAAATCGCAACCTGTACGGAACAGGAGGTTAAAGGTGCTGAGTCTCCAAGGAGGGAGATTGCTAGTAAAGCGGCTGGAATGGCGAACCCGAGCACAAGGAGGTGAGAAATGAGGTGCGTTTTAGAAACCTTTCCCGATCACACGGTGTACCAGCTTCTGGGTTTCTCATGCATGTTTTCGATGTAGGAAGATGCCCTTGAACCTGGAGATTTGGGACCCATGGGATGGGTACCACGCAGTACTACTTTAAAGGGTCTGCGTTTGCTCACCCAACCTCACCAAACCTCTCAGCCCCAGGAGTGTCCACCCTTATGACTCCGTCAGCTGTGGGTCTAGATATGGTCAATCCAGGTGGCATCACAGCCCCTGAACGAATTGTGTAAGAATTTCTCTCTCTTTCACTGTCTTTGTTTCACGGGTTTTTAAAAGTAATTGATTTTTATAATGGGGTTTAGCTGCTTTTCACTGCTGTGTTTATGCCGCTTTACACCCACTTGACTCACTTACAGAGAGATATCAATACATAGGTTTAAGATTCTTACTAGTCAGATATATTCTTGGGCGGTGAGTAGGGGGTGTTGAGTCCAGTTCCCTGAGCAAGGAGTAGGTCTTGTCTATTACATATTGGGTTTATGGAACGGTATCTGAGCTAATTTGAAACCCGTGTTTTATGCATCCCCCCGCCTCACCTTTCCCGTTGAGCAACCATAGTGTGTTTTCTAAACGTGTGACTCTGTTCCGTTTTGTAATTCAGTTCAAGTGTAGCGGTTTTTACATTCCCTCTATTAGTGATATCTTATGACAAGTGTCTTTTTCTGTGTGACATTTTTCACTTAGAATCGTCGTACCTAAATCCACTCATCATGCTGCTACTAGCCTTATGACCTTGATTTCATGGCTGAGTGATATTCCATTGTACATATGGACCACAACTTCTTTATCCTTTTTTCTCTTTCCTGGGATATTTAAGGTGTAACGAAGTGGAGGTTCTTGTCAAGAGAGCAGCCCTAAACTTTGGGGTGCCTGTGTCTTGCTGATTTTTAGTTTTCCCAATGTATACGCCCATGAGTGGAAGTGCCCTATGCTCTCTAAGCTGAGTTTTTTAGATGTTTCAGGACACACCGTACACTTCTCCAGAGTGGCTGTTGGCAATTTACATCCCGCCCTTCAACGTAGCAAGGCTCCCGGTTCTCCATGGCCTGTCCTGCATTTCTGGTTTTGACACTTTATTCAGCATGGCCCTTTTGACCGATGGGAAGCGAGACTTCTTTGTAGCGCTGATTTGCCTTTCCAGGATGCTTGGTTGGCCAAAAAGGGCGTATGCGTTTTTTCCTGAATATATTCAGGAAAAAACGCATACGCCCTTTTTGGCCAAGGGCATGATTGTCGAGGTTTGGCCGCTTTTCCTGTGCTTTCAAGGCGATTCGAATCTACCTCCTGAAATCTGTTTCCTGCAATTCTGCCTTGCTTTCAAATCCTCTTCGGTGCCTTCCCTCAATATATTTGTGGACAAGAGTTATCATTTATAACTCTGCAGGTTTGTGAATTGCAGTGCCCCTGAGCTCCATTGTTCAACTCGCTTACTTGGGAGCTGGCCGCAAAAGCACAGGATTGCTTCAGGCCCTATTCTGGTCCCGGGCGGCAGGCTGAGCCTGTGGTTAATTCTTCTTCCTGATGGGAAAATAGATTGACCTGTGCCAGTCCCAACACCTAGAGCTAGTCTCTCATTGGTTCCCCCTCTTCCCGTTCATCCTCAGGACAAATCGCAACCTGTACGGAACAGGAGGTTAAAGGAGCTGAGTCTCCAAGGAGGGAGATTGCTAGTAAAGCGGCTGGAATGGCGAACCCGAGCACAAGGAGGTGAGAAATGAGGTGCGTTTTAGAAACCTTTCCCGATCACACGGTGTACCAGCTTCTGGGTTTCTCATGCATGTTTTCGATGTAGGAAGATGCCCTTGAACCTGGAGATTTGGGACCCATGGGATGGGTACCACGCAGTACTACTTTAAAGGGTCTGCGTTTGCTCACCCAACCTCACCAAACCTCTCAGCCCCAGGAGTGTCCACCCTTATGTCTCCGTCAGCTGTGGGTATAGATATGGTCAATCCAGGTGGCATCACAGCCCCTGAACGAATTGTGTAAGAATTTCTCTCTCTTTCACTGTCTTTGTTTCACGGGTTTTTAAAAGTAATTGATTTTTATAATGGGGTTTAGCTGCTTTTCACTGCTGTGTTTATGCCGCTTTACACCCACTTGACTCACTTACAGAGAGATATCAATACATAGGTTTAAGATTCTTACTAGTCAGATATATTCTTGGGCGGTGAGTAGGGGGTGTTGAGTCCAGTTCCCTGAGCAAGGAGTAGGTCTTGTCTATTACATATTGGGTTTATGGAACGGTATCTGAGCTAATTTGAAACCCGTGTTTTATGCATCCCCCCGCCTCACCTTTCCCGTTGAGCAACCATAGTGTGTTTTCTAAACGTGTGACTCTGTTCCGTTTTGTAATTCAGTTCAAGTGTAGCGGTTTTTACATTCCCTCTATTAGTGATATCTTATGACAAGTGTCTTTTTCTGTGTGACATTTTTCACTTGGAATCGTCGTACCTAAATCCACTCATCATGCTGCTACTAGCCTTATGACCTTGATTTCATGGCTGAGTGATATTCCATTGTACATATGGACCACAACTTCTTTATCCTTTTTTCTCTTTCCTGGGATATTTAAGGTGTAACGAAGTGGAGGTTCTTGTCAAGAGAGCAGCCCTAAACTTTGGGGTGCCTGTGTCTTGCTGATTTTTAGTTTTCCCAATGTATACGCCCATCAGTGGAAGTGCCCTATGCTCTCTAAGCTGAGTTTTTTAGATGTTTCAGGACACACCGTACACTTCTCCAGAGTGGCTGTTGGCAATTTACATCCCGCCCTTCAACGTAGCAAGGCTCCCGGTTCTCCATGGCCTGTCCTGCATTTCTGGTTTTGACACTTTATTCAGCATGGCCCTTTTGACCGATGGGAAGCGAGGCTTCTTTTTAGCGCTGATTTGCCTTTCCAGGATGCTTGGTTGGCCAAAAAGGGCGTATGCGTTTTTTCCTGAATATATTCAGGAAAAAACGCATACGCCCTTTTTGGCCAAGGGCATGATTGTCGAGGTTTGGCCGCTTTTCCTGTGCTTTCAAGGCGATTCGAATCTACCTCCTGAAATCTGTTTCCTGCAATTCTGCCTTGCTTTCAAATCCTCTTCGGTGCCTTCCCTCAATATATTTGTGGACGAGAGTTATCATTTATAACTCTGCAGGTTTGTGAATTGCAGTGCCCCTGAGCTCCATTGTTCAACTCGCTTACTTGGGAGCTGGCCGCAAAAGCACAGGATTGCTTCAGGCCCTATTCTGGTCCCGGGCGGCAGGCTGAGCCTGTGGTTAATTCTTCTTCCTGATGGGAAAATAGAGTGACCTGTGCCAGTCCCAACACCTAGAGCTAGTCTCTCATTGGTTCCCCCTCTTCCCGTTCATCCTCAGGACAAATCGCAACCTGTACGGAACAGGAGGTTAAAGGTGCTGAGTCTCCAAGGAGGGAGATTGCTAGTAAAGCGGCTGGAATGGCGAACCCGAGCACAAGGAGGTGAGAAATGAGCTGCGTTTTAGAAACCTTTCCCGATCACACGGTGTACCAGCTTCTGGGTTTCTCATGCATGTTTTCGATGTAGGAAGATGCCCTTGAACCTGGAGATTTGGGACCCATGGGATGGGTACCACGCAGTACTACTTTAAAGGGTCTGCGTTTGCTCACCCAACCTCACCAAACCTCTCAGCCCCAAGAGTGTCCACCCTTATGTCTCCGTCAGCTGTGGGTCTAGATATGGTCAATCCAGGTGGCATCACAGCCCCTGAACGAATTGTGTAAGAATTTCTCTCTCTTTCACTGTCTTTGTTTCACGGGTTTTTAAAAGTAATTGATTTTTATAATGGGGTTTAGCTGCTTTTCACTGCTGTGTTTATGCCGCTTTACACCCACTTGACTCACTTACAGAGAGATATCAATACATAGGTTTAAGATTCTTACTAGTCAGATATATTCTTGGGCGGTGAGTAGGGGGTGTTGAGTCCAGTTCCCTGAGCAAGGAGTAGGTCTTGTCTATTACATATTGGGTTTATGGAACGGTATCTGAGCTAATTTGAAACCCGTGTTTTATGCATCCCCCCGCCTCACCTTTCCCGTTGAGCAGCCATAGTGTGTTTTCTAAACGTGTGACTCTGTTCCGTTTTGTAATTCAGTTCAAGTGTAGCGGTTTTTACATTCCCTCTATTAGTGATATCTTATGACAAGTGTCTTTTTCTGTGTGACTTTTTTCACTTAGAATCGTCGTACCTAAATCCACTCATCATGCTGCTACTAGCCTTATGACCTTGATTTCATGGCTGAGTGATATTCCATTGTACATATGGACCACAACTTCTTTATCCTTTTTTCTCTTTCCTGGGATATTTAAGGTGTAACGAAGTGGAGGTTCTTGTCAAGAGAGCAGCCCTAAACTTTGGGGTGCCTGTGTCTTGCTGATTTTTAGTTTTCCCAATGTATACGCCCATGAGTGGAAGTGCCCTATGCTCTCTAAGCTGAGTTTTTTAGATGTTTCAGGACACACCGTACACTTCTCCAGAGTGGCTGTTGGCAATTTACATCCCGCCCTTCAGCGTAGCAAGGCTCCCGGTTCTCCATGGCCTGTCCTGCATTTCTGGTTTTGACACTTTATTCAGCATGGCCCTTTTGACCGATGGGAAGCGAGACTTCTTTGTAGCGCTGATTTGCCTTTCCAGGTTGCTTGGTTGGCCAAAAAGGGCGTATGCGTTTTTTCCTGAATATATTCAGGAAAAAACGCATACGCCCTTTTTGGCCAAGGGCATGATTGTCGAGGTTTGGCCGCTTTTCCTGTGCTTTCAAGGCGATTCGAATCTACCTCCTGAAATCTGTTTCCTGCAATTCTGCCTTGCTTTCAAATCCTCTTCGGTGCCTTCCCTCAATATATTTGTGGACAAGAGTTATCATTTATAACTCTGCAGGTTTGTGAATTGCAGTGCCCCTGAGCTCCATTGTTCAACTCGCTTACTTGGGAGCTGGCCGCAAAAGCACAGGATTGCTTCAGGCCCTATTCTGGTCCCGGGCGGCAGGCTGAGCCTGTGGTTAATTCTTCTTCCTGATGGGAAAATAGAGTGACCTGTGCCAGTCCCAACACCTAGAGCTAGTCTCTCATTGGTTCCCCCTCTTCCCGTTCATCCTCAGGACAAATCGCAACCTATACAGAACAGGAGGTTAAAGGTGCTGAGTCTCCAAGGAGGGAGATTGCTAGTAAAGCGGCTGGAATGGCGAACCCGAGCACAAGGAGGTGAGAAATGAGGTGCGTTTTAGAAACCTTTCCCGATCACACGGTGTACCAGCTTCTGGGTTTCTCATGCATGTTTTCGATGTAGGAAGATGCCCTTGAACCTGGAGATTTGGGACCCATGGGATGGGTACCACGCAGTACTACTTTAAAGGGTCTGCGTTTGCTCACCCAACCTCACCAAACCTCTCAGCCCCAGGAGTGTCCACCCTTATGTCTCCGTCAGCTGTGGGTCTAGATATGGTCAATCCAGGTGGCATCACAGCCCCTGAACGAATTGTGTAAGAATTTCTCTCTCTTTCACTGTCTTTGTTTCACGGGTTTTTAAAAGTAATTGATTTTTATAATGGGGTTTAGCTGCTTTTCACTGCTGTGTTTATGCCGCTTTACACCCACTTGACTCACTTACAGAGAGATATCAATACATAGGTTTAAGATTCTTACTAGTCAGATATATTCTTGGGCGGTGAGTAGGGGGTGTTGAGTCCAGTTCCCTGAGCAAGGAGTAGGTCTTGTCTATTACATATTGGGTTTATGGAACGGTATCTGAGCTAATTTGAAACCCGTGTTTTATGCATCCCCCCGCCTCACCTTTCCCGTTGAGCAACCATAGTGTGTTTTCTAAACGTGTGACTCTGTTCCGTTTTGTAATTCAGTTCAAGTGTAGCGGTTTTTACATTCCCTCTATTAGTGATATCTTATGACAAGTGTCTTTTTCTGTGTGACATTTTTCACTTAGAATCGTCGTACCTAAATCCACTCATCATGCTGCTACTAGCCTTATGACCTTGATTTCATGGCTGAGTGATATTCCATTGTACATATGGACCACAACTTCTTTATCCTTTTTTCTCTTTCCTGGGATATTTAAGGTGTAACGAAGTGGAGGTTCTTGTCAAGAGAGCAGCCCTAAACTTTGGGGTGCCTGTGTCTTGCTGATTTTTAGTTTTCCCAATGAATACGCCCATGAGTGGAAGTGCCCTATGCTCTCTAAGCTGAGTTTTTTAGATGTTTCAGGACACACCGTACACTTCTCCAGAGTGGCTGTTGGCAATTTACATCCCGCCCTTCAACGTAGCAAGGCTCCCGGTTCTCCATGGCCTGTCCTGCATTTCTGGTTTTGACACTTTATTCAGCATGGCCCTTTTGACCGATGGGAAGCGAGACTTCTTTGTAGCGCTGATTTGCCTTTCCAGGATGCTTGGTTGGCCAAAAAGGGCGTATGCGTTTTTTCCTGAATATATTCAGGAAAAAACGCATACGCCCTTTTTGGCCAAGGGCATGATTGTCGAGGTTTGGCCGCTTTTCCTGTGCTTTCAAGGCGATTCGAATCTACCTCCTGAAATCTGTTTCCTGCAATTCTGCCTTGCTTTCAAATCCTCTTCGGTGCCTTCCCTCAATATATTTGTGGACGAGAGTTATCATTTATAACTCTGCAGGTTTGTGAATTGCAGTGCCCCTGAGCTCCATTGTTCAACTCGCTTACTTGGGAGCTGGCCGCAAAAGCACAGGATTGCTTCAGGCCCTATTCTGGTCCCGGGCGGCAGGCTGAGCCTGTGGTTAATTCTTCTTCCTGATGGGAAAATAGAGTGACCTGTGCCAGTCCCAACACCTAGAGCTAGTCTCTCATTGGTTCCCCCTCTTCCCGTTCATCCTCAGGACAAATCGCAACCTGTACGGAACAGGAGGTTAAAGGTGCTGAGTCTCCAAGGAGGGAGATTGCTAGTAAAGCGGCTGGAATGGCGAACCCGAGCACAAGGAGGTGAGAAATGAGGTGCGTTTTAGAAACCTTTCCCGATCACACGGTGTACCAGCTTCTGGGTTTCTCATGCATGTTTTCGATGTAGGAAGATGCCCTTGAACCTGGAGATTTGGGACCCATGGGATGGGTACCACGCAGTACTACTTTAAAGGGTCTGCGTTTGCTCACCCAACCTCACCAAACCTCTCAGCCCCAAGAGTGTCCACCCTTATGTCTCCGTCAGCTGTGGGTCTAGATATGGTCAATCCAGGTGGCATCACAGCCCCTGAACGAATTGTGTAAGAATTTCTCTCTCTTTCACTGTCTTTGTTTCACGGGTTTTTAAAAGTAATTGATTTTTATAATGGGGTTTCGCTGCTTTTCACTGCTGTGTTTATGCCGCTTTACACCCACTTGACTCACTTACAGAGAGATATCAATACATAGGTTTAAGATTCTTACTAGTCAGATATATTCTTGGGCGGTGAGTAGGGGGTGTTGAGTCCAGTTCCCTGAGCAAGGAGTAGGTCTTGTCTATTACATATTGGGTTTATGGAACGGTATCTGAGCTAATTTGAAACCCGTGTTTTATGCATCCCCCCGCCTCACCTTTCCCGTTGAGCAGCCATAGTGTGTTTTCTAAACGTGTGACTCTGTTCCGTTTTGTAATTCAGTTCAAGTGTAGCGGTTTTTACATTCCCTCTATTAGTGATATCTTATGACAAGTGTCTTTTTCTCTGTGACTTTTTTCACTTAGAATCGTCGTACCTAAATCCACTCATCATGCTGCTACTAGCCTTATGACCTTGATTTCATGGCTGAGTGATATTCCATTGTACATAAGGACCACAACTTCTTTATCCTTTTTTCTCTTTCCTGGGATATTTAAGGTGTAACGAAGTGGAGGTTCTTGTCAAGAGAGCAGCCCTAAACTTTGGGGTGCCTGTGTCTTGCTGATTTTTAGTTTTCCCAATGTATACGCCCATGAGTGGAAGTGCCCTATGCTCTCTAAGCTGAGTTTTTTAGATGTTTCAGGACACACCGTACACTTCTCCAGAGTGGCTGTTGGCAATTTACATCCCGCCCTTCAGCGTAGCAAGGCTCCCGGTTCTCCATGGCCTGTCCTGCATTTCTGGTTTTGACACTTTATTCAGCATGGCCCTTTTGACCGATGGGAAGCGAGACTTCTTTGTAGCGCTGATTTGCCTTTCCAGGTTGCTTGGTTGGCCAAAAAGGGCGTATGCGTTTTTTCCTGAATATATTCAGGAAAAAACGCATACGCCCTTTTTGGCCAAGGGCATGATTGTCGAGGTTTGGCCGCTTTTCCTGTGCTTTCAAGGCGATTCGAATCTACCTCCTGAAATCTGTTTCCTGCAATTCTGCCTTGCTTTCAAATCCTCTTCGGTGCCTTCCCTCAATATATTTGTGGACAAGAGTTATCATTTATAACTCTGCAGGTTTGTGAATTGCAGTGCCCCTGAGCTCCATTGTTCAACTCGCTTACTTGGGAGCTGGCCGCAAAAGCACAGGATTGCTTCAGGCCCTATTCTGGTCCCGGGCGGCAGGCTGAGCCTGTGGTTAATTCTTCTTCCTGATGGGAAAATAGAGTGACCTGTGCCAGTCCCAACACCTAGAGCTAGTCTCTCATTGGTTCCCCCTCTTCCCGTTCATCCTCAGGACAAATCGCAACCTGTACGGAACAGGAGGTTAAAGGTGCTGAGTCTCCAAGGAGGGAGATTGCTAGTAAAGCGGCTGGAATGGCGAACCCGAGCACAAGGAGGTGAGAAATGAGGTGCGTTTTAGAAACCTTTCCCGATCACACGGTGTACCAGCTTCTGGGTTTCTCATGCATGTTTTCGATGTAGGAAGATGCCCTTGAACCTGGAGATTTGGGACCCATGGGATGGGTACCACGCAGTACTACTTTAAAGGGTCTGCGTTTGCTCACCCAACCTCACCAAACCTCTCAGCCCCAGGAGTGTCCACCCTTATGTCTCCGTCAGCTGTGGGTCTAGATATGGTCAATCCAGGTGGCATCACAGCCCCTGAACGAATTGTGTAAGAATTTCTCTCTCTTTCACTGTCTTTGTTTCACGGGTTTTTAAAAGTAATTGATTTTTATAATGGGGTTTAGCTGCTTTTCACTGCTGTGTTTATGCCGCTTTACACCCACTTGACTCACTTACAGAGAGATATCAATACATAGGTTTAAGATTCTTACTAGTCAGATATATTCTTGGGCGGTGAGTAGGGGGTGTTGAGTCCAGTTCCCTGAGCAAGGAGTAGGTCTTGTCTATTACATATTGGGTTTATGGAACGGTATCTGAGCTAATTTGAAACCCGTGTTTTATGCATCCCCCCGCCTCACCTTTCCCGTTGAGCAACCATAGTGTGTTTTCTAAACTTGTGACTCTGTTCCGTTTTGTAATTCAGTTCAAGTGTAGCGGTTTTTACATTCCCTCTATTAGTGATATCTTATGACAAGTGTCTTTTTCTGTGTGACATTTTTCACTTAGAATCGTCGTACCTAAATCCACTCATCATGCTGCTACTAGCCTTATGACCTTGATTTCATGGCTGAGTGATATTCCATTGTACATATGGACCACAACTTCTTTATCCTTTTTTCTCTTTCCTGGGATATTTAAGGTGTAACGAAGTGGAGGTTCTTGTCAAGAGAGCAGCCCTAAACTTTGGGGTGCCTGTGTCTTGCTGATTTTTAGTTTTCCCAATGTATACGCCCATGAGTGGAAGTGCCCTATGCTCTCTAAGCTGAGTTTTTTAGATGTTTCAGGACACACCGTACACTTCTCCAGAGTGGCTGTTGGCAATTTACATCCCGCCCTTCAACGTAGCAAGGCTCCCGGTTCTCCATGGCCTGTCCTGCATTTCTGGTTTTGACACTTTATTCAGCATGGCCCTTTTGACCGATGGGAAGCGAGACTTCTTTGTAGCGCTGATTTGCCTTTCCAGGATGCTTGGTTGGCCAAAAAGGGCGTATGCGTTTTTTCCTGAATATATTCAGGAAAAAACGCATACGCCCTTTTTGGCCAAGGGCATGATTGTCGAGGTTTGGCCGCTTTTCCTGTGCTTTCAAGGCGATTCGAATCTACCTCCTGAAATCTGTTTCCTGCAATTCTGCCTTGCTTTCAAATCCTCTTCGGTGCCTTCCCTCAATATATTTGTGGACAAGAGTTATCATTTATAACTCTGCAGGTTTGTGAATTGCAGTGCCCCTGAGCTCCATTGTTCAACTCGCTTACTTGGGAGCTGGCCGCAAAAGCACAGGATTGCTTCAGGCCCTATTCTGGTCCCGGGCGGCAGGCTGAGCCTGTGGTTAATTCTTCTTCCTGATGGGAAAATAGAGTGACCTGTGCCAGTCCCAACACCTAGAGCTAGTCTCTCATTGGTTCCCCCTCTTCCCGTTCATCCTCAGGACAAATCGCAACCTGTACGGAACAGGAGGTTAAAGGTGCTGAGTCTCCAAGGAGGGAGATTGCTAGTAAAGCGGCTGGAATGGCGAACCCGAGCACAAGGAGGTGAGAAATGAGGTGCGTTTTAGAAACCTTTCCCGATCACACGGTGTACCAGCTTCTGGGTTTCTCATGCATGTTTTCGATGTAGGAAGATGCCCTTGAACCTGGAGATTTGGGACCCATGGGATGGGTACCACGCAGTACTACTTTAAAGGGTCTGCGTTTGCTCACCCAACCTCACCAAACCTCTCAGCCCCAGGAGTGTCCACCCTTATGTCTCCGTCAGCTGTGGGTCTAGATATGGTCAATCCAGGTGGCATCACAGCCCCTGAACGAATTGTGTAAGAATTTCTCTCTCTTTCACTGTCTTTGTTTCACGGGTTTTTAAAAGTAATTGATTTTTATAATGGGGTTTAGCTGCTTTTCACTGCTGTGTTTATGCCGCTTTACACCCACTTGACTCACTTACAGAGAGATATCAATACATAGGTTTAAGATTCTTACTAGTCAGATATATTCTTGGGCGGTGAGTAGGGGGTGTTGAGTCCAGTTCCCTGAGCAAGGAGTAGGTCTTGTCTATTACATATTGGGTTTATGGAACGGTATCTGAGCTAATTTGAAACCCGTGTTTTATGCATCCCCCCGCCTCACCTTTCCCGTTGAGCAGCCATAGTGTGTTTTCTAAACGTGTGACTCTGTTCCGTTTTGTAATTCAGTTCCAGTGTAGCGGTTTTTACATTCCCTCTATTAGTGATATCTTATGACAAGTGTCTTTTTCTGTGTGACATTTTTCACTTAGAATCGTCGTACCTAAATCCACTCATCATGCTGCTACTAGCCTTATGACCTTGATTTCATGGCTGAGTGATATTCCATTGTACATAAGGACCACAACTTCTTTATCCTTTTTTCTCTTTCCTGGGATATTTAAGGTGTAACGAAGTGGAGGTTCTTGTCAAGAGAGCAGCCCTAAACTTTGGGGTGCCTGTGTCTTGCTGATTTTTAGTTTTCCCAATGTATACGCCCATGAGTGGAAGTGCCCTATGCTCTCTAAGCTGAGTTTTTTAGATGTTTCAGGACACACCGTACACTTCTCCAGAGTGGCTGTTGGCAATTTACATCCCGCCCTTCAGCGTAGCAAGGCTCCCGGTTCTCCATGGCCTGTCCTGCATTTCTGGTTTTGACACTTTATTCAGCATGGCCCTTTTGACCGATGGGAAGCGAGACTTCTTTGTAGCGCTGATTTGCCTTTCCAGGATGCTTGGTTGGCCAAAAAGGGCGTATGCGTTTTTTCCTGAATATATTCAGGAAAAAACGCATACGCCCTTTTTGGCCAAGGGCATGATTGTCGAGGTTTGGCCGCTTTTCCTGTGCTTTCAAGGCGATTCGAATCTACCTCCTGAAATCTGTTTCCTGCAATTCTGCCTTGCTTTCAAATCCTCTTCGGTGCCTTCCCTCAATATATTTGTGGACGAGAGTTATCATTTATAACTCTGCAGGTTTGTGAATTGCAGTGCCCCTGAGCTCCATTGTTCAACTCGCTTACTTGGGAGCTGGCCGCAAAAGCACAGGATTGCTTCAGGCCCTATTCTGGTCCCGGGCGGCAGGCTGAGCCTGTGGTTAATTCTTCTTCCTGATGGGAAAATAGAGTGACCTGTGCCAGTCCCAACACCTAGAGCTAGTCTCTCATTGGTTCCCCCTCTTCCCGTTCATCCTCAGGACAAATCGCAACCTGTACGGAACAGGAGGTTAAAGGTGCTGAGTCTCCAAGGAGGGAGATTGCTAGTAAAGCGGCTGGAATGGCGAACCCGAGCACAAGGAGGTGAGAAATGAGGTGCGTTTTAGAAACCTTTCCCGATCACACGGTGTACCAGCTTCTGGGTTTCTCATGCATGTTTTCGATGTAGGAAGATGCCCTTGAACCTGGAGATTTGGGACCCATGGGATGGGTACCACGCAGTACTACTTTAAAGGGTCTGCGTTTGCTCACCCAACCTCACCAAACCTCTCAGCCCCAAGAGTGTCCACCCTTATGTCTCCGTCAGCTGTGGGTCTAGATATGGTCAATCCAGGTGGCATCACAGCCCCTGAACGAATTGTGTAAGAATTTCTCTCTCTTTCACTGTCTTTGTTTCACGGGTTTTTAAAAGTAATTGATTTTTATAATGGGGTTTAGCTGCTTTTCACTGCTGTGTTTATGCCGCTTTACACCCACTTGACTCACTTACAGAGAGATATCAATACATAGGTTTAAGATTCTTACTAGTCAGATATATTCTTGGGCGGTGAGTAGGGGGTGTTGAGTCCAGTTCCCTGAGCAAGGAGTAGGTCTTGTCTATTACATATTGGGTTTATGGAACGGTATCTGAGCTAATTTGAAACCCGTGTTTTATGCATCCCCCCGCCTCACCTTTCCCGTTGAGCAGCCATAGTGTGTTTTCTAAACGTGTGACTCTGTTCCGTTTTGTAATTCAGTTCAAGTGTAGCGGTTTTTACATTCCCTCTATTAGTGATATCTTATGACAAGTGTCTTTTTCTGTGTGACTTTTTTCACTTAGAATCGTCGTACCTAAATCCACTCATCATGCTGCTACTAGCCTTATGACCTTGATTTCATGGCTGAGTGATATTCCATTGTACATAAGGACCACAACTTCTTTATCCTTTTTTCTCTTTCCTGGGATATTTAAGGTGTAACGAAGTGGAGGTTCTTGTCAAGAGAGCAGCCCTAAACTTTGGGGTGCCTGTGTCTTGCTGATTTTTAGTTTTCCCAATGTATACGCCCATGAGTGGAAGTGCCCTATGCTCTCTAAGCTGAGTTTTTTACATGTTTCAGGACACACCGTACACTTCTCCAGAGTGGCTGTTGGCAATTTACATCCCGCCCATCAGCGTAGCAAGGCTCCCGGTTCTCCATGGCCTGTCCTGCATTTCTGGTTTTGACACTTTATTCAGCATGGCCCTTTTGACCGATGGGAAGCGAGACTTCTTTGTAGCGCTGATTTGCCTTTCCAGGTTGCTTGGTTGGCCAAAAAGGGCGTATGCGTTTTTTCCTGAATATATTCAGGAAAAAACGCATACGCCCTTTTTGGCCAAGGGCATGATTGTCGAGGTTTGGCCGCTTTTCCTGTGCTTTCAAGGCAATTCGAATCTACCTCCTGAAATCTGTTTCCTGCAATTCTGCCTTGCTTTCAAATCCTCTTCGGTGCCTTCCCTCAATATATTTGTGGACAAGAGTTATCATTTATAACTCTGCAGGTTTGTGAATTGCAGTGCCCCTGAGCTCCATTGTTCAACTCGCTTACTTGGGAGCTGGCCGCAAAAGCACAGGATTGCTTCAGGCCCTATTCTGGTCCCGGGCGGCAGGCTGAGCCTGTGGTTAATTCTTCTTCCTGATGGGAAAATAGAGTGACCTGTGCCAGTCCCAACACCTAGAGCTAGTCTCTCATTGGTTCCCCCTCTTCCCGTTCATCCTCAGGACAAATCGCAACCTGTACGGAACAGGAGGTTAAAGGTGCTGAGTCTCCAAGGAGGGAGATTGCTAGTAAAGCGGCTGGAATGGCGAACCCGAGCACAAGGAGGTGAGAAATGAGGTGCGTTTTAGAAACCTTTCCCGATCACACGGTGTACCAGCTTCTGGGTTTCTCATGCATGTTTTCGATGTAGGAAGATGCCCTTGAACCTGGAGATTTGGGACCCATGGGATGGGTACCACGCAGTACTACTTTAAAGGGTCTGCGTTTGCTCACCCAACCTCACCAAACCTCTCAGCCCCAGGAGTGTCCACCCTTATGTCTCCGTCAGCTGTGGGTCTAGATATGGTCAATCCAGGTGGCATCACAGCCCCTGAACGAATTGTGTAAGAATTTCTCTCTCTTTCACTGTCTTTGTTTCACGGGTTTTTAAAAGTAATTGATTTTTATAATGGGGTTTAGCTGCTTTTCACTGCTGTGTTTATGCCGCTTTACACCCACTTGACTCACTTACAGAGAGATATCAATACATAGGTTTAAGATTCTTACTAGTCAGATATATTCTTGGGCGGTGAGTAGGGGGTGTTGAGTCCAGTTCCCTGAGCAAGGAGTAGGTCTTGTCTATTACATATTGGGTTTATGGAACGGTATCTGAGCTAATTTGAAACCCGTGTTTTATGCATCCCCCCGCCTCACCTTTCCCGTTGAGCAGCCATAGTGTGTTTTCTAAACGTGTGACTCTGTTCCGTTTTGTAATTCAGTTCAAGTGTAGCGGTTTTTACATTCCCTCTATTAGTGATATCTTATGACAAGTGTCTTTTTCTGTGTGACTTTTTTCACTTAGAATCGTCGTACCTAAATCCACTCATCATGCTGCTACTAGCCTTATGACCTTGATTTCATGGCTGAGTGATATTCCATTGTACATAAGGACCACAACTTCTTTATCCTTTTTTCTCTTTCCTGGGATATTTAAGGTGTAACGAAGTGGAGGTTCTTGTCAAGAGAGCAGCCCTAAACTTTGGGGTGCCTGTGTCTTGCTGATTTTTAGTTTTCCCAATGTATACGCCCATGAGTGGAAGTGCCCTATGCTCTATAAGCTGAGTTTTTTAGATGTTTCAGGACACACCGTACACTTCTCCAGAGTGGCTGTTGGCAATTTACATCCCGCCCTTCAACGTAGCAAGGCTCCCGGTTCTCCATGGCCTGTCCTGCATTTCTGGTTTTGACACTTTATTCAGCATGGCCCTTTTGACCGATGGGAAGCGAGACTTCTTTGTAGCGCTGATTTGCCTTTCCAGGATGCTTGGTTGGCCAAAAAGGGCGTATGCGTTTTTTCCTGAATATATTCAGGAAAAAACGCATACGCCCTTTTTGGCCAAGGGCATGATTGTCGAGGTTTGGCCGCTTTTCCTGTGCTTTCAAGGCGATTCGAATCTACCTCCTGAAATCTGTTTCCTGCAATTCTGCCTTGCTTTCAAATCCTCTTCGGTGCCTTCCCTCAATATATTTGTGGACAAGAGTTATCATTTATAACTCTGCAGGTTTGTGAATTGCAGTGCCCCTGAGCTCCATTGTTCAACTCGCTTACTTGGGAGCTGGCCGCAAAAGCACAGGATTGCTTCAGGCCCTATTCTGGTCCCGGGCGGCAGGCTGAGCCTGTGGTTAATTCTTCTTCCTGATGGGAAAATAGAGTGACCTGTGCCAGTCCCAACACCTAGAGCTAGTCTCTCATTGGTTCCCCCTCTTCCCGTTCATCCTCAGGACAAATCGCAACCTGTACGGAACAGGAGGTTAAAGGTGCTGAGTCTCCAAGGAGGGAGATTGCTAGTAAAGCGGCTGGAATGGCGAACCCGAGCACAAGGAGGTGAGAAATGAGGTGCGTTTTAGAAACCTTTCCCGATCACACGGTGTACCAGCTTCTGGGTTTCTCATGCATGTTTTCGATGTAGGAAGATGC
The DNA here is from genome assembly GCF_028021215.1 of Eschrichtius robustus. Taxonomy (NCBI): domain Eukaryota; kingdom Metazoa; phylum Chordata; class Mammalia; order Artiodactyla; family Eschrichtiidae; genus Eschrichtius; species Eschrichtius robustus. The sequence continues at coordinate 36,078,543 of NC_090831.1, read as the reverse complement.
CCTTGAACCTGGAGATTTGGGACCCATGGGATGGGTACCACGCAGTACTACTTTAAAGGGTCTGCGTTTGCTCACCCAACCTCACCAAACCTCTCAGCCCCAGGAGTGTCCACCCTTATGACTCCGTCAGCTGTGGGTCTAGATATGGTCAATCCAGGTGGCATCACAGCCCCTGAACGAATTGTGTAAGAATTTCTCTCTCTTTCACTGTCTTTGTTTCACGGGTTTTTAAAAGTAATTGATTTTTATAATGGGGTTTAGCTGCTTTTCACTGCTGTGTTTATGCCGCTTTACACCCACTTGACTCACTTACAGAGAGATATCAATACATAGGTTTAAGATTCTTACTAGTCAGATATATTCTTGGGCGGTGAGTAGGGGGTGTTGAGTCCAGTTCCCTGAGCAAGGAGTAGGTCTTGTCTATTACATATTGGGTTTATGGAACGGTATCTGAGCTAATTTGAAACCCGTGTTTTATGCATCCCCCCGCCTCACCTTTCCCGTTGAGCAACCATAGTGTGTTTTCTAAACGTGTGACTCTGTTCCGTTTTGTAATTCAGTTCAAGTGTAGCGGTTTTTACATTCCCTCTATTAGTGATATCTTATGACAAGTGTCTTTTTCTGTGTGACATTTTTCACTTAGAATCGTCGTACCTAAATCCACTCATCATGCTGCTACTAGCCTTATGACCTTGATTTCATGGCTGAGTGATATTCCATTGTACATATGGACCACAACTTCTTTATCCTTTTTTCTCTTTCCTGGGATATTTAAGGTGTAACGAAGTGGAGGTTCTTGTCAAGAGAGCAGCCCTAAACTTTGGGGTGCCTGTGTCTTGCTGATTTTTAGTTTTCCCAATGTATACGCCCATGAGTGGAAGTGCCCTATGCTCTCTAAGCTGAGTTTTTTAGATGTTTCAGGACACACCGTACACTTCTCCAGAGTGGCTGTTGGCAATTTACATCCCGCCCTTCAACGTAGCAAGGCTCCCGGTTCTCCATGGCCTGTCCTGCATTTCTGGTTTTGACACTTTATTCAGCATGGCCCTTTTGACCGATGGGAAGCGAGACTTCTTTGTAGCGCTGATTTGCCTTTCCAGGATGCTTGGTTGGCCAAAAAGGGCGTATGCGTTTTTTCCTGAATATATTCAGGAAAAAACGCATACGCCCTTTTTGGCCAAGGGCATGATTGTCGAGGTTTGGCCGCTTTTCCTGTGCTTTCAAGGCGATTCGAATCTACCTCCTGAAATCTGTTTCCTGCAATTCTGCCTTGCTTTCAAATCCTCTTCGGTGCCTTCCCTCAATATATTTGTGGACAAGAGTTATCATTTATAACTCTGCAGGTTTGTGAATTGCAGTGCCCCTGAGCTCCATTGTTCAACTCGCTTACTTGGGAGCTGGCCGCAAAAGCACAGGATTGCTTCAGGCCCTATTCTGGTCCCGGGCGGCAGGCTGAGCCTGTGGTTAATTCTTCTTCCTGATGGGAAAATAGATTGACCTGTGCCAGTCCCAACACCTAGAGCTAGTCTCTCATTGGTTCCCCCTCTTCCCGTTCATCCTCAGGACAAATCGCAACCTGTACGGAACAGGAGGTTAAAGGAGCTGAGTCTCCAAGGAGGGAGATTGCTAGTAAAGCGGCTGGAATGGCGAACCCGAGCACAAGGAGGTGAGAAATGAGGTGCGTTTTAGAAACCTTTCCCGATCACACGGTGTACCAGCTTCTGGGTTTCTCATGCATGTTTTCGATGTAGGAAGATGCCCTTGAACCTGGAGATTTGGGACCCATGGGATGGGTACCACGCAGTACTACTTTAAAGGGTCTGCGTTTGCTCACCCAACCTCACCAAACCTCTCAGCCCCAGGAGTGTCCACCCTTATGTCTCCGTCAGCTGTGGGTATAGATATGGTCAATCCAGGTGGCATCACAGCCCCTGAACGAATTGTGTAAGAATTTCTCTCTCTTTCACTGTCTTTGTTTCACGGGTTTTTAAAAGTAATTGATTTTTATAATGGGGTTTAGCTGCTTTTCACTGCTGTGTTTATGCCGCTTTACACCCACTTGACTCACTTACAGAGAGATATCAATACATAGGTTTAAGATTCTTACTAGTCAGATATATTCTTGGGCGGTGAGTAGGGGGTGTTGAGTCCAGTTCCCTGAGCAAGGAGTAGGTCTTGTATATTACATATTGGGTTTATGGAACGGTATCTGAGCTAATTTGAAACCCGTGTTTTATGCATCCCCCCGCCTCACCTTTCCCGTTGAGCAACCATAGTGTGTTTTCTAAACGTGTGACTCTGTTCCGTTTTGTAATTCAGTTCAAGTGTAGCGGTTTTTACATTCCCTCTATTAGTGATATCTTATGACAAGTGTCTTTTTCTGTGTGACATTTTTCACTTAGAATCGTCGTACCTAAATCCACTCATCATGCTGCTACTAGCCTTATGACCTTGATTTCATGGCTGAGTGATATTCCATTGTACATATGGACCACAACTTCTTTATCCTTTTTTCTCTTTCCTGGGATATTTAAGGTGTAACGAAGTGGAGGTTCTTGTCAAGAGAGCAGCCCTAAACTTTGGGGTGCCTGTGTCTTGCTGATTTTTAGTTTTCCCAATGTATACGCCCATGAGTGGAAGTGCCCTATGCTCTCTAAGCTGAGTTTTTTAGATGTTTCAGGACACACCGTATACTTCTCCAGAGTGGCTGTTGGCAATTTACATCCCGCCCTTCAACGTACCAAGGCTCCCGGTTCTCCATGGCCTGTCCTGCATTTCTGGTTTTGACACTTTATTCAGCATGGCCCTTTTGACCGATGGGAAGCGAGACTTCTTTGTAGCGCTGATTTGCCTTTCCAGGATGCTTGGTTGGCCAAAAAGGGCGTATGCGTTTTTTCCTGAATATATTCAGGAAAAAACGCATACGCCCTTTTTGGCCAAGGGCATGATTGTCGAGGTTTGGCCGCTTTTCCTGTGCTTTCAAGGCGATTCGAATCTACCTCCTGAAATCTGTTTCCTGCAATTCTGCCTTGCTTTCAAATCCTCTTCGGTGCCTTCCCTCAATATATTTGTGGACGAGAGTTATCATTTATAACTCTGCAGGTTTGTGAATTGCAGTGCCCCTGAGCTCCATTGTTCAACTCGCTTACTTGGGAGCTGGCCGCAAAAGCACAGGATTGCTTCAGGCCCTATTCTGGTCCCGGGCGGCAGGCTGAGCCTGTGGTTAATTCTTCTTCCTGATGGGAAAATAGAGTGACCTGTGCCAGTCCCAACACCTAGAGCTAGTCTCTCATTGGTTCCCCCTCTTCCCGTTCATCCTCAGGACAAATCGCAACCTGTACGGAACAGGAGGTTAAAGGTGCTGAGTCTCCAAGGAGGGAGATTGCTAGTAAAGCGGCTGGAATGGCGAACCCGAGCACAAGGAGGTGAGAAATGAGGTGCGTTTTAGAAACCTTTCCCGATCACACGGTGTACCAGCTTCTGGGTTTCTCATGCATGTTTTCGATGTAGGAAGATGCCCTTGAACCTGGAGATTTGGGACCCATGGGATGGGTACCACGCAGTACTACTTTAAAGGGTCTGCGTTTGCTCACCCAACCTCACCAAACCTCTCAGCCCCAAGAGTGTCCACCCTTATGTCTCCGTCAGCTGTGGGTCTAGATATGGTCAATCCAGGTGGCATCACAGCCCCTGAACGAATTGTGTAAGAATTTCTCTCTTTTTCACTGTCTTTGTTTCACGGGTTTTTAAAAGTAATTGATTTTTATAATGGGGTTTAGCTGCTTTTCACTGCTGTGTTTATGCCGCTTTACACCCACTTGACTCACTTACAGAGAGATATCAATACATAGGTTTAAGATTCTTACTAGTCAGATATATTCTTGGGCGGTGAGTAGGGGGTGTTGAGTCCAGTTCCCTGAGCAAGGAGTAGGTCTTGTCTATTACATATTGGGTTTATGGAACGGTATCTGAGCTAATTTGAAACCCGTGTTTTATGCATCCCCCCGCCTCACCTTTCCCGTTGAGCAGCCATAGTGTGTTTTCTAAACGTGTGACTCTGTTCCGTTTTGTAATTCAGTTCAAGTGTAGCGGTTTTTACATTCCCTCTATTAGTGATATCTTATGACAAGTGTCTTTTTCTGTGTGACTTTTTTCACTTAGAATCGTCGTACCTAAATCCACTCATCATGCTGCTACTAGCCTTATGACCTTGATTTCATGGCTGAGTGATATTCCATTGTACATATGGACCACAACTTCTTTATCCTTTTTTCTCTTTCCTGGGATATTTAAGGTGTAACGAAGTGGAGGTTCTTGTCAAGAGAGCAGCCCTAAACTTTGGGGTGCCTGTGTCTTGCTGATTTTTAGTTTTCCCAATGTATACGCCCATGAGTGGAAGTGCCCTATGCTCTCTAAGCTGAGTTTTTTAGATGTTTCAGGACACACCGTACACTTCTCCAGAGTGGCTGTTGGCAATTTACATCCCGCCCTTCAGCGTAGCAAGGCTCCCGGTTCTCCATGGCCTGTCCTGCATTTCTGGTTTTGACACTTTATTCAGCATGGCCCTTTTGACCGATGGGAAGCGAGACTTCTTTGTAGCGCTGATTTGCCTTTCCAGGTTGCTTGGTTGGCCAAAAAGGGCGTATGCGTTTTTTCCTGAATATATTCAGGAAAAAACGCATACGCCCTTTTTGGCCAAGGGCATGATTGTCGAGGTTTGGCCGCTTTTCCTGTGCTTTCAAGGCGATTCGAATCTACCTCCTGAAATCTGTTTCCTGCAATTCTGCCTTGCTTTCAAATCCTCTTCGGTGCCTTCCCTCAATATATTTGTGGACAAGAGTTATCATTTATAACTCTGCAGGTTTGTGAATTGCAGTGCCCCTGAGCTCCATTGTTCAACTCGCTTACTTGGGAGCTGGCCGCAAAAGCACAGGATTGCTTCAGGCCCTATTCTGGTCCCGGGCGGCAGGCTGAGCCTGTGGTTAATTCTTCTTCCTGATGGGAAAATAGAGTGACCTGTGCCAGTCCCAACACCTAGAGCTAGTCTCTCATTGGTTCCCCCTCTTCCCGTTCATCCTCAGGACAAATCGCAACCTATACAGAACAGGAGGTTAAAGGTGCTGAGTCTCCAAGGAGGGAGATTGCTAGTAAAGCGGCTGGAATGGCGAACCCGAGCACAAGGAGGTGAGAAATGAGGTGCGTTTTAGAAACCTTTCCCGATCACACGGTGTACCAGCTTCTGGGTTTCTCATGCATGTTTTCGATGTAGGAAGATGCCCTTGAACCTGGAGATTTGGGACCCATGGCATGGGTACCACGCAGTACTACTTTAAAGGGTCTGCGTTTGCTCACCCAACCTCACCAAACCTCTCAGCCCCAGGAGTGTCCACCCTTATGTCTCCGTCAGCTGTGGGTCTAGATATGGTCAATCCAGGTGGCATCACAGCCCCTGAACGAATTGTGTAAGAATTTCTCTCTCTTTCACTGTCTTTGTTTCACGGGTTTTTAAAAGTAATTGATTTTTATAATGGGGTTTAGCTGCTTTTCACTGCTGTGTTTATGCCGCTTTACACCCACTTGACTCACTTACAGAGAGATATCAATACATAGGTTTAAGATTCTTACTAGTCAGATATATTCTTGGGCGGTGAGTAGGGGGTGTTGAGTCCAGTTCCCTGAGCAAGGAGTAGGTCTTGTCTATTACATATTGGGTTTATGGAACGGTATCTGAGCTAATTTGAAACCCGTGTTTTATGCATCCCCCCGCCTCACCTTTCCCGTTGAGCAGCCATAGTGTGTTTTCTAAACGTGTGACTCTGTTCCGTTTTGTAATTCAGTTCAAGTGTAGCGGTTTTTACATTCCCTCTATTAGTGATATCTTATGACAAGTGTCTTTTTCTGTGTGACTTTTTTCACTTAGAATAGTCGTACCTAAATCCACTCATCATGCTGCTACTAGCCTTATGACCTTGATTTCATGGCTGAGTGATATTCCATTGTACATAAGGACCACAACTTCTTTATCCTTTTTTCTCTTTCCTGGGATATTTAAGGTGTAACGAAGTGGAGGTTCTTGTCAAGAGAGCAGCCCTAAACTTTGGGGTGCCTGTGTCTTGCTGATTTTTAGTTTTCCCAATGTATACGCCCATGAGTGGAAGTGCCCTATGCTCTCTAAGCTGAGTTTTTTAGATGTTTCAGGACACACCGTACACTTCTCCAGAGTGGCTGTTGGCAATTTACATCCCGCCCTTCAACGTAGCAAGGCTCCCGGTTCTCCATGGCCTGTCCTGCATTTCTGGTTTTGACACTTTATTCAGCATGGCCCTTTTGACCGATGGGAAGCGAGACTTCTTGGTAGCGCTGATTTGCCTTTCCAGGATGCTTGGTTGGCCAAAAAGGGCGTATGCGTTTTTTCCTGAATATATTCAGGAAAAAACGCATACGCCCTTTTTGGCCAAGGGCATGATTGTCGAGGTTTGGCCGCTTTTCCTGTGCTTTCAAGGCGATTCGAATCTACCTCCTGAAATCTGTTTCCTGCAATTCTGCCTTGCTTTCAAATCCTCTTCGGTGCCTTCCCTCAATATATTTGTGGACAAGAGTTATCATTTATAACTCTGCAGGTTTGTGAATTGCAGTGCCCCTGAGCTCCATTGTTCAACTCGCTTACTTGGGAGCTGGCCGCAAAAGCACAGGATTTCTTCAGGCCCTATTCTGGTCCCGGGCGGCAGGCTGAGCCTGTGGTTAATTCTTCTTCCTGATGGGAAAATAGAGTGACCTGTGCCAGTCCCAACACCTAGAGCTAGTCTCTCATTGGTTCCCCCTCTTCCCGTTCATCCTCAGGACAAATCGCAACCTGTACGGAACAGGAGGTTAAAGGTGCTGAGTCTCCAAGGAGGGAGATTGCTAGTAAAGCGGCTGGAATGGCGAACCCGAGCACAAGGAGGTGAGAAATGAGGTGCGTTTTAGAAACCTTTCCCGATCACACGGTGTACCAGCTTCTGGGTTTCTCATGCATGTTTTCGATGTAGGAAGATGCCCTTGAACCTGGAGATTTGGGACCCATGGGATGGGTACCACGCAGTACTACTTTAAAGGGTCTGCGTTTGCTCACCCAACCTCACCAAACCTCTCAGCCCCAGGAGTGTCCACCCTTATGTCTCCGTCAGCTGTGGGTCTAGATATGGTCAATCCAGGTGGCATCACAGCCCCTGAACGAATTGTGTAAGAATTTCTCTCTCTTTCACTGTCTTTGTTTCACGGGTTTTTAAAAGTAATTGATTTTTATAATGGGGTTTAGCTGCTTTTCACTGCTGTGTTTATGCCGCTTTACACCCACTTGACTCACTTACAGAGAGATATCAATACATAGGTTTAAGATTCTTACTAGTCAGATATATTCTTGGGCGGTGAGTAGGGGGTGTTGAGTCCAGTTCCCTGAGCAAGGAGTAGGTCTTGTCTATTACATATTGGGTTTATGGAACGGTATCTGAGCTAATTTGAAACCCGTGTTTTATGCATCCCCCCGCCTCACCTTTCCCGTTGAGCAGCCATAGTGTGTTTTCTAAACGTGTGACTCTGTTCCGTTTTGTAATTCAGTTCAAGTGTAGCGGTTTTTACATTCCCTCTATTAGTGATATCTTATGACAAGTGTCTTTTTCTGTGTGACTTTTTTCACTTAGAATCGTCGTACCTAAATCCACTCATCATGCTGCTACTAGCCTTATGACCTTGATTTCATGGCTGAGTGATATTCCATTGTACATAAGGACCACAACTTCTTTATCCTTTTTTCTCTTTCCTGGGATATTTAAGGTGTAACGAAGTGGAGGTTCTTGTCAAGAGAGCAGCCCTAAACTTTGGGGTGCCTGTGTCTTGCTGATTTTTAGTTTTCCCAATGTATACGCCCATGAGTGGAAGTGCCCTATGCTCTCTAAGCTGAGTTTTTTAGATGTTTCAGGACACACCGTACACTTCTCCAGAGTGGCTGTTGGCAATTTACATCCCGCCCTTCAACGTAGCAAGGCTCCCGGTTCTCCATGGCCTGTCCTGCATTTCTGGTTTTGACACTTTATTCAGCATGGCCCTTTTGACCGATGGGAAGCGAGACTTCTTGGTAGCGCTGATTTGCCTTTCCAGGATGCTTGGTTGGCCAAAAAGGGCGTATGCGTTTTTTCCTGAATATATTCAGGAAAAAACGCATACGCCCTTTTTGGCCAAGGGCATGATTGTCGAGGTTTGGCCGCTTTTCCTGTGCTTTCAAGGCGATTCGAATCTACCTCCTGAAATCTGTTTCCTGCAATTCTGCCTTGCTTTCAAATCCTCTTCGGTGCCTTCCCTCAATATATTTGTGGACAAGAGTTATCATTTATAACTCTGCAGGTTTGTGAATTGCAGTGCCCCTGAGCTCCATTGTTCAACTCGCTTACTTGGGAGCTGGCCGCAAAAGCACAGGATTTCTTCAGGCCCTATTCTGGTCCCGGGCGGCAGGCTGAGCCTGTGGTTAATTCTTCTTCCTGATGGGAAAATAGAGTGACCTGTGCCAGTCCCAACACCTAGAGCTAGTCTCTCATTGGTTCCCCCTCTTCCCGTTCATCCTCAGGACAAATCGCAACCTGTACGGAACAGGAGGTTAAAGGTGCTGAGTCTCCAAGGAGGGAGATTGCTAGTAAAGCGGCTGGAATGGCGAACCCGAGCACAAGGAGGTGAGAAATGAGGTGCGTTTTAGAAACCTTTCCCGATCACACGGTGTACCAGCTTCTGGGTTTCTCATGCATGTTTTCGATGTAGGAAGATGCCCTTGAACCTGGAGATTTGGGACCCATGGGATGGGTACCACGCAGTACTACTTTAAAGGGTCTGCGTTTGCTCACCCAACCTCACCAAACCTCTCAGCCCCAGGAGTGTCCACCCTTATGACTCCGTCAGCTGTGGGTCTAGATATGGTCAATCCAGGTGGCATCACAGCCCCTGAACGAATTATGTAAGAATTTCTCTCTCTTTCACTGTCTTTGTTTCACGGGTTTTTAAAAGTAATTGATTTTTATAATGGGGTTTAGCTGCTTTTCACTGCTGTGTTTATGCCGCTTTACACCCACTTGACTCACTTACAGAGAGATATCAATACATAGGTTTAAGATTCTTACTAGTCAGATATATTCTTGGGCGGTGAGTAGGGGGTGTTGAGTCCAGTTCCCTGAGCAAGGAGTAGGTCTTGTCTATTACATATTGGGTTTATGGAACGGTATCTGAGCTAATTTGAAACCCGTGTTTTATGCATCCCCCCGCCTCACCTTTCCCGTTGAGCAACCATAGTGTGTTTTCTAAACGTGTGACTCTGTTCCGTTTTGTAATTCAGTTCAAGTGTAGCGGTTTTTACATTCCCTCTATTAGTGATATCTTATGACAAGTGTCTTTTTCTGTGTGACTTTTTTCACTTAGAATCGTCGTACCTAAATCCACTCATCATGCTGCTACTAGCCTTATGACCTTGATTTCATGGCTGAGTGATATTCCATTGTACATATGGACCACAACTTCTTTATCCTTTTTTCTCTTTCCTGGGATATTTAAGGTGTAACGAAGTGGAGGTTCTTGTCAAGAGAGCAGCCCTAAACTTTGGGGTGCCTGTGTCTTGCTGATTTTTAGTTTTCCCAATGTATACGCCCATGAGTGGAAGTGCCCTATGCTCTCTAAGCAGAGTTTTTTAGATGTTTCAGGACACACCGTACACTTCTCCAGAGTGGCTGTTGGCAATTTACATCCCGCCCTTCAACGTAGCAAGGCTCCCGGTTCTCCATGGCCTGTCCTGCATTTCTGGTTTTGACACTTTATTCAGCATGGCCCTTTTGACCGATGGGAAGCGAGACTTCTTTGTAGCGCTGATTTGCCTTTCCAGGATGCTTGGTTGGCCAAAAAGGGCGTATGCGTTTTTTCCTGAATATATTCAGGAAAAAACGCATACGCCCTTTTTGGCCAAGGGCATGATTGTCGAAGTTTGGCCGCTTTTCCTGTGCTTTCAAGGCGATTCGAATCTACCTCCTGAAATCTGTTTCCTGCAATTCTGCCTTGCTTTCAAATCCTCTTCGGTGCCTTCCCTCAATATATTTGTGGACAAGAGTTATCATTTATAACTCTGCAGGTTTGTGAATTGCAGTGCCCCTGAGCTCCATTGTTCAACTCGCTTACTTGGGAGCTGGCCGCAAAAGCACAGGATTGCTTCAGGCCCTATTCTGGTCCCGGGCGGCAGGCTGAGCCTGTGGTTAATTCTTCTTCCTGATGGGAAAATAGAGTGACCTGTGCCAGTCCCAACACCTAGAGCTAGTCTCTCATTGGTTCCCCCTCTTCCCGTTCATCCTCAGGACAAATCGCAACCTGTACGGAACAGGAGGTTAAAGGTGCTGAGTCTCCAAGGAGGGAGATTGCTAGTAAAGCGGCTGGAATGGCGAACCCGAGCACAAGGAGGTGAGAAATGAGGTGCGTTTTAGAAACCTTTCCCGATCACACGGTGTACCAGCTTCTGGGTTTCTCATGCATGTTTTCGATGTAGGAAGATGCCCTTGAACCTGGAGATTTGGGACCCATGGGATGGGTACCACGCAGTACTACTTTAAAGGGTCTGCGTTTGCTCACCCAACCTCACCAAACCTCTCAGCCCCAGGAGTGTCCACCCTTATGTCTCCGTCAGCTGTGGGTCTAGATATGGTCAATCCAGGTGGCATCACAGCCCCTGAACGAATTGTGTAAGAATTTCTCTCTCTTTCACTGTCTTTGTTTCACGGGTTTTTAAAAGTAATTGATTTTTATAATGGGGTTTAGCTGCTTTTCACTGCTGTGTTTATGCCGCTTTACACCCACTTGACTCACTTACAGAGAGATATCAATACATAGGTTTAAGATTCTTACTAGTCAGATATATTCTTGGGCGGTGAGTAGGGGGTGTTGAGTCCAGTTCCCTGAGCAAGGAGTAGGTCTTGTCTATTACATATTGGGTTTATGGAACGGTATCTGAGCTAATTTGAAACCCGTGTTTTATGCATCCCCCCGCCTCACCTTTCCCGTTGAGCAGCCATAGTGTGTTTTCTAAACGTGTGACTCTGTTCCGTTTTGTAATTCAGTTCAAGTGTAGCGGTTTTTACATTCCCTCTATTAGTGATATCTTATGACAAGTGTCTTTTTCTGTGTGACTTTTTTCACTTAGAATCGTCGTACCTATATCCACTCATCATGCTGCTACTAGCCTTATGACCTTGATTTCATGGCTGAGTGATATTCCATTGTACATATGGACCACAACTTCTTTATCCTTTTTTCTCTTTCCTGGGATATTTAAGGTGTAACGAAGTGGAGGTTCTTGTCAAGAGAGCAGCCCTAAACTTTGGGGTGCCTGTGTCTTGCTGATTTTTAGTTTTCCCAATGTATACGCCCATGAGTGGAAGTGCCCTATGCTCTCTAAGCTGAGTTTTTTAGATGTTTCAGGACACACCGTACACTTCTCCAGAGTGGCTGTTGGCAATTTACATCCCGCCCTTCAACGTAGCAAGGCTCCCGGTTCTCCATGGCCTGTCCTGCATTTCTGGTTTTGACACTTTATTCAGCATGGCCCTTTTGACCGATGGGAAGCGAGACTTCTTTGTAGCGCTGATTTGCCTTTCCAGGATGCTTGGTTGGCCAAAAAGGGCGTATGCGTTTTTTCCTGAATATATTCAGGAAAAAACGCATACGCCCTTTTTGGCCAAGGGCATGATTGTCGAGGTTTGGCCGCTTTTCCTGTGCTTTCAAGGCGATTCGAATCTACCTCCTGAAATCTGTTTCCTGCAATTCTGCCTTGCTTTCAAATCCTCTTCGGTGCCTTCCCTCAATATATTTGTGGACAAGAGTTATCATTTATAACTCTGCAGGTTTGTGAATTGCAGTGCCCCTGAGCTCCATTGTTCAACTCGCTTACTTGGGAGCTGGCCGCAAAAGCACAGGATTGCTTCAGGCCCTATTCTGGTCCCGGGCGGCAGGCTGAGCCTGTGGTTAATTCTTCTTCCTGATGGGAAAATAGAGTGACCTGTGCCAGTCCCAACACCTAGAGCTAGTCTCTCATTGGTTCCCCCTCTTCCCGTTCATCCTCAGGACAAATCGCAACCTGTACGGAACAGGAGGTTAAAGGTGCTGAGTCTCCAAGGAGGGAGATTGCTAGTAAAGCGGCTGGAATGGCGAACCCGAGCACAAGGAGGTGAGAAATGAGGTGCGTTTTAGAAACCTTTCCCGATCACACGGTGTACCAGCTTCTGGGTTTCTCATGCATGTTTTCGATGTAGGAAGATGCCCTTGAACCTGGAGATTTGGGACCCATGGGATGGGTACCACGCAGTACTACTTTAAAGGGTCTGCGTTTGCTCACCCAACCTCACCAAACCTCTCAGCCCCAGGAGTGTCCACCCTTATGTCTCCGTCAGCTGTGGGTCTAGATATGGTCAATCCAGGTGGCATCACAGCCCCTGAACGAATTGTGTAAGAATTTCTCTCTCTTTCACTGTCTTTGTTTCACGGGTTTTTAAAAGTAATTGATTTTTATAATGGGGTTTAGCTGCTTTTCACTGCTGTGTTTATGCCGCTTTACACCCACTTGACTCACTTACAGAGAGATATCAATACATAGGTTTAAGATTCTTACTAGTCAGATATATTCTTGGGCGGTGAGTAGGGGGTGTTGAGTCCAGTTCCCTGAGCAAGGAGTAGGTCTTGTCTATTACATATTGGGTTTATGGAACGGTATCTGAGCTAATTTGAAACCCGTGTTTTATGCATCCCCCCGCCTCACCTTTCCCGTTGAGCAGCCATAGTGTGTTTTCTAAACGTGTGACTCTGTTCCGTTTTGTAATTCAGTTCAAGTGTAGCGGTTTTTACATTCCCTCTATTAGTGATATCTTATGACAAGTGTCTTTTTCTGTGTGACTTTTTTCACTTAGAATCGTCGTACCTAAATCCACTCATCATGCTGCTACTAGCCTTATGACCTTGATTTCATGGCTGAGTGATATTCCATTTTACATATGGACCACAACTTCTTTATCCTTTTTTCTCTTTCCTGGGATATTTAAGGTGTAACGAAGTGGAGGTTCTTGTCAAGAGAGCAGCCCTAAACTTTGGGGTGCCTGTGTCTTGCTGATTTTTAGTTTTCCCAATGTATACGCCCATGAGTGGAAGTGCCCTATGCTCTCTAAGCTGAGTTTTTTAGATGTTTCAGGACACACCGTACACTTCTCCAGAGTGGCTGTTGGCAATTTACATCCCGCCCTTCAGCGTAGCAAGGCTCCCGGTTCTCCATGGCCTGTCCTGCATTTCTGGTTTTGACACTTTATTCAGCATGGCCCTTTTGACCGATGGGAAGCGAGACTTCTTTGTAGCGCTGATTTGCCTTTCCAGGTTGCTTGGTTGGCCAAAAAGGGCGTATGCGTTTTTTCCTGAATATATTCAGGAAAAAACGCATACGCCCTTTTTGGCCAAGGGCATGATTGTCGAGGTTTGGCCGCTTTTCCTGTGCTTTCAAGGCGATTCGAATCTACCTCCTGAAATCTGTTTCCTGCAATTCTGCCTTGCTTTCAAATCCTCTTCGGTGCCTTCCCTCAATATATTTGTGGACAAGAGTTATCATTTATAACTCTGCAGGTTTGTGAATTGCAGTGCCCCTGAGCTCCATTGTTCAACTCGCTTACTTGGGAGCTGGCCGCAAAAGCACAGGATTGCTTCAGGCCCTATTCTGGTCCCGGGCGGCAGGCTGAGCCTGTGGTTAATTCTTCTTCCTGATGGGAAAATAGAGTGACCTGTGCCAGTCCCAACACCTAGAGCTAGTCTCTCATTGGTTCCCCCTCTTCCCGTTCATCCTCAGGACAAATCGCAACCTGTACGGAACAGGAGGTTAAAGGTGCTGAGTCTCCAAGGAGGGAGATTGCTAGTAAAGCGGCTGGAATGGCGAACCCGAGCACAAGGAGGTGAGAAATGAGGTGCGTTTTAGAAACCTTTCCCGATCACACGGTGTACCAGCTTCTGGGTTTCTCATGCATGTTTTCGATGTAGGAAGATGCCCTTGAACCTGGAGATTTGGGACCCATGGGATGGGTACCACGCAGTACTACTTTAAAGGGTCTGCGTTTGCTCACCCAACCTCACCAAACCTCTCAGCCCCAGGAGTGTCCACCCTTATGTCTCCGTCAGCTGTGGGTCTAGATATGGTCAATCCAGGTGGCATCACAGCCCCTGAACGAATTGTGTAAGAATTTCTCTCTCTTTCACTGTCTTTGTTTCACGGGTTTTTAAAAGTAATTGATTTTTATAATGGGGTTTAGCTGCTTTTCACTGCTGTGTTTATGCCGCTTTACACCCACTTGACTCACTTACAGAGAGATATCAATACATAGGTTTAAGATTCTTACTAGTCAGATATATTCTTGGGCGGTGAGTAGGGGGTGTTGAGTCCAGTTCCCTGAGCAAGGAGTAGGTCTTGTCTATTACATATTGGGTTTATGGAACGGTATCTGAGCTAATTTGAAACCCGTGTTTTATGCATCCCCCCGCCTCACCTTTCCCGTTGAGCAACCATAGTGTGTTTTCTAAACGTGTGACTCTGTTCCGTTTTGTAATTCAGTTCAAGTGTAGCGGTTTTTACATTCCCTCTATTAGTGATATCTTATGACAAGTGTCTTTTTCTGTGTGACATTTTTCACTTAGAATCGTCGTACCTAAATCCACTCATCATGCTGCTACTAGCCTTATGACCTTGATTTCATGGCTGAGTGATATTCCATTGTACATATGGACCACAACTTCTTTATCCTTTTTTCTCTTTCCTGGGATATTTAAGGTGTAACGAAGTGGAGGTTCTTGTCAAGAGAGCAGCCCTAAACTTTGGGGTGCCTGTGTCTTGCTGATTTTTAGTTTTCCCAATGAATACGCCCATGAGTGGAAGTGCCCTATGCTCTCTAAGCTGAGTTTTTTAGATGTTTCAGGACACACCGTACACTTCTCCAGAGTGGCTGTTGGCAATTTACATCCCGCCCTTCAACGTAGCAAGGCTCCCGGTTCTCCATGGCCTGTCCTGCATTTCTGGTTTTGACACTTTATTCAGCATGGCCCTTTTGACCGATGGGAAGCGAGACTTCTTTGTAGCGCTGATTTGCCTTTCCAGGATGCTTGGTTGGCCAAAAAGGGCGTATGCGTTTTTTCCTGAATATATTCAGGAAAAAACGCATACGCCCTTTTTGGCCAAGGGCATGATTGTCGAGGTTTGGCCGCTTTTCCTGTGCTTTCAAGGCGATTCGAATCTACCTCCTGAAATCTGTTTCCTGCAATTCTGCCTTGCTTTCAAATCCTCTTCGGTGCCTTCCCTCAATATATTTGTGGACGAGAGTTATCATTTATAACTCTGCAGGTTTGTGAATTGCAGTGCCCCTGAGCTCCATTGTTCAACTCGCTTACTTGGGAGCTGGCCGCAAAAGCACAGGATTGCTTCAGGCCCTATTCTGGTCCCGGGCGGCAGGCTGAGCCTGTGGTTAATTCTTCTTCCTGATGGGAAAATAGAGTGACCTGTGCCAGTCCCAACACCTAGAGCTAGTCTCTCATTGGTTCCCCCTCTTCCCGTTCATCCTCAGGACAAATCGCAACCTGTACGGAACAGGAGGTTAAAGGTGCTGAGTCTCCAAGGAGGGAGATTGCTAGTAAAGCGGCTGGAATGGCGAACCCGAGCACAAGGAGGTGAGAAATGAGGTGCGTTTTAGAAACCTTTCCCGATCACACGGTGTACCAGCTTCTGGGTTTCTCATGCATGTTTTCGATGTAGGAAGATGCCCTTGAACCTGGAGATTTGGGACCCATGGGATGGGTACCACGCAGTACTACTTTAAAGGGTCTGCGTTTGCTCACCCAACCTCACCAAACCTCTCAGCCCCAAGAGTGTCCACCCTTATGTCTCCGTCAGCTGTGGGTCTAGATATGGTCAATCCAGGTGGCATCACAGCCCCTGAACGAATTGTGTAAGAATTTCTCTCTCTTTCACTGTCTTTGTTTCACGGGTTTTTAAAAGTAATTGATTTTTATAATGGGGTTTCGCTGCTTTTCACTGCTGTGTTTATGCCGCTTTACACCCACTTGACTCACTTACAGAGAGATATCAATACATAGGTTTAAGATTCTTACTAGTCAGATATATTCTTGGGCGGTGAGTAGGGGGTGTTGAGTCCAGTTCCCTGAGCAAGGAGTAGGTCTTGTCTATTACATATTGGGTTTATGGAACGGTATCTGAGCTAATTTGAAACCCGTGTTTTATGCATCCCCCCGCCTCACCTTTCCCGTTGAGCAGCCATAGTGTGTTTTCTAAACGTGTGACTCTGTTCCGTTTTGTAATTCAGTTCAAGTGTAGCGGTTTTTACATTCCCTCTATTAGTGATATCTTATGACAAGTGTCTTTTTCTCTGTGACTTTTTTCACTTAGAATCGTCGTACCTAAATCCACTCATCATGCTGCTACTAGCCTTATGACCTTGATTTCATGGCTGAGTGATATTCCATTGTACATAAGGACCACAACTTCTTTATCCTTTTTTCTCTTTCCTGGGATATTTAAGGTGTAACGAAGTGGAGGTTCTTGTCAAGAGAGCAGCCCTAAACTTTGGGGTGCCTGTGTCTTGCTGATTTTTAGTTTTCCCAATGTATACGCCCATGAGTGGAAGTGCCCTATGCTCTCTAAGCTGAGTTTTTTAGATGTTTCAGGACACACCGTACACTTCTCCAGAGTGGCTGTTGGCAATTTACATCCCGCCCTTCAGCGTAGCAAGGCTCCCGGTTCTCCATGGCCTGTCCTGCATTTCTGGTTTTGACACTTTATTCAGCATGGCCCTTTTGACCGATGGGAAGCGAGACTTCTTTGTAGCGCTGATTTGCCTTTCCAGGTTGCTTGGTTGGCCAAAAAGGGCGTATGCGTTTTTTCCTGAATATATTCAGGAAAAAACGCATACGCCCTTTTTGGCCAAGGGCATGATTGTCGAGGTTTGGCCGCTTTTCCTGTGCTTTCAAGGCGATTCGAATCTACCTCCTGAAATCTGTTTCCTGCAATTCTGCCTTGCTTTCAAATCCTCTTCGGTGCCTTCCCTCAATATATTTGTGGACAAGAGTTATCATTTATAACTCTGCAGGTTTGTGAATTGCAGTGCCCCTGAGCTCCATTGTTCAACTCGCTTACTTGGGAGCTGGCCGCAAAAGCACAGGATTGCTTCAGGCCCTATTCTGGTCCCGGGCGGCAGGCTGAGCCTGTGGTTAATTCTTCTTCCTGATGGGAAAATAGAGTGACCTGTGCCAGTCCCAACACCTAGAGCTAGTCTCTCATTGGTTCCCCCTCTTCCCGTTCATCCTCAGGACAAATCGCAACCTGTACGGAACAGGAGGTTAAAGGTGCTGAGTCTCCAAGGAGGGAGATTGCTAGTAAAGCGGCTGGAATGGCGAACCCGAGCACAAGGAGGTGAGAAATGAGGTGCGTTTTAGAAACCTTTCCCGATCACACGGTGTACCAGCTTCTGGGTTTCTCATGCATGTTTTCGATGTAGGAAGATGCCCTTGAACCTGGAGATTTGGGACCCATGGGATGGGTACCACGCAGTACTACTTTAAAGGGTCTGCGTTTGCTCACCCAACCTCACCAAACCTCTCAGCCCCAGGAGTGTCCACCCTTATGTCTCCGTCAGCTGTGGGTCTAGATATGGTCAATCCAGGTGGCATCACAGCCCCTGAACGAATTGTGTAAGAATTTCTATCTCTTTCACTGTCTTTGTTTCACGGGTTTTTAAAAGTAATTGATTTTTATAATGGGGTTTAGCTGCTTTTCACTGCTGTGTTTATGCCGCTTTACACCCACTTGACTCACTTACAGAGAGATATCAATACATAGGTTTAAGATTCTTACTAGTCAGATATATTCTTGGGCGGTGAGTAGGGGGTGTTGAGTCCAGTTCCCTGAGCAAGGAGTAGGTCTTGTCTATTACATATTGGGTTTATGGAACGGTATCTGAGCTAATTTGAAACCCGTGTTTTATGCATCCCCCCGCCTCACCTTTCCCGTTGAGCAACCATAGTGTGTTTTCTAAACGTGTGACTCTGTTCCGTTTTGTAATTCAGTTCAAGTGTAGCGGTTTTTACATTCCCTCTATTAGTGATATCTTATGACAAGTGTCTTTTTCTGTGTGACATTTTTCACTTAGAATCGTCGTACCTAAATCCACTCATCATGCTGCTACTAGCCTTATGACCTTGATTTCATGGCTGAGTGATATTCCATTGTACATATGGACCACAACTTCTTTATCCTTTTTTCTCTTTCCTGGGATATTTAAGGTGTAACGAAGTGGAGGTTCTTGTCAAGAGAGCAGCCCTAAACTTTGGGGTGCCTGTGTCTTGCTGATTTTTAGTTTTCCCAATGTATACGCCCATGAGTGGAAGTGCCCTATGCTCTCTAAGCTGAGTTTTTTAGATGTTTCAGGACACACCGTACACTTCTCCAGAGTGGCTGTTGGCAATTTACATCCCGCCCTTCAACGTAGCAAGGCTCCCGGTTCTCCATGGCCTGTCCTGCATTTCTGGTTTTGACACTTTATTCAGCATGGCCCTTTTGACCGATGGGAAGCGAGACTTCTTTGTAGCGCTGATTTGCCTTTCCAGGATGCTTGGTTGGCCAAAAAGGGCGTATGCGTTTTTTCCTGAATATATTCAGGAAAAAACGCATACGCCCTTTTTGGCCAAGGGCATGATTGTCGAGGTTTGGCCGCTTTTCCTGTGCTTTCAAGGCGATTCGAATCTACCTCCTGAAATCTGTTTCCTGCAATTCTGCCTTGCTTTCAAATCCTCTTCGGTGCCTTCCCTCAATATATTTGTGGACAAGAGTTATCATTTATAACTCTGCAGGTTTGTGAATTGCAGTGCCCCTGAGCTCCATTGTTCAACTCGCTTACTTGGGAGCTGGCCGCAAAAGCACAGGATTGCTTCAGGCCCTATTCTGGTCCCGGGCGGCAGGCTGAGCCTGTGGTTAATTCTTCTTCCTGATGGGAAAATAGAGTGACCTGTGCCAGTCCCAACACCTAGAGCTAGTCTCTCATTGGTTCCCCCTCTTCCCGTTCATCCTCAGGACAAATCGCAACCTGTACGGAACAGGAGGTTAAAGGTGCTGAGTCTCCAAGGAGGGAGATTGCTAGTAAAGCGGCTGGAATGGCGAACCCGAGCACAAGGAGGTGAGAAATGAGGTGCGTTTTAGAAACCTTTCCCGATCACACGGTGTACCAGCTTCTGGGTTTCTCATGCATGTTTTCGATGTAGGAAGATGCCCTTGAACCTGGAGATTTGGGACCCATGGGATGGGTACCACGCAGTACTACTTTAAAGGGTCTGCGTTTGCTCACCCAACCTCACCAAACCTCTCAGCCCCAGGAGTGTCCACCCTTATGTCTCCGTCAGCTGTGGGTCTAGATATGGTCAATCCAGGTGGCATCACAGCCCCTGAACGAAGTTTGTAAGAATTTCTCTCTCTTTCACTGTCTTTGTTTCACGGGTTTTTCAAAGTAATTGATTTTTATAATGGGGTTTAGCTGCTTTTCACTGCTGTGTTTATGCCGCTTTACACCCACTTGACTCACTTACAGAGAGATATCAATACATAGGTTTAAGATTCTTACTAGTCAGATATATTCTTGGGCGGTGAGTAGGGGGTGTTGAGTCCAGTTCCCTGAGCAAGGAGTAGGTCTTGTCTATTACATATTGGGTTTATGGAACGGTATCTGAGCTAATTTGAAACCCGTGTTTTATGCATCCCCCCGCCTCACCTTTCCCGTTGAGCAGTCATAGTGTGTTTTCTAAACGTGTGACTCTGTTCCGTTTTGTAATTCAGTTCAAGTGTAGCGGTTTTTACATTCCCTCTATTAGTGATATCTTATGACAAGTGTCTTTTTCTGTGTGACTTTTTTCACTTAGAATTGTCGTACCTAAATCCACTCATCATGCTGCTACTAGCCTTATGACCTTGATTTCATGGCTGAGTGATATTCCATTGTACATAAGGACCACAACTTCTTTATCCTTTTTTCTCTTTCCTGGGATATTTAAGGTGTAACGAAGTGGAGGTTCTTGTCAAGAGAGCAGCCCTAAACTTTGGGGTGCCTGTGTCTTGCTGATTTTTAGTTTTCCCAGTGTATACGCCCATGAGTGGAAGTGCCCTATGGTCTCTAAGCTGAGTTTTTTAGATGTTTCAGGACACACCGTACACTTCTCCAGAGTGGCTGTTGGCAATTTACATCCCGCCCTTCAGCGTAGCAAGGCTCCCGGTTCTCCATGGCCTGTCCTGCATTTCTGGTTTTGACACTTTATTCAGCATGGCCCTTTTGACCGATGGGAAGCCAGACTTCTTTGTAGCGCTGATTTGCCTTTCCAGGTTGCTTGGTTGGCCAGAAAGGGCGTATGCGTTTTTTCCTGAATATATTCAGGAAAAAACGCATACGCCCTTTTTGTCAAGGGCATGATTGTCGAGGTTTGGCCGCTTTTCCTGTGCTTTCAAGGCGATTCGAATCTACCTCCTGAAATCTGTTTCCTGCAATTCTGCCTTGCTTTCAAATCCTCTTCGGTGCCTTCCCTCAATATATTTGTGGACAAGAGTTATCATTTATAACTCTGCAGGTTTGTGAATTGCAGTGCCCCTGAGCTCCATTGTTCAACTCGCTTACTTGGGAGCTGGCCGCAAAAGCACAGGATTGCTTCAGGCCCTATTCTGGTCCCGGGCGGCAGGCTGAGCCTGTGGTTAATTCTTCTTCTGATGGGAAAATAGAGTGACCTGTGCCAGTCCCAACACCTAGAGCTAGTCTCTCATTGGTTCCCCCTCTTCCCGTTCATCCTCAGGACAATTCGCAACCTGTACGGAACAGGAGCTTAAAGGTGCTGAGTCTCCAAGGAGGGAGATTGCTAGTAAAGCGGCTGGAATGGCGAACCTGAGCACAAGGAGGTGAGAAATGAGGTGCGTTTTAGAAACCTTTCCCGATCACATGGTGTACCAGCTTCTGGGTTTCTCATGCATGTTTTCGATGTAGGAAGATGCCCTTGAACCTGGAGATTTGGGACCCATGGGATGGGTACCACGCAGTACTACTTTAAAGGGTCTGCGTTTGCTCACCCAACCTCACCAAACCTCTCAGCCCCAAGAGTGTCCACCCTTATGTCTCCATCAGCTGTGGGTCTAGATATGGTCAATCCAGGTGGCATCACAGCCCCTGAACGAATTTTGTAAGAATTTCTCTCTCTTTCACTGTCTTTGTTTCACGGGTTTTTAAAAGTAATTGATTTTTATAATGGGGTTTAGCTGCTTTTCACTGCTGTGTTTATGCCGCTTTACACCCACTTGACTCACTTACAGAGACATATCAATACATAGGTTTAAGATTCTTACTAGTCAGATATATTCTTGGGTGGTGAGTAGGGGGTGTTGAGTCCAGTTCCCTGAGCAAGGAGTAGGTCTTGTCTATTACATATTGGGTTTATGGAACGGTATCTGAGCTAATTTGAAACCCGTGTTTTATGCATCCCCCCGCCTCACCTTTCCCGTTGAGCAGCCATAGTGTGTTTTCTAAACGTGTGACTCTGTTCCGTTTTGTAATTCAGTTCAAGTGTAGCGGTTTTTACATTCCCTCTATTAGTGATATCTTATGACAAGTGTCTTTTTCTGTGTGACTTTTTTCACTTAGAATCGTCGTACCTAAATCCACTCATCATGCTGCTACTAGCCTTATGACCTTGATTACATGGCTGAGTGATATTCCATTGTACATAAGGACCACAACTTCTTTATCCTTTTTTCTCTTTCCTGGCATATTTAAGGTGTAACGAAGTGGAGGTTCTTGTCAAGAGAGCAGCCCTAAACTTTGGGGTGCCTGTGTCTTGCTGATTTTTAATTTTCCCAATGTATACGCCCATGAGTGGAAGTGCCCTATGCTCTCTAAGCTGAGTTTTTTAGATGTTTCAGGACACACCGTACACTTCTCCAGAGTGGCTGTTGGCAATTTACATCCCGCCCATCAGCGTAGCAGGGCTCCCGGTTCTCCATGGCCTGTCCTGCATTTCTGGTTTTGACACTTTATTCAGCATGGCCCTTTTGACCGATGGGAAGCGAGACTTCTTTGTAGCGCTGATTTGCCTTTCCAGGTTGCTTGGTTGGCCAAAAAGGGCGTATGCGTTTTTTCCTGAATATATTCAGGAAAAAACGCATAGGCCCTTTTTGGCCAAGGGCATGATTGTCGAGGTTTGGCCGCTTTTCCTGTGCTTTCAAGGCGATTCGAATCTACCTCCTGAAATCTGTTTCCTGCAATTCTGCCTTGCTTTCAAATCCTCTTCGGTGCCTTCCCTCAATATATTTGTGGACAAGAGTTATCATTTATAACTCTGCAGGTTTGTGAATTGCAGTGCCCCTGAGCTCCATTGTTCAACTCGCTTACTTGGGAGCTGGCCGCAAAAGCACAGGATTGCTTCAGGCCCTATTCTGGTCCCGGGCGGCAGGCTGAGCCTGTGGTTAATTCTTCTTCCTGATGGGAAAATAGAGTGACCTGTGCCAGTCCCAACACCTAGAGCTAGTCTCTCATTGGTTCCCCCTCTTCCCGTTCATCCTCAGGACAATTCGCAACCTGTACGGAACAGGAGCTTAAAGGTGCTGAGTCTCCAAGGAGGGAGATTGCTAGTAAAGCGGATGGAATGGCGAACCTGAGCACAAGGAGGTGAGAAATGAGGTGCGTTTTAGAAACCTTTCCCGATCACATGGTGTACCAGCTTCTGGGTTTCTCATGCATGTTTTCGATGTAGGAAGATGCCCTTGAACCTGGAGATTTGGGACCCATGGGATGGGTACCACGCAGTACTACTTTAAAGGGTCTGCGTTTGCTCACCCAACCTCACCAAACCTCTCAGCCCCAAGAGTGTCCACCCTTATGTCTCCATCAGCTGTGGGTCTAGATATGGTCAATCCAGGTGGCATCACAGCCCCTGAACGAATTTTGTAAGAATTTCTCTCTCTTTCACTGTCTTTGTTTCACGGGTTTTTAAAAGTAATTGATTTTTATAATGGGGTTTAGCTGCTTTTCACTGCTGTGTTTATGCCGCTTTACACCCACTTGACTCACTTACAGAGAGATATCAATACATAGGTTTAAGATTCTTACTAGTCAGATATATTCTTGGGTGGTGAGTAGGGGGTGTTGAGTCCAGTTCCCTGAGCAAGGAGTAGGTCTTGTCTATTACATATTGGGTTTATGGAACGGTATCTGAGCTAATTTGAAACCCGTGTTTTATGCATCCCCCCGCCTCACCTTTCCCGTTGAGCAGCCATATTGTGTTTTCTAAACGTGTGACTCTGTTCCGTTTTGTAATTCAGTTCAAGTGTAGCGGTTTTTACATTCCCTCTATTAGTGATATCTTATGACAAGTGTCTTTTTCTGTGTGACTTTTTTCACTTAGAATCGTCGTAACTAAATCCACTCATCATGCTGCTACTAGCCTTATGACCTTGATTTCATGGCTGAGTGATATTCCATTGTACATAAGGACCACAACTTCTTTATCCTTTTTTCTCTTTCCTGGGATATTTAAGGTGTAACGAAGTGGAGATTCTTGTCAAGAGAGCAGCCCTAAACTTTGGGGTGCCTGTGTCTTGCTGATTTTTAGTTTTCCCAATATATACGCCCATGAGTGGAAGTGCCCTATGCTCTCTAAGCTGAGTTTTTTAGATGTTTCAGGACACACCGTACACTTCTCCAGAGTGGCTGTTGGCAATTTACATCCCGCCCATCAGCGTAGCAAGGCTCCCAGTTCTCCATGGCCTGTCCTGCATTTCTGGTTTTGACACTTTATTCAGCATGGCCCTTTTGACCGATGGGAAGCGAGACTTCTTTGTAGCGCTGATTTGCCTTTCCAGGTTGCTTGGTTGGCCAAAAAGGGCGTATGCGTTTTTTCCTGAATATATTCAGGAAAAAACGCATACGCCCTTTTTGGCCAAGGGCATGATTGTCGAGGTTTGGCCGCTTTTCCTGTGCTTTCAAGGCGATTCGAATCTACCTCCTGAAATCTGTTTCCTGCAATTCTGCCTTGCTTTCAAATCCTCTTCGGTGCCTTCCCTCAATATATTTGTGGACGAGAGTTATCATTTATAACTCTGCAGGTTTGAGAATTGCAGTCCCCCTGAGCTCCATTGTTCAACTCGCTTACTTGGGAGCTGGCCGCAAAAGCACAGGATTGCTTCAGGCCCTATTCTGGTCCCGGGCGGCAGGCTGAGCCTGTGGTTAATTCTTCTTCCTGATGGGAAAATAGAGTGACCTGTGCCAGTCCCAACACCTAGAGCTAGTCTCTCATTGGTTCCCCCTCTTCCCGTTCATCCTCAGGACAAATCGCAACCTGTACGGAACAGGAGGTTAAAGGTGCTGAGTCTCCAAGGAGGGAGATTGCTAGTAAAGCGGCTGGAATGGCGAACCCGAGCACAAGGAGGTGAGAAATGAGGTGCGTTTTAGAAACCTTTCCCGATCACACGGTGTACCATCTTCTGGGTTTCTCATGCATGTTTTCGATGTAGGAAGATGCCCTTGAACCTGGAGATTTGGGACCCATGGGATGGGTACCACGCAGTACTACTTTAAAGGGTCTGCGTTTGCTCACCCAACCTCACCAAACCTCTCAGCCCCAAGAGTGTCCACCCTTATGTCTCCGTCAGCTGTGGGTCTAGATATGGTCAATCCAGGTGGCATCACAGCCCCTGAACGAATTGTGTAAGAATTTCTCTCTCTTTCACTGTCTTTGTTTCACGGGTTTTTAAAAGTAATTGATTTTTATAATGGGGTTTAGCTGCTTTTCACTGCTGTGTTTATGCCGCTTTAGACCCACTTGACTCACTTACAGAGAGATATCAATACATAAGTTTAAGATTCTTACTAGTCAGATATATTCTTGGGCGGTGAGTAGGGGGTGTTGAGTCCAGTTCCCTGAGCAAGGAGTAGGTCTTGTCTATTACATATTGGGTTTATGGAACGGTATCTGAGCTAATTTGAAACCCGTGTTTTATGCATCCCCCCGCCTCACCTTTCCCGTTGAGCAGCCATAGTGTGTTTTCTAAACGTGTGACTCTGTTCCGTTTTGTAATTCAGTTCAAGTGTAGCGGTTTTTACATTCCCTCTATTAGTGATATCTTATGACAAGTGTCTTTTTCTGTGTGACTTTTTTCACTTAGAATCGTCGTAACTAAATCCACTCATCATGCTGCTACTAGCCTTATGACCTTGATTTCATGGCTGAGTGATATTCCATTGTACATAAGGACCACAACTTCTTTATCCTTTTTTCTCTTTCCTGGGATATTTAAGGTGTAACGAAGTGGAGATTCTTGTCAAGAGAGCAGCCCTAAACTTTGGGGTGCCTGTGTCTTGCTGATTTTTAGTTTTCCCAATATATACGCCCATGAGTGGAAGTGCCCTATGCTCTCTAAGCTGAGTTTTTTAGATGTTTCAGGACACACCGTACACTTCTCCAGAGTGGCTGTTGGCAATTTACATCCCGCCCATCAGCGTAGCAAGGCTCCCGGTTCTCCATGGCCTGTCCTGCATTTCTGGTTTTGACACTTTATTCAGCATGGCCCTTTTGACCGATGGGAAGCGAGACTTCTTTGTAGCGCTGATTTGCCTTTCCAGGTTGCTTGGTTGGCCAAAAAGGGCGTATGCGTTTTTTCCTGAATATATTCAGGAAAAAACGCATACGCCCTTTTTGGCCAAGGGCATGATTGTCGAGGTTTGGCCGCTTTTCCTGTGCTTTCAAGGCGATTCGAATCTACCTCCTGAAATCTGTTTCCTGCAATTCTGCCTTGCTTTCAAATCCTCTTCGGTGCCTTCCCTCAATATATTTGTGGACAAGAGTTATCATTTATAACTCTGCAGGTTTGTGAATTGCAGTGCCCCTGAGCTCCATTGTTCAACTCGCTTACTTGGGAGCTGGCCGCAAAAGCACAGGATTGCTTCAGGCCCTATTCTGGTCCCGGGCGGCAGGCTGAGCCTGTGGTTAATTCTTCTTCCTGATGGGAAAATAGAGTGACCTGTGCCAGTCCCAACACCTAGAGCTAGTCTCTCATTGGTTCCCCCTCTTCCCGTTCATCCTCAGGACAAATCGCAACCTGTACGGAACAGGAGGTTAAAGGTGCTGAGTCTCCAAGGAGGGAGATTGCTAGTAAAGCGGCTGGAATGGCGAACCCGAGCACAAGGAGGTGAGAAATGAGGTGCGTTTTAGAAACCTTTCCCGATCACACGGTGTACCAGCTTCTGGGTTTCTCATGCATGTTTTCGATGTAGGAAGATGCCCTTGAACCTGGAGATTTGGGACCCATGGGATGGGTACCACGCAGTACTACTTTAAAGGGTCTGCGTTTGCTCACCCAACCTCACCAAACCTCTCAGCCCCAGGAGTGTCCACCCTTATGTCTCCGTCAGCTGTGGGTCTAGATATGGTCAATCCAGGTGGCATCACAGCCCCTGAACGAAGTTTGTAAGAATTTCTCTCTCTTTCACTGTCTTTGTTTCACGGGTTTTTCAAAGTAATTGATTTTTATAATGGGGTTTAGCTGCTTTTCACTGCTGTGTTTATGCCGCTTTACACCCACTTGACTCACTTACAGAGAGATATCAATACATAGGTTTAAGATTCTTACTAGTCAGATATATTCTTGGGCGGTGAGTAGGGGGTGTTGAGTCCAGTTCCCTGAGCAAGGAGTAGGTCTTGTCTATTACATATTGGGTTTATGGAACGGTATCTGAGCTAATTTGAAACCCGTGTTTTATGCATCCCCCCGCCTCACCTTTCCCGTTGAGCAGCCATAGTGTGTTTTCTAAACGTGTGACTCTGTTCCGTTTTGTAATTCAGTTCAAGTGTAGCGGTTTTTACATTCCCTCTATTAGTGATATCTTATGACAAGTGTCTTTTTCTCTGTGACTTTTTTCACTTAGAATCGTCGTACCTAAATCCACTCATCATGCTGCTACTAGCCTTATGACCTTGATTTCATGGCTGAGTGATATTCCATTGTACATAAGGACCACAACTTCTTTATCCTTTTTTCTCTTTCCTGGGATATTTAAGGTGTAACGAAGTGGAGGTTCTTGTCAAGAGAGCAGCCCTAAACTTTGGGGTGCCTGTGTCTTGCTGATTTTTAGTTTTCCCAATGTATACGCCCATGAGTGGAAGTGCCCTATGCTCTCTAAGCTGAGTTTTTTAGATGTTTCAGGACACACCGTACACTTCTCCAGAGTGGCTGTTGGCAATTTACATCCCGCCCATCAGCGTAGCAAGGCTCCCGGTTCTCCATGGCCTGTCCTGCATTTCTGGTTTTGACACTTTATTCAGCATGGCCCTTTTGACCGATGGGAAGCGAGACTTCTTTGTAGCGCTGATTTGCCTTTCCAGGATGCTTGGTTGGCCAAAAAGGGCGTATGCGTTTTTTCCTGAATATATTCAGGAAAAAACGCATACGCCCTTTTTGGCCAACGGCATGATTGTCGAGGTTTGGCCGCTTTTCCTGTGCTTTCAAGGCGATTCGAATCTACCTCCTGAAATCTGTTTCCTGCAATTCTGCCTTGCTTTCAAATCCTCTTCGGTGCCTTCCCTCAATATATTTGTGGACGAGAGTTATCATTTATAACTCTGCAGGTTTGTGAATTGCAGTGCCCCTGAGCTCCATTGTTCAACTCGCTTACTTGGGAGCTGGCCGCAAAAGCACAGGATTGCTTCAGGCCCTATTCTGGTCCCGGGCGGCAGGCTGAGCCTGTGGTTAATTCTTCTTCCTGATGGGAAAATAGAGTGACCTGTGCCAGTCCCAACACCTAGAGCTAGTCTCTCATTGGTTCCCCCTCTTCCCGTTCATCCTCAGGACAAATCGCAACCTGTACGGAACAGGAGGTTAAAGGTGCTGAGTCTCCAAGGAGGGAGATTGCTAGTAAAGCGGCTGGAATGGCGAACCCGAGCACAAGGAGGTGAGAAATGAGGTGCGTTTTAGAAACCTTTCCCGATCACACGGTGTACCAGCTTCTGGGTTTCTCATGCATGTTTTCGATGTAGGAAGATGCCCTTGAACCTGGAGATTTGGGACCCATGGGATGGGTACCACGCAGTACTACTTTAAAGGGTCTGCGTTTGCTCACCCAACCTCACCAAACCTCTCAGCCCCAAGAGTGTCCACCCTTATGTCTCCATCAGCTGTGGGTCTAGATATGGTCAATCCAGGTGGCATCACAGCCCCTGAACGAATTTTGTAAGAATTTCTCTCTCTTTCACTGTCTTTGTTTCACGGGTTTTTAAAAGTAATTGATTTTTATAATGGGGTTTAGCTGCTTTTCACTGCTGTGTTTATGCCGCTTTACACCCACTTGACTCACTTACAGAGAGATATCAATACATAGGTTTAAGATTCTTACTAGTCAGATATATTCTTGGGCGGTGAGTAGGGGGTGTTGAGTCCAGTTCCCTGAGCAAGGAGTAGGTCTTGTCTATTACATATTGGGTTTATGGAACGGTATCTGAGCTAATTTGAAACCCGTGTTTTATGCATCCCCCCGCCTCACCTTTCCCGTTGAGCAGCCATAGTGTGTTTTCTAAACGTGTGACTCTGTTCCGTTTTGTAATTCAGTTCAAGTGTAGCGGTTTTTACATTCCCTCTATTAGTGATATCTTATGACAAGTGTCTTTTTCTGTGTGACTTTTTTCACTTAGAATCGTCGTACCTAAATCCACTCATCATGCTGCTACTAGCCTTATGACCTTGATTTCATGGCTGAGTGATATTCCATTGTACATAAGGACCACAACTTCTTTATCCTTTTTTCTCTTTCCTGGGATATTTAAGGTGTAACGAAGTGGAGGTTCTTGTCAAGAGAGCAGCCCTAAACTTTGGGGTGCCTGTGTCTTGCTGATTTTTAGTTTTCCCAATGTATACGCCCATGAGTGGAAGTGCCCTATGCTCTCTAAGCTGAGTTTTTTAGATGTTTCAGGACACACCGTACACTTCTCCAGAGTGGCTGTTGGCAATTTACATCCCGCCCTTCAGCGTAGCAAGGCTCCCGGTTCTCCATGGCCTGTCCTGCATTTCTGGTTTTGACACTTTATTCAGCATGGCCCTTTTGACCGATGGGAAGCGAGACTTCTTTGTAGCGCTGATTTGCCTTTCCAGGTTGCTTGGTTGGCCAAAAAGGGCGTATGCGTTTTTTCCTGAATATATTCAGGAAAAAACGCATACGCCCTTTTTGGCCAAGGGCATGATTGTCGAGGTTTGGCCGCTTTTCCTGTGCTTTCAAGGCGATTCGAATCTACCTCCTGAAATCTGTTTCCTGCAATTCTGCCTTGCTTTCAAATCCTCTTCGGTGCCTTCCCTCAATATATTTGTGGACAAGAGTTATCATTTATAACTCTGCAGGTTTGTGAATTGCAGTGCCCCTGAGCTCCATTGTTCAACTCGCTTACTTGGGAGCTGGCCGCAAAAGCACAGGATTGCTTCAGGCCCTATTCTGGTCCCGGGCGGCAGGCTGAGCCTGTGGTTAATTCTTCTTCCTGATGGGAAAATAGAGTGACCTGTGCCAGTCCCAACACCTAGAGCTAGTCTCTCATTGGTTCCCCCTCTTCCCGTTCATCCTCAGGACAAATCGCAACCTGTACGGAACAGGAGGTTAAAGGTGCTGAGTCTCCAAGGAGGGAGATTGCTAGTAAAGCGGCTGGAATGGCGAACCCGAGCACAAGGAGGTGAGAAATGAGGTGCGTTTTAGAAACCTTTCCCGATCACACGGTGTACCAGCTTCTGGGTTTCTCATGCATGTTTTCGATGTAGGAAGATGCCCTTGAACCTGGAGATTTGGGACCCATGGGAT
The DNA here is from genome assembly GCF_028021215.1 of Eschrichtius robustus. Classification (NCBI taxonomy): domain Eukaryota; kingdom Metazoa; phylum Chordata; class Mammalia; order Artiodactyla; family Eschrichtiidae; genus Eschrichtius; species Eschrichtius robustus. The sequence continues at coordinate 36,048,610 of NC_090831.1, read as the reverse complement.
GGGTACCACGCAGTACTACTTTAAAGGGTCTGCGTTTGCTCACCCAACCTCACCAAACCTCTCAGCCCCAGGAGTGTCCACCCTTATGTCTCCGTCAGCTGTGGGTCTAGATATGGTCAATCCAGGTGGCATCACAGCCCCTGAACGAAGTTTGTAAGAATTTCTCTCTCTTTCACTGTCTTTGTTTCACGGGTTTTTCAAAGTAATTGATTTTTATAATGGGGTTTAGCTGCTTTTCACTGCTGTGTTTATGCCGCTTTACACCCACTTGACTCACTTACAGAGATATATCAATACATAGGTTTAAGATTCTTACTAGTCAGATATATTCTTGGGCGGTGAGTAGGGGGTGTTGAGTCCAGTTCCCTGAGCAAGGAGTAGGTCTTGTCTATTACATATTGGGTTTATGGAACGGTATCTGAGCTAATTTGAAACCCGTGTTTTATGCATCCCCCCGCCTCACCTTTCCCGTTGAGCAGTCATAGTGTGTTTTCTAAACGTGTGACTCTGTTCCGTTTTGTAATTCAGTTCAAGTGTAGCGGTTTTTACATTCCCTCTATTAGTGATATCTTATGACAAGTGTCTTTTTCTGTGTGACTTTTTTCACTTAGAATTGTCGTACCTAAATCCACTCATCATGCTGCTACTAGCCTTATGACCTTGATTTCATGGCTGAGTGATATTCCATTGTACATAAGGACCACAACTTCTTTATCCTTTTTTCTCTTTCCTGGGATATTTAAGGTGTAACGAAGTGGAGGTTCTTGTCAAGAGAGCAGCCCTAAACTTTGGGGTGCCTGTGTCTTGCTGATTTTTAGTTTTCCCAGTGTATACGCCCATGAGTGGAAGTGCCCTATGGTCTCTAAGCTGAGTTTTTTAGATGTTTCAGGACACACCGTACACTTCTCCAGAGTGGCTGTTGGCAATTTACATCCCGCCCATCAGCGTAGCAAGGCTCCCGGTTCTCCATGGCCTGTCCTGCATTTCTGGTTTTGACACTTTATTCAGCATGGCCCTTTTGACCGATGGGAAGCGAGACTTCTTTGTAGCGCTGATTTGCCTTTCCAGGTTGCTTGGTTGGCCAAAAAGGGCGTATGCGTTTTTTCCTGAATATATTCAGGAAAAAACGCATAGGCCCTTTTTGTCAAGGGCATGATTGTCGAGGTTTGGCCGCTTTTCCTGTGCTTTCAAGGCGATTCGAATCTACCTCCTGAAATCTGTTTCCTGCAATTCTGCCTTGCTTTCAAATCCTCTTCGGTGCCTTCCCTCAATATATTTGTGGACAAGAGTTATCATTTATAACTCTGCAGGTTTGTGAATTGCAGTGCCCCTGAGCTCCATTGTTCAACTCGCTTACTTGGGAGCTGGCCGCAAAAGCACAGGATTGCTTCAGGCCCTATTCTGGTCCCGGGCGGCAGGCTGAGCCTGTGGTTAATTCTTCTTCCTGATGGGAAAATAGAGTGACCTGTGCCAGTCCCAACACCTAGAGCTAGTCTCTCATTGGTTCCCCCTCTTCCCGTTCATCCTCAGGACAATTCGCAACCTGTACGGAACAGGAGCTTAAAGGTGCTGAGTCTCCAAGGAGGGAGATTGCTAGTAAAGCGGCTGGAATGGCGAACCTGAGCACAAGGAGGTGAGAAATGAGGTGCGTTTTAGAAACCTTTCCCGATCACATGGTGTACCAGCTTCTGGGTTTCTCATGCATGTTTTCGATGTAGGAAGATGCCCTTGAACCTGGAGATTTGGGACCCATGGGATGGGTACCACGCAGTACTACTTTAAAGGGTCTGCGTTTGCTCACCCAACCTCACCAAACCTCTCAGCCCCAAGAGTGTCCACCCTTATGTCTCCATCAGCTGTGGGTCTAGATATGGTCAATCCAGGTGGCATCACAGCCCCTGAACGAATTTTGTAAGAATTTCTCTCTCTTTCACTGTCTTTGTTTCACGGGTTTTTAAAAGTAATTGATTTTTATAATGGGGTTTAGCTGCTTTTCACTGCTGTGTTTATGCCGCTTTACACCCACTTGACTCACTTACAGAGAGATATCAATACATAGGTTTAAGATTCTTACTACTCAGATATATTCTTGGGTGGTGAGTAGGGGGTGTTGAGTCCAGTTCCCTGAGCAAGGAGTAGGTCTTGTCTATTACATATTGGGTTTATGGAACGGTATCTGAGCTAATTTGAAACCCGTGTTTTATGCATCCCCCCGCCTCACCTTTCCCGTTGAGCAGCCATAGTGTGTTTTCTAAACGTGTGACTCTGTTCCGTTTTGTAATTCAGTTCAAGTGTAGCGGTTTTTACATTCCCTCTATTAGTGATATCTTATGACAAGTGTCTTTTTCTGTGTGACTTTTTTCACTTAGAATCGTCGTACCTAAATCCACTCATCATGCTGCTACTAGCCTTATGACCTTGATTACATGGCTGAGTGATATTCCATTGTACATAAGGACCACAACTTCTTTATCCTTTTTTCTCTTTCCTGGCATATTTAAGGTGTAACGAAGTGGAGGTTCTTGTCAAGAGAGCAGCCCTAAACTTTGGGGTGCCTGTGTCTTGCTGATTTTTAATTTTCCCAATGTATACGCCCATGAGTGGAAGTGCCCTATGCTCTCTAAGCTGAGTTTTTTAGATGTTTCAGGACACACCGTACACTTCTCCAGAGTGGCTGTTGGCAATTTACATCCCGCCCATCAGCGTAGCAGGGCTCCCGGTTCTCCATGGCCTGTCCTGCATTTCTGGTTTTGACACTTTATTCAGCATGGCCCTTTTGACCGATGGGAAGCGAGACTTCTTTGTAGCGCTGATTTGCCTTTCCAGGTTGCTTGGTTGGCCAAAAAGGGCATATGCGTTTTTTCCTGAATATATTCAGGAAAAAACGCATATGCCCTTTTTGGCCAAGGGCATGATTGTCGAGGTTTGGCCGCTTTTCCTGTGCTTTCAAGGCGATTCGAATCTACCTCCTGAAATCTGTTTCCTGCAATTCTGCCTTGCTTTCAAATCCTCTTCGTTGCCTTCCCTCAATATATTTGTGGACGAGAGTTATCATTTATAACTCTGCAGGTTTAAGAATTGCAGTCCCCCTGAGCTCCATTGTTCAACTCGCTTACTTGGGAGCTGGCCGCAAAAGCACAGGATTGCTTCAGGCCCTATTCTGGTCCCGGGCGGCAGGCTGAGCCTGTGGTTAATTCTTCTTCCTGATGGGAAAATAGAGTGACCTGTGCCAGTCCCAACACCTAGAGCTAGTCTCTCATTGGTTCCCCCTCTTCCCGTTCATCCTCAGGACAAATCGCAAGCTGTACGGAACAGGAGGTTAAAGGTGCTGAGTCTCCAAGGAGGGAGATTGCTAGTAAAGCGGCTGGAATGGCGAACCCGAGCACAAGGAGGTGAGAAATGAGGTGCGTTTTAGAAACCTTTCCCGATCACACGGTGTACCAGCTTCTGGGTTTCTCATGCATGTTTTCGATGTAGGAAGATGCCCTTGAACCTGGAGATTTGGGACCCATGGGATGGGTACCACGCAGTACTACTTTAAAGGGTCTGCGTTTGCTCACCCAACCTCACCAAACCTCTCAGCCCCAAGAGTGTCCACCCTTATGTCTCCGTCAGCTGTGGGTCTAGATATGGTCAATCCAGGTGGCATCACAGCCCCTGAACGAATTTTGTAAGAATTTCTCTCTCTTTCACTGTCTTTGTTTCACGGGTTTTTAAAAGTAATTGATTTTTATAATGGGGTTTAGCTGCTTTTCACTGCTGTGTTTATGCCGCTTTACACCCACTTGACTCACTTACAGAGAGATATCAATACATAGGTTTAAGATTCTTACTAGTCAGATATATTCTTGGGCGGTGAGTAGGGGGTGTTGAGTCCAGTTCCCTGAGCAAGGAGTAGGTCTTGTCTATTACATATTGGGTTTATGGAACGGTATCTGAGCTAATTTGAAACCCGTGTTTTATGCATCCCCCCGCCTCACCTTTCCCGTTGAGCAGCCATAGTGTGTTTTCTAAACGTGTGACTCTGTTCCGTTTTGTAATTCAGTTCAAGTGTAGCGGTTTTTACATTCCCTCTATTAGTGATATCTTATGACAAGTGTCTTTTTCTGTGTGACTTTTTTCACTTAGAATCGTCGTAACTAAATCCACTCATCATGCTGCTACTAGCCTTATGACCTTGATTTCATGGCTGAGTGATATTCCATTGTACATAAGGACCACAACTTCTTTATCCTTTTTTCTCTTTCCTGGGATATTTAAGGTGTAACGAAGTGGAGATTCTTGTCAAGAGAGCAGCCCTAAACTTTGGGGTGCCTGTGTCTTGCTGATTTTTAGTTTTCCCAATATATACGCCCATGAGTGGAAGTGCCCTATGCTCTCTAAGCTGAGTTTTTTAGATGTTTCAGGACACACCGTACACTTCTCCAGAGTGGCTGTTGGCAATTTACATCCCGCCCATCAGCGTAGCAAGGCTCCCAGTTCTCCATGGCCTGTCCTGCATTTCTGGTTTTGACACTTTATTCAGCATGGCCCTTTTGACCGATGGGAAGCGAGACTTCTTTGTAGCGCTGATTTGCCTTTCCAGGTTGCTTGGTTGGCCAAAAAGGGCGTATGCGTTTTTTCCTGAATATATTCAGGAAAAAACGCATACGCCCTTTTTGGCCAAGGGCATGATTGTCGAGGTTTGGCCGCTTTTCCTGTGCTTTCAAGGCGATTCGAATCTACCTCCTGAAATCTGTTTCCTGCAATTCTGCCTTGCTTTCAAATCCTCTTCGGTGCCTTCCCTCAATATATTTGTGGACGAGAGTTATCATTTATAACTCTGCAGGTTTGAGAATTGCAGTCCCCCTGAGCTCCATTGTTCAACTCGCTTACTTGGGAGCTGGCCGCAAAAGCACAGGATTGCTTCAGGCCCTATTCTGGTCCCGGGCGGCAGGCTGAGCCTGTGGTTAATTCTTCTTCCTGATGGGAAAATAGAGTGACCTGTGCCAGTCCCAACACCTAGAGCTAGTCTCTCATTGGTTCCCCCTCTTCCCGTTCATCCTCAGGACAAATCGCAACCTGTACGGAACAGGAGGTTAAAGGTGCTGAGTCTCCAAGGAGGGAGATTGCTAGTAAAGCGGCTGGAATGGCGAACCCGAGCACAAGGAGGTGAGAAATGAGGTGCGTTTTAGAAACCTTTCCCGATCACACGGTGTACCATCTTCTGGGTTTCTCATGCATGTTTTCGATGTAGGAAGATGCCCTTGAACCTGGAGATTTGGGACCCATGGGATGGGTACCACGCAGTACTACTTTAAAGGGTCTGCGTTTGCTCACCCAACCTCACCAAACCTCTCAGCCCCAAGAGTGTCCACCCTTATGTCTCCGTCAGCTGTGGGTCTAGATATGGTCAATCCAGGTGGCATCACAGCCCCTGAACGAATTGTGTAAGAATTTCTCTCTCTTTCACTGTCTTTGTTTCACGGGTTTTTAAAAGTAATTGATTTTTATAATGGGGTTTAGCTGCTTTTCACTGCTGTGTTTATGCCGCTTTAGACCCACTTGACTCACTTACAGAGAGATATCAATACATAGGTTTAAGATTCTTACTAGTCAGATATATTCTTGGGCGGTGAGTAGGGGGTGTTGAGTCCAGTTCCCTGAGCAAGGAGTAGGTCTTGTCTATTACATATTGGGTTTATGGAACGGTATCTGAGCTAATTTGAAACCCGTGTTTTATGCATCCCCCCGCCTCACCTTTCCCGTTGAGCAGCCATAGTGTGTTTTCTAAACGTGTGACTCTGTTCCGTTTTGTAATTCAGTTCAAGTGTAGCGGTTTTTACATTCCCTCTATTAGTGATATCTTATGACAAGTGTCTTTTTCTGTGTGACTTTTTTCACTTAGAATCGTCGTAACTAAATCCACTCATCATGCTGCTACTAGCCTTATGACCTTGATTTCATGGCTGAGTGATATTCCATTGTACATAAGGACCACAACTTCTTTATCCTTTTTTCTCTTTCCTGGGATATTTAAGGTGTAACGAAGTGGAGATTCTTGTCAAGAGAGCAGCCCTAAACTTTGGGGTGCCTGTGTCTTGCTGATTTTTAGTTTTCCCAATATATACGCCCATGAGTGGAAGTGCCCTATGCTCTCTAAGCTGAGTTTTTTAGATGTTTCAGGACACACCGTACACTTCTCCAGAGTGGCTGTTGGCAATTTACATCCCGCCCATCAGCGTAGCAAGGCTCCCGGTTCTCCATGGCCTGTCCTGCATTTCTGGTTTTGACACTTTATTCAGCATGGCCCTTTTGACCGATGGGAAGCGAGACTTCTTTGTAGCGCTGATTTGCCTTTCCAGGTTGCTTGGTTGGCCAAAAAGGGCATATGCGTTTTTTCCTGAATATATTCAGGAAAAAACGCATATGCCCTTTTTGGCCAAGGGCATGATTGTCGAGGTTTGGCCGCTTTTCCTGTGCTTTCAAGGCGATTCGAATCTACCTCCTGAAATCTGTTTCCTGCAATTCTGCCTTGCTTTCAAATCCTCTTCGTTGCCTTCCCTCAATATATTTGTGGACGAGAGTTATCATTTATAACTCTGCAGGTTTAAGAATTGCAGTCCCCCTGAGCTCCATTGTTCAACTCGCTTACTTGGGAGCTGGCCGCAAAAGCACAGGATTGCTTCAGGCCCTATTCTGGTCCCGGGCGGCAGGCTGAGCCTGTGGTTAATTCTTCTTCCTGATGGGAAAATAGAGTGACCTGTGCCAGTCCCAACACCTAGAGCTAGTCTCTCATTGGTTCCCCCTCTTCCCGTTCATCCTCAGGACAAATCGCAACCTGTACGGAACAGGAGGTTAAAGGTGCTGAGTCTCCAAGGAGGGAGATTGCTAGTAAAGCGGCTGGAATGGCGAACCCGAGCACAAGGAGGTGAGAAATGAGGTGCGTTTTAGAAACCTTTCCCGATCACACGGTGTACCAGCTTCTGGGTTTCTCATGCATGTTTTCGATGTAGGAAGATGCCCTTGAACCTGGAGATTTGGGACCCATGGGATGGGTACCACGCAGTACTACTTTAAAGGGTCTGCGTTTGCTCACCCAACCTCACCAAACCTCTCAGCCCCAAGAGTGTCCACCCTTATGTCTCCGTCAGCTGTGGGTCTAGATATGGTCAATCCAGGTGGCATCACAGCCCCTGAACGAATTTTGTAAGAATTTCTCTCTCTTTCACTGTCTTTGTTTCACGGGTTTTTAAAAGTAATTGATTTTTATAATGGGGTTTAGCTGCTTTTCACTGCTGTGTTTATGCCGCTTTACACCCACTTGACTCACTTACAGAGAGATATCAATACATAGGTTTAAGATTCTTACTAGTCAGATATATTCTTGGGCGGTGAGTAGGGGGTGTTGAGTCCAGTTCCCTGAGCAAGGAGTAGGTCTTGTCTATTACATATTGGGTTTATGGAACGGTATCTGAGCTAATTTGAAACCCGTGTTTTATGCATCCCCCCGCCTCACCTTTCCCGTTGAGCAGCCATAGTGTGTTTTCTAAACGTGTGACTCTGTTCCGTTTTGTAATTCAGTTCAAGTGTAGCGGTTTTTACATTCCCTCTATTAGTGATATCTTATGACAAGTGTCTTTTTCTGTGTGACTTTTTTCACTTAGAATCGTCGTAACTAAATCCACTCATCATGCTGCTACTAGCCTTATGACCTTGATTTCATGGCTGAGTGATATTCCATTGTACATAAGGACCACAACTTCTTTATCCTTTTTTCTCTTTCCTGGGATATTTAAGGTGTAACGAAGTGGAGATTCTTGTCAAGAGAGCAGCCCTAAACTTTGGGGTGCCTGTGTCTTGCTGATTTTTAGTTTTCCCAATATATACGCCCATGAGTGGAAGTGCCCTATGCTCTCTAAGCTGAGTTTTTTAGATGTTTCAGGACACACCGTACACTTCTCCAGAGTGGCTGTTTGCAATTTACATCCCGCCCATCAGCGTAGCAAGGCTCCCAGTTCTCCATGGCCTGTCCTGCATTTCTGGTTTTGACACTTTATTCAGCATGGCCCTTTTGACCGATGGGAAGCGAGACTTCTTTGTAGCGCTGATTTGCCTTTCCAGGTTGCTTGGTTGGCCAAAAAGGGCGTATGCGTTTTTTCCTGAATATATTCAGGAAAAAACGCATACGCCCTTTTTGGCCAAGGGCATGATTGTCGAGGTTTGGCCGCTTTTCCTGTGCTTTCAAGGCGATTCGAATCTACCTCCTGAAATCTGTTTCCTGCAATTCTGCCTTGCTTTCAAATCCTCTTCGGTGCCTTCCCTCAATATATTTGTGGACGAGAGTTATCATTTATAACTCTGCAGGTTTGAGAATTGCAGTCCCCCTGAGCTCCATTGTTCAACTCGCTTACTTGGGAGCTGGCCGCAAAAGCACAGGATTGCTTCAGGCCCTATTCTGGTCCCGGGCGGCAGGCTGAGCCTGTGGTTAATTCTTCTTCCTGATGGGAAAATAGAGTGACCTGTGCCAGTCCCAACACCTAGAGCTAGTCTCTCATTGGTTCCCCCTCTTCCCGTTCATCCTCAGGACAAATCGCAACCTGTACGGAACAGGAGGTTAAAGGTGCTGAGTCTCCAAGGAGGGAGATTGCTAGTAAAGCGGCTGGAATGGCGAACCCGAGCACAAGGAGGTGAGAAATGAGGTGCGTTTTAGAAACCTTTCCCGATCACACGGTGTACCATCTTCTGGGTTTCTCATGCATGTTTTCGATGTAGGAAGATGCCCTTGAACCTGGAGATTTGGGACCCATGGGATGGGTACCACGCAGTACTACTTTAAAGGGTCTGCGTTTGCTCACCCAACCTCACCAAACCTCTCAGCCCCAAGAGTGTCCACCCTTATGTCTCCGTCAGCTGTGGGTCTAGATATGGTCAATCCAGGTGGCATCACAGCCCCTGAACGAATTGTGTAAGAATTTCTCTCTCTTTCACTGTCTTTGTTTCACGGGTTTTTAAAAGTAATTGATTTTTATAATGGGGTTTAGCTGCTTTTCACTGCTGTGTTTATGCCGCTTTAGACCCACTTGACTCACTTACAGAGAGATATCAATACATAGGTTTAAGATTCTTACTAGTCAGATATATTCTTGGGCGGTGAGTAGGGGGTGTTGAGTCCAGTTCCCTGAGCAAGGAGTAGGTCTTGTCTATTACATATTGGGTTTATGGAACGGTATCTGAGCTAATTTGAAACCCGTGTTTTATGCATCCCCCCGCCTCACCTTTCCCGTTGAGCAGCCATAGTGTGTTTTCTAAACGTGTGACTCTGTTCCGTTTTGTAATTCAGTTCAAGTGTAGCGGTTTTTACATTCCCTCTATTAGTGATATCTTATGACAAGTGTCTTTTTCTGTGTGACTTTTTTCACTTAGAATCGTCGTAACTAAATCCACTCATCATGCTGCTACTAGCCTTATGACCTTGATTTCATGGCTGAGTGATATTCCATTGTACATAAGGACCACAACTTCTTTATCCTTTTTTCTCTTTCCTGGGATATTTAAGGTGTAACGAAGTGGAGATTCTTGTCAAGAGAGCAGCCCTAAACTTTGGGGTGCCTGTGTCTTGCTGATTTTTAGTTTTCCCAATATATACGCCCATGAGTGGAAGTGCCCTATGCTCTCTAAGCTGAGTTTTTTAGATGTTTCAGGACACACCGTACACTTCTCCAGAGTGGCTGTTGGCAATTTACATCCCGCCCATCAGCGTAGCAAGGCTCCCGGTTCTCCATGGCCTGTCCTGCATTTCTGGTTTTGACACTTTATTCAGCATGGCCCTTTTGACCGATGGGAAGCGAGACTTCTTTGTAGCGCTGATTTGCCTTTCCAGGTTGCTTGGTTGGCCAAAAAGGGCGTATGCGTTTTTTCCTGAATATATTCAGGAAAAAACGCATACCCCCTTTTTGGCCAAGGGCATGATTGTCGAGGTTTGGCCGCTTTTCCTGTGCTTTCAAGGCGATTCGAATCTACCTCCTGAAATCTGTTTCCTGCAATTCTGCCTTGCTTTCAAATCCTCTTCGGTGCCTTCCCTCAATATATTTGTGGACAAGAGTTATCATTTATAACTCTGCAGGTTTGTGAATTGCAGTGCCCCTGAGCTCCATTGTTCAACTCGCTTACTTGGGAGCTGGCCGCAAAAGCACAGGATTGCTTCAGGCCCTATTCTGGTCCCGGGCGGCAGGCTGAGCCTGTGGTTAATTCTTCTTCCTGATGGGAAAATAGAGTGACCTGTGCCAGTCCCAACACCTAGAGCTAGTCTCTCATTGGTTCCCCCTCTTCCCGTTCATCCTCAGGACAAATCGCAACCTGTACGGAACAGGAGGTTAAAGGTGCTGAGTCTCCAAGGAGGGAGATTGCTAGTAAAGCGGCTGGAATGGCGAACCCGAGCACAAGGAGGTGAGAAATGAGGTGCGTTTTAGAAACCTTTCCCGATCACACGGTGTACCAGCTTCTGGGTTTCTCATGCATGTTTTCGATGTAGGAAGATGCCCTTGAACCTGGAGATTTGGGACCCATGGGATGGGTACCACGCAGTACTACTTTAAAGGGTCTGCGTTTGCTCACCCAACCTCACCAAACCTCTCAGCCCCAGGAGTGTCCACCCTTATGTCTCCGTCAGCTGTGGGTCTAGATATGGTCAATCCAGGTGGCATCACAGCCCCTGAACGAAGTTTGTAAGAATTTCTCTCTCTTTCACTGTCTTTGTTTCACGGGTTTTTCAAAGTAATTGATTTTTATAATGGGGTTTAGCTGCTTTTCACTGCTGTGTTTATGCCGCTTTACACCCACTTGACTCACTTACAGAGAGATATCAATACATAGGTTTAAGATTCTTACTAGTCAGATATATTCTTGGGCGGTGAGTAGGGGGTGTTGAGTCCAGTTCCCTGAGCAAGGAGTAGGTCTTGTCTATTACATATTGGGTTTATGGAACGGTATCTGAGCTAATTTGAAACCCGTGTTTTATGCATCCCCCCGCCTCACCTTTCCCGTTGAGCAGCCATAGTGTGTTTTCTAAACGTGTGACTCTGTTCCGTTTTGTAATTCAGTTCAAGTGTAGCGGTTTTTACATTCCCTCTATTAGTGATATCTTATGACAAGTGTCTTTTTCTCTGTGACTTTTTTCACTTAGAATCGTCGTACCTAAATCCACTCATCATGCTGCTACTAGCCTTATGACCTTGATTTCATGGCTGAGTGATATTCCATTGTACATAAGGACCACAACTTCTTTATCCTTTTTTCTCTTTCCTGGGATATTTAAGGTGTAACGAAGTGGAGGTTCTTGTCAAGAGAGCAGCCCTAAACTTTGGGGTGCCTGTGTCTTGCTGATTTTTAGTTTTCCCAATGTATACGCCCATGAGTGGAAGTGCCCTATGCTCTCTAAGCTGAGTTTTTTAGATGTTTCAGGACACACCGTACACTTCTCCAGAGTGGCTGTTGGCAATTTACATCCCGCCCATCAGCGTAGCAAGGCTCCCGGTTCTCCATGGCCTGTCCTGCATTTCTGGTTTTGACACTTTATTCAGCATGGCCCTTTTGACCGATGGGAAGCGAGACTTCTTTGTAGCGCTGATTTGCCTTTCCAGGATGCTTGGTTGGCCAAAAAGGGCGTATGCGTTTTTTCCTGAATATATTCAGGAAAAAACGCATACGCCCTTTTTGGCCAAGGGCATGATTGTCGAGGTTTGGCCGCTTTTCCTGTGCTTTCAAGGCGATTCGAATCTACCTCCTGAAATCTGTTTCCTGCAATTCTGCCTTGCTTTCAAATCCTCTTCGGTGCCTTCCCTCAATATATTTGTGGACGAGAGTTATCATTTATAACTCTGCAGGTTTGTGAATTGCAGTGCCCCTGAGCTCCATTGTTCAACTCGCTTACTTGGGAGCTGGCCGCAAAAGCACAGGATTGCTTCAGGCCCTATTCTGGTCCCGGGCGGCAGGCTGAGCCTGTGGTTAATTCTTCTTCCTGATGGGAAAATAGAGTGACCTGTGCCAGTCCCAACACCTAGAGCTAGTCTCTCATTGGTTCCCCCTCTTCCCGTTCATCCTCAGGACAAATCGCAACCTGTACGGAACAGGAGGTTAAAGGTGCTGAGTCTCCAAGGAGGGAGATTGCTAGTAAAGCGGCTGGAATGGCGAACCCGAGCACAAGGAGGTGAGAAATGAGGTGCGTTTTAGAAACCTTTCCCGATCACACGGTGTACCAGCTTCTGGGTTTCTCATGCATGTTTTCGATGTAGGAAGATGCCCTTGAACCTGGAGATTTGGGACCCATGGGATGGGTACCACGCAGTACTACTTTAAAGGGTCTGCGTTTGCTCACCCAACCTCACCAAACCTCTCAGCCCCAGGAGTGTCCACCCTTATGTCTCCGTCAGCTGTGGGTCTAGATATGGTCAATCCAGGTGGCATCACAGCCCCTGAACGAAGTTTGTAAGAATTTCTCTCTCTTTCACTGTCTTTGTTTCACGGGTTTTTAAAAGTAATTGATTTTTATAATGGGGTTTAGCTGCTTTTCACTGCTGTGTTTATGCCGCTTTACACCCACTTGACTCATTTACAGAGAGATATCAATACATAGGTTTAAGATTCTTACTAGTCAGATATATTCTTGGGCGGTGAGTAGGGGGTGTTGAGTCCAGTTCCCTGAGCAAGGAGTAGGTCTTGTCTATTACATATTGGGTTTATGGAACGGTATCTGAGCTAATTTGAAACCCGTGTTTTATGCATCCCCCCGCCTCACCTTTCCCGTTGAGCAGCCATAGTGTGTTTTCTAAACGTGTGACTCTGTTCCGTTTTGTAATTCAGTTCAAGTGTAGCGGTTTTTACATTCCCTCTATTAGTGATATCTTATGACAAGTGTCTTTTTCTCTGTGACTTTTTTCACTTAGAATCGTCGTACCTAAATCCACTCATCATGCTGCTACTAGCCTTATGACCTTGATTTCATGGCTGAGTGATATTCCATTGTACATAAGGACCACAACTTCTTTATCCTTTTTTCTCTTTCCTGGGATATTTAAGGTGTAACGAAGTGGAGGTTCTTGTCAAGAGAGCAGCCCTAAACTTTGGGGTGCCTGTGTCTTGCTGATTTTTAGTTTTCCCAATGTATACGCCCATGAGTGGAAGTGCCCTATGCTCTCTAAGCTGAGTTTTTTAGATGTTTCAGGACACACCGTACACTTCTCCAGAGTGGCTGTTGGCAATTTACATCCCGCCCATCAGCGTAGCAAGGCTCCCGGTTCTCCATGGCCTGTCCTGCATTTCTGGTTTTGACACTTTATTCAGCATGGCCCTTTTGACCGATGGGAAGCGAGACTTCTTTGTAGCGCTGATTTGCATTTCCAGGATGCTTGGTTGGCCAAAAAGGGCGTATGCGTTTTTTCCTGAATATATTCAGGAAAAAACGCATACGCCCTTTTTGGCCAAGGGCATGATTGTCGAGGTTTGGCCGCTTTTCCTGTGCTTTCAAGGCGATTCGAATCTACCTCCTGAAATCTGTTTCCTGCAATTCTGCCTTGCTTTCAAATCCTCTTCGGTGCCTTCCCTCAATATATTTGTGGACAAGAGTTATCATTTATAACTCTGCAGGTTTGTGAATTGCAGTGCCCCTGAGCTCCATTGTTCAACTCGCTTACTTGGGAGCTGGCCGCAAAAGCACAGGATTGCTTCAGGCCCTATTCTGGTCCCGGGCGGCAGGCTGAGCCTGTGGTTAATTCTTCTTCCTGATGGGAAAATAGAGTGACCTGTGCCAGTCCCAACACCTAGAGCTAGTCTCTCATTGGTTCCCCCTCTTCCCGTTCATCCTCAGGACAAATCGCAACCTGTACGGAACAGGAGGTTAAAGGTGCTGAGTCTCCAAGGAGGGAGATTGCTAGTAAAGCGGCTGGAATGGCGAACCCGAGCACAAGGAGGTGAGAAATGAGGTGCGTTTTAGAAACCTTTCCCGATCACACGGCGTACCAGCTTCTGGGTTTCTCATGCATGTTTTCGATGTAGGAAGATGCCCTTGAACCTGGAGATTTGGGACCCATGGGATGGGTACCACGCAGTACTACTTTAAAGGGTCTGCGTTTGCTCACCCAACCTCACCAAACCTCTCAGCCCCAAGAGTGTCCACCCTTATGTCTCCGTCAGCTGTGGGTCTAGATATGGTCAATCCAGGTGGCATCACAGCCCCTGAACGAATTGTGTAAGAATTTCTCTCTCTTTCACTGTCTTTGTTTCACGGGTTTTTAAAAGTAATTGATTTTTATAATGGGGTTTAGCTGCTTTTCACTGCTGTGTTTATGCCGCTTTACACCCACTTGACTCACTTACAGAGAGATATCAATACATAGGTTTAAGATTCTTACTAGTCAGATATATTCTTGGGCGGTGAGTAGGGGGTGTTGAGTCCAGTTCCCTGAGCAAGGAGTAGGTCTTGTCTATTACATATTGGGTTTATGGAACGGTATCTGAGCTAATTTGAAACCCGTGTTTTATGCATCCCCCCGCCTCACCTTTCCCGTTGAGCAGCCATAGTGTGTTTTCTAAACGTGTGACTCTGTTCCGTTTTGTAATTCAGTTCAAGTGTAGCGGTTTTTACATTCCCTCTATTAGTGATATCTTATGACAAGTGTCTTTTTCTGTGTGACTTTTTTCACTTAGAATCGTCGTACCTAAATCCACTCATCATGCTGCTACTAGCCTTATGACCTTGATTTCATGGCTGAGTGATATTCCATTGTACATAAGGACCACAACTTCTTTATCCTTTTTTCTCTTTCCTGGGATATTTAAGGTGTAACGAAGTGGAGGTTCTTGTCAAGAGAGCAGCCCTAAACTTTGGGGTGCCTGTGTCTTGCTGATTTTTAGTTTTCCCAATGTATACGCCCATGAGTGGAAGTGCCCTATGCTCTCTAAGCTGAGTTTTTTAGATGTTTCAGGACACACCGTACACTTCTCCAGAGTGGCTGTTGGCAATTTACATCCCGCCCATCAGCGTAGCAAGGCTCCCGGTTCTCCATGGCCTGTCCTGCATTTCTGGTTTTGACACTTTATTCAGCATGGCCCTTTTGACCGATGGGAAGCGAGACTTCTTTGTAGCGCTGATTTGCCTTTCCAGGTTGCTTGGTTGGCCAAAAAGGGCGTATGCGTTTTTTCCTGAATATATTCAGGAAAAAACGCATACGCCCTTTTTGGCCAAGGGCATGATTGTCGAGGTTTGGCCGCTTTTCCTGTGCTTTCAAGGCGATTCGAATCTACCTCCTGAAATCTGTTTCCTGCAATTCTGCCTTGCTTTCAAATCCTCTTCGGTGCCTTCCCTCAATATATTTGTGGACGAGAGTTATCATTTATAACTCTGCAGGTTTGTGAATTGCAGTGCCCCTGAGCTCCATTGTTCAACTCGCTTACTTGGGAGCTGGCCGCAAAAGCACAGGATTGCTTCAGGCCCTATTCTGGTCCCGGGCGGCAGGCTGAGCCTGTGGTTAATTCTTCTTCCTGATGGGAAAATAGAGTGACCTGTGCCAGTCCCAACACCTAGAGCTAGTCTCTCATTGGTTCCCCCTCTTCCCGTTCATCCTCAGGACAAATCGCAACCTGTACGGAACAGGAGGTTAAAGGTGCTGAGTCTCCAAGGAGGGAGATTGCTAGTAAAGCGGCTGGAATGGCGAACCCGAGCACAAGGAGGTGAGAAATGAGGTGCGTTTTAGAAACCTTTCCCGATCACACGGTGTACCAGCTTCTGGGTTTCTCATGCATGTTTTCGATGTAGGAAGATGCCCTTCAACCTGGAGATTTGGGACCCATGGGATGGGTACCACGCAGTACTACTTTAAAGGGTCTGCGTTTGCTCACCCAACCTCACCAAACCTCTCAGCCCCAGGAGTGTCCACCCTTATGTCTCCGTCAGCTGTGGGTCTAGATATGGTCAATCCAGGTGGCATCACAGCCCCTGAACGAATTGTGTAAGAATTTCTCTCTCTTTCACTGTCTTTGTTTCACGGGTTTTTAAAAGTAATTGATTTTTATAATGGGGTTTAGCTGCTTTTCACTGCTGTGTTTATGCCGCTTTACACCCACTTGACTCACTTACAGAGAGATATCAATACATAGGTTTAAGATTCTTACTAGTCAGATATATTCTTGGGCGGTGAGTAGGGGGTGTTGATTCCAGTTCCCTGAGCAAGGAGTAGGTCTTGTCTATTACATATTGGGTTTATGGAACGGTATCTGAGCTAATTTGAAACCCGTGTTTTATGCATCCCCCCGCCTCACCTTTCCCGTTGAGCAACCATTGTGTGTTTTCTAAACGTGTGACTCTGTTCCGTTTTGTAATTCAGTTCAAGTGTAGCGGTTTTTACATTCCCTCTATTAGTGATATCTTATGACAAGTGTCTTTTTCTCTGTGACTTTTTTCACTTAGAATCGTCGTACCTAAATCCACTCATCATGCTGCTACTAGCCTTATGACCTTGATTTCATGGCTGAGTGATATTCCATTGTACATAAGGACCACAACTTCTTTATCCTTTTTTCTCTTTCCTGGGATATTTAAGGTGTAACGAAGTGGAGGTTCTTGTCAAGAGAGCAGCCCTAAACTTTGGGGTGCCTGTGTCTTGCTGATTTTTAGTTTTCCCAATGTATACGCCCATGAGTGGAAGTGCCCTATGCTCTCTAAGCTGAGTTTTTTAGATGTTTCAGGACACACCGTACACTTCTCCAGAGTGGCTGTTGGCAATTTACATCCCGCCCATCAGCGTAGCAAGGCTCCCGGTTCTCCATGGCCTGTCCTGCATTTCTGGTTTTGACACTTTATGCAGCATGGCCCTTTTGACCGATGGGAAGCGAGACTTCTTTGTAGCGCTGATTTGCCTTTCCAGGTTGCTTGGTTGGCCAAAAAGGGCGTATGCGTTTTTTCCTGAATATACTCAGGAAAAAACGCATACGCCCTTTTTGGCCAAGGGCATGATTGTCGAGGTTTGGCCGCTTTTCCTGTGCTTTCAAGGCGATTCGAATCTACCTCCTGAAATCTGTTTCCTGCAATTCTGCCTTGCTTTCAAATCCTCTTCGGTGCCTTCCCTCAATATATTTGTGGACAAGAGTTATCATTTATAACTCTGCAGGTTTGTGAATTGCAGTGCCCCTGAGCTCCATTGTTCAACTCGCTTACTTGGGAGCTGGCCGCAAAAGCACAGGATTGCTTCAGGCCCTATTCTGGTCCCGGGCGGCAGGCTGAGCCTGTGGTTAATTCTTCTTCCTGATGGGAAAATAGAGTGACCTGTGCCAGTCCCAACACCTAGAGCTAGTCTCTCATTGGTTCCCCCTCTTCCCGTTCATCCTCAGGACAAATCGCAACCTGTACGGAACAGGAGGTTAAAGGTGCTGAGTCTCCAAGGAGGGAGATTGCTAGTAAAGCGGCTGGAATGGCGAACCCGAGCACAAGGAGGTGAGAAATGAGGTGCGTTTTAGAAACCTTTCCCGATCACACGGTGTACCAGCTTCTGGGTTTCTCATGCATGTTTTCGATGTAGGAAGATGCCCTTGAACCTGGAGATTTGGGACCCATGGGATGGGTACCACGCAGTACTACTTTAAAGGTTCTGCGTTTGCTCACCCAACCTCACCAAACCTCTCAGCCCCAGGAGTGTCCACCCTTATGTCTCCGTCAGCTGTGGGTCTAGATATGGTCAATCCAGGTGGCATCACAGCCCCTGAACGAAGTTTGTAAGAATTTCTCTCTCTTTCACTGTCTTTGTTTCACGGGTTTTTAAAAGTAATTGATTTTTATAATGGGGTTTAGCTGCTTTTCACTGCTGTGTTTATGCCGCTTTACACCCACTTGACTCACTTACAGAGAGATATCAATACATAGGTTTAAGATTCTTACTAGTCAGATATATTCTTGGGCGGTGAGTAGGGGGTGTTGAGTCCAGTTCCCTGAGCAAGGAGTAGGTCTTGTCTATTACATATTGGGTTTATGGAACGGTATCTGAGCTAATTTGAAACCCGTGTTTTATGCATCCCCCCGCCTCACCTTTCCCGTTGAGCAGCCATAGTGTGTTTTCTAAACGTGTGACTCTGTTCCGTTTTGTAATTCAGTTCAAGTGTAGCGGTTTTTACATTCCCTCTATTAGTGATATCTTATGACAAGTGTCTTTTTCTCTGTGACTTTTTTCACTTAGAATCGTCGTACCTAAATCCACTCATCATGCTGCTACTAGCCTTATGACCTTGATTTCATGGCTGAGTGATATTCCATTGTACATAAGGACCACAACTTCTTTATCCTTTTTTCTCTTTCCTGGGATATTTAAGGTGTAACGAAGTGGAGGTTCTTGTCAAGAGAGCAGCCCTAAACTTTGGGGTGCCTGTGTCTTGCTGATTTTTAGTTTTCCCAATGTATACGCCCATGAGTGGAAGTGCCCTATGCTCTCTAAGCTGAGTTTTTTAGATGTTTCAGGACACACCGTACACTTCTCCAGAGTGGCTGTTGGCAATTTACATCCCGCCCATCAGCGTAGCAAGGCTCCCGGTTCTCCATGGCCTGTCCTGCATTTCTGGTTTTGACACTTTATTCAGCATGGCCCTTTTGACCGATGGGAAGCGAGACTTCTTTGTAGCGCTGATTTGCCTTTCCAGGTTGCTTGGTTGGCCAAAAAGGGCGTATGCGTTTTTTCCTGAATATACTCAGGAAAAAACGCATACGCCCTTTTTGGCCAAGGGCATGATTGTCGAGGTTTGGCCGCTTTTCCTGTGCTTTCAAGGCGATTCGAATCTACCTCCTGAAATCTGTTTCCTGCAATTCTGCCTTGCTTTCAAATCCTCTTCGGTGCCTTCCCTCAATATATTTGTGGACAAGAGTTATCATTTATAACTCTGCAGGTTTGTGAATTGCAGTGCCCCTGAGCTCCATTGTTCAACTCGCTTACTTGGGAGCTGGCCGCAAAAGCACAGGATTGCTTCAGGCCCTATTCTGGTCCCGGGCGGCAGGCTGAGCCTGTGGTTAATTCTTCTTCCTGATGGGAAAATAGAGTGACCTGTGCCAGTCCCAACACCTAGAGCTAGTCTCTCATTGGTTCCCCCTCTTCCCGTTCATCCTCAGGACAATTCGCAACCTGTACGGAACAGGAGGTTAAAGGTGCTGAGTCTCCAAGGAGGGAGATTGCTAGTAAAGCGGCTGGAATGGCGAACCTGAGCACAAGGAGGTGAGAAATGAGGTGCGTTTTAGAAACCTTTCCCGATCACATGGTGTACCAGCTTCTGGGTTTCTCATGCATGTTTTCGATGTAGGAAGATGCCCTTGAACCTGGAGATTTGGGACCCATGGGATGGGTACCACGCAGTACTACTTTAAAGGGTCTGCGTTTGCTCACCCAACCTCACCAAACCTCTCAGCCCCAAGAGTGTCCACCCTTATGTCTCCGTCAGCTGTGGGTCTAGATATGGTCAATCCAGGTGGCATCACAGCCCCTGAACGAATTTTGTAAGAATTTCTCTCTCTTTCACTGTCTTTGTTTCACGGGTTTTTAAAAGTAATTGATTTTTATAATGGGGTTTAGCTGCTTTTCACTGCGGTGTTTATGCCGCTTTACACCCACTTGACTCACTTACAGAGAGATATCAATACATAGGTTTAAGATTCTTACTAGTCAGATATATTCTTGGGCGGTGAGTAGGGGGTGTTGAGTCCAGTTCCCTGAGCAAGGAGTAGGTCTTGTCTATTACATATTGGGTTTATGGAACGGTATCTGAGCTAATTTGAAACCCGTGTTTTATGCATCCCCCCGCCTCACCTTTCCCGTTGAGCAGCCATAGTGTGTTTTCTAAACGTGTGACTCTGTTCCGTTTTCTAATTCAGTTCAAGTGTAGCGGTTTTTACATTCCCTCTATTAGTGATATCTTATGACAAGTGTCTTTTTCTGTGTGACTTTTTTCACTTAGAATCGTCGTACCTAAATCCACTCATCATGCTGCTACTAGCCTTATGACCTTGATTTCATGGCTGAGTGATATTCCATTGTACATAAGGACCACAACTTCTTTATCCTTTTTTCTCTTTCCTGGGATATTTAAGGTGTAACGAAGTGGAGGTTCTTGTCAAGAGAGCAGCCCTAAACTTTGGGGTGCCTGTGTCTTGCTGATTTTTAATTTTCCCAATGTATACACCCATGAGTGGAAGTGCCCTATGCTCTCTAAGCTGAGTTTTTTAGATGTTTCAGGACACACCGTACACTTCTCCAGAGTGGCTGTTGGCAATTTACATCCCGCCCATCAGCGTAGCAAGGCTCCCGGTTCTCCATGGCCTGTCCTGCATTTCTGGTTTTGACACTTTATTCAGCATGGCCCTTTTGACCGATGGGAAGCGAGACTTCTTTGTAGCGCTGATTTGCCTTTCCAGGTTGCTTGGTTGGCCAAAAAGGGCGTATGCGTTTTTTCCTGAATATATTCAGGAAAAAACGCATACGCCCTTTTTGGCCAAGGGCATGATTGTCGAGGTTTGGCCGCTTTTCCTGTGCTTTCAAGGCGATTCGAATCTACCTCCTGAAATCTGTTTCCTGCAATTCTGCCTTGCTTTCAAATCCTCTTCGGTGCCTTCCCTCAATATATTTGTGGACGAGAGTTATCATTTATAACTCTGCAGGTTTGTGAATTGCAGTGCCCCTGAGCTCCATTGTTCAACTCGCTTACTTGGGAGCTGGCCGCAAAAGCACAGGATTGCTTCAGGCCCTATTCTGGTCCCGGGCGGCAGGCTGAGCCTGTGGTTAATTCTTCTTCCTGATGGGAAAATAGAGTGACCTGTGCCAGTCCCAACACCTAGAGCTAGTCTCTCATTGGTTCCCCCTCTTCCCGTTCATCCTCAGGACAAATCGCAACCTGTACGGAACAGGAGGTTAAAGGTGCTGAGTCTCCAAGGAGGGAGATTGCTAGTAAAGCGGCTGGAATGGCGAACCCGAGCACAAGGAGGTGAGAAATGAGGTGCGTTTTAGAAACCTTTCCCGATCACACGGTGTACCAGCTTCTGGGTTTCTCATGCATGTTTTCGATGTAGGAAGATGCCCTTGAACCTGGAGATTTGGGACCCATGGGATGGGTACCACGCAGTACTACTTTAAAGGGTCTGCGTTTGCTCACCCAACCTCACCAAACCTCTCAGCCCCAGGAGTGTCCACCCTTATGTCTCCGTCAGCTGTGGGTCTAGATATGGTCAATCCAGGTGGCATCACAGCCCCTGAACGAAGTTTGTAAGAATTTCTCTCTCTTTCACTGTCTTTGTTTCACGGGTTTTTAAAAGTAATTGATTTTTATAATGGGGTTTAGCTGCTTTTCACTGCTGTGTTTATGCCGCTTTACACCCACTTGACTCACTTACAGAGAGATATCAATACATAGGTTTAAGATTCTTACTAGTCAGATATATTCTTGGGCGGTGAGTAGGGGGTGTTGAGTCCAGTTCCCTGAGCAAGGAGTAGGTCTTGTCTATTACATATTGGGTTTATGGAACGGTATCTGAGCTAATTTGAAACCCGTGTTTTATGCATCCCCCCGCCTCACCTTTCCCGTTGAGCAGCCATAGTGTGTTTTCTAAACGTGTGACTCTGTTCCGTTTTGTAATTCAGTTCAAGTGTAGCGGTTTTTACATTCCCTCTATTAGTGATATCTTATGACAAGTGTCTTTTTCTCTGTGACTTTTTTCACTTAGAATCGTCGTACCTAAATCCACTCATCATGCTGCTACTAGCCTTATGACCTTGATTTCATGGCTGAGTGATATTCCATTGTACATAAGGACCACAACTTCTTTATCCTTTTTTCTCTTTCCTGGGATATTTAAGGTGTAACGAAGTGGAGGTTCTTGTCAAGAGAGCAGCCCTAAACTTTGGGGTGCCTGTGTCTTGCTGATTTTTAGTTTTCCCAATGTATACGCCCATGAGTGGAAGTGCCCTATGCTCTCTAAGCTGAGTTTTTTAGATGTTTCAGGACACACCGTACACTTCTCCAGAGTGGCTGTTGGCAATTTACATCCCGCCCATCAGCGTAGCAAGGCTCCCGGTTCTCCATGGCCTGTCCTGCATTTCTGGTTTTGACACTTTATGCAGCATGGCCCTTTTGACCGATGGGAAGCGAGACTTCTTTGTAGCGCTGATTTGCCTTTCCAGGTTGCTTGGTTGGCCAAAAAGGGCGTATGCGTTTTTTCCTGAATATACTCAGGAAAAAACGCATACGCCCTTTTTGGCCAAGGGCATGATTGTCGAGGTTTGGCCGCTTTTCCTGTGCTTTCAAGGCGATTCGAATCTACCTCCTGAAATCTGTTTCCTGCAATTCTGCCTTGCTTTCAAATCCTCTTCGGTGCCTTCCCTCAATATATTTGTGGACAAGAGTTATCATTTATAACTCTGCAGGTTTGTGAATTGCAGTGCCCCTGAGCTCCATTGTTCAACTCGCTTACTTGGGAGCTGGCCGCAAAAGCACAGGATTGCTTCAGGCCCTATTCTGGTCCCGGGCGGCAGGCTGAGCCTGTGGTTAATTCTTCTTCCTGATGGGAAAATAGAGTGACCTGTGCCAGTCCCAACACCTAGAGCTAGTCTCTCATTGGTTCCCCCTCTTCCCGTTCATCCTCAGGACAAATCGCAACCTGTACGGAACAGGAGGTTAAAGGTGCTGAGTCTCCAAGGAGGGAGATTGCTAGTAAAGCGGCTGGAATGGCGAACCCGAGCACAAGGAGGTGAGAAATGAGGTGCGTTTTAGAAACCTTTCCCGATCACACGGCGTACCAGCTTCTGGGTTTCTCATGCATGTTTTCGATGTAGGAAGATGCCCTTGAACCTGGAGATTTGGGACCCATGGGATGGGTACCACGCAGTACTACTTTAAAGGGTCTGCGTTTGCTCACCCAACCTCACCAAACCTCTCAGCCCCAAGAGTGTCCACCCTTATGTCTCCGTCAGCTGTGGGTCTAGATATGGTCAATCCAGGTGGCATCACAGCCCCTGAACGAATTGTGTAAGAATTTCTCTCTCTTTCACTGTCTTTGTTTCACGGGTTTTTAAAAGTAATTGATTTTTATAATGGGGTTTAGCTGCTTTTCACTGCTGTGTTTATGCCGCTTTACACCCACTTGACTCACTTACAGAGAGATATCAATACATAGGTTTAAGATTCTTACTAGTCAGATATATTCTTGGGCGGTGAGTAGGGGGTGTTGAGTCCAGTTCCCTGAGCAAGGAGTAGGTCTTGTCTATTACATATTGGGTTTATGGAACGGTATCTGAGCTAATTTGAAACCCGTGTTTTATGCATCCCCCCGCCTCACCTTTCCCGTTGAGCAGCCATAGTGTGTTTTCTAAACGTGTGACTCTGTTCCGTTTTGTAATTCAGTTCAAGTGTAGCGGTTTTTACATTCCCTCTATTAGTGATATCTTATGACAAGTGTCTTTTTCTGTGTGACTTTTTTCACTTAGAATCGTCGTACCTAAATCCACTCATCATGCTGCTACTAGCCTTATGACCTTGATTTCATGGCTGAGTGATATTCCATTGTACATAAGGACCACAACTTCTTTATCCTTTTTTCTCTTTCCTGGGATATTTAAGGTGTAACGAAGTGGAGGTTCTTGTCAAGAGAGCAGCCCTAAACTTTGGGGTGCCTGTGTCTTGCTGATTTTTAGTTTTCCCAATGTATACGCCCATGAGTGGAAGTGCCCTATGCTCTCTAAGCTGAGTTTTTTAGATGTTTCAGGACACACCGTACACTTCTCCAGAGTGGCTGTTGGCAATTTACATCCCGCCCATCAGCGTAGCAAGGCTCCCGGTTCTCCATGGCCTGTCCTGCATTTCTGGTTTTGACACTTTATTCAGCATGGCCCTTTTGACCGATGGGAAGCGAGACTTCTTTGTAGCGCTGATTTGCCTTTCCAGGTTGCTTGGTTGGCCAAAAAGGGCGTATGCGTTTTTTCCTGAATATATTCAGGAAAAAACGCATACGCCCTTTTTGGCCAAGGGCATGATTGTCGAGGTTTGGCCGCTTTTCCTGTGCTTTCAAGGCGATTCGAATCTACCTCCTGAAATCTGTTTCCTGCAATTCTGCCTTGCTTTCAAATCCTCTTCGGTGCCTTCCCTCAATATATTTGTGGACAAGAGTTATCATTTATAACTCTGCAGGTTTG
This sequence comes from Eschrichtius robustus, assembly GCF_028021215.1. Taxonomy (NCBI): domain Eukaryota; kingdom Metazoa; phylum Chordata; class Mammalia; order Artiodactyla; family Eschrichtiidae; genus Eschrichtius; species Eschrichtius robustus. Next base: position 36,024,428 of record NC_090831.1, on the reverse strand, counting down.
TGAATTGCAGTGCCCCTGAGCTCCATTGTTCAACTCGCTTACTTGGGAGCTGGCCGCAAAAGCACAGGATTGCTTCAGGCCCTATTCTGGTCCCGGGCGGCAGGCTGAGCCTGTGGTTAATTCTTCTTCCTGATGGGAAAATAGAGTGACCTGTGCCAGTCCCAACACCTAGAGCTAGTCTCTCATTGGTTCCCCCTCTTCCCGTTCATCCTCAGGACAAATCGCAACCTGTACGGAACAGGAGGTTAAAGGTGCTGAGTCTCCAAGGAGGGAGATTGCTAGTAAAGCGGCTGGAATGGCGAACCCGAGCACAAGGAGGTGAGAAATGAGGTGCGTTTTAGAAACCTTTCCCGATCACACGGTGTACCAGCTTCTGGGTTTCTCATGCATGTTTTCGATGTAGGAAGATGCCCTTCAACCTGGAGATTTGGGACCCATGGGATGGGTACCACGCAGTACTACTTTAAAGGGTCTGCGTTTGCTCACCCAACCTCACCAAACCTCTCAGCCCCAGGAGTGTCCACCCTTATGTCTCCGTCAGCTGTGGGTCTAGATATGGTCAATCCAGGTGGCATCACAGCCCCTGAACGAATTGTGTAAGAATTTCTCTCTCTTTCACTGTCTTTGTTTCACGGGTTTTTAAAAGTAATTGATTTTTATAATGGGGTTTAGCTGCTTTTCACTGCTGTGTTTATGCCGCTTTACACCCACTTGACTCACTTACAGAGAGATATCAATACATAGGTTTAAGATTCTTACTAGTCAGATATATTCTTGGGCGGTGAGTAGGGGGTGTTGATTCCAGTTCCCTGAGCAAGGAGTAGGTCTTGTCTATTACATATTGGGTTTATGGAACGGTATCTGAGCTAATTTGAAACCCGTGTTTTATGCATCCCCCCGCCTCACCTTTCCCGTTGAGCAACCATTGTGTGTTTTCTAAACGTGTGACTCTGTTCCGTTTTGTAATTCAGTTCAAGTGTAGCGGTTTTTACATTCCCTCTATTAGTGATATCTTATGACAAGTGTCTTTTTCTCTGTGACTTTTTTCACTTAGAATCGTCGTACCTAAATCCACTCATCATGCTGCTACTAGCCTTATGACCTTGATTTCATGGCTGAGTGATATTCCATTGTACATAAGGACCACAACTTCTTTATCCTTTTTTCTCTTTCCTGGGATATTTAAGGTGTAACGAAGTGGAGGTTCTTGTCAAGAGAGCAGCCCTAAACTTTGGGGTGCCTGTGTCTTGCTGATTTTTAGTTTTCCCAATGTATACGCCCATGAGTGGAAGTGCCCTATGCTCTCTAAGCTGAGTTTTTTAGATGTTTCAGGACACACCGTACACTTCTCCAGAGTGGCTGTTGGCAATTTACATCCCGCCCATCAGCGTAGCAAGGCTCCCGGTTCTCCATGGCCTGTCCTGCATTTCTGGTTTTGACACTTTATGCAGCATGGCCCTTTTGACCGATGGGAAGCGAGACTTCTTTGTAGCGCTGATTTGCCTTTCCAGGTTGCTTGGTTGGCCAAAAAGGGCGTATGCGTTTTTTCCTGAATATACTCAGGAAAAAACGCATACGCCCTTTTTGGCCAAGGGCATGATTGTCGAGGTTTGGCCGCTTTTCCTGTGCTTTCAAGGCGATTCGAATCTACCTCCTGAAATCTGTTTCCTGCAATTCTGCCTTGCTTTCAAATCCTCTTCGGTGCCTTCCCTCAATATATTTGTGGACAAGAGTTATCATTTATAACTCTGCAGGTTTGTGAATTGCAGTGCCCCTGAGCTCCATTGTTCAACTCGCTTACTTGGGAGCTGGCCGCAAAAGCACAGGATTGCTTCAGGCCCTATTCTGGTCCCGGGCGGCAGGCTGAGCCTGTGGTTAATTCTTCTTCCTGATGGGAAAATAGAGTGACCTGTGCCAGTCCCAACACCTAGAGCTAGTCTCTCATTGGTTCCCCCTCTTCCCGTTCATCCTCAGGACAAATCGCAACCTGTACGGAACAGGAGGTTAAAGGTGCTGAGTCTCCAAGGAGGGAGATTGCTAGTAAAGCGGCTGGAATGGCGAACCCGAGCACAAGGAGGTGAGAAATGAGGTGCGTTTTAGAAACCTTTCCCGATCACACGGTGTACCAGCTTCTGGGTTTCTCATGCATGTTTTCGATGTAGGAAGATGCCCTTGAACCTGGAGATTTGGGACCCATGGGATGGGTACCACGCAGTACTACTTTAAAGGGTCTGCGTTTGCTCACCCAACCTCACCAAACCTCTCAGCCCCAGGAGTGTCCACCCTTATGTCTCCGTCAGCTGTGGGTCTAGATATGGTCAATCCAGGTGGCATCACAGCCCCTGAACGAAGTTTGTAAGAATTTCTCTCTCTTTCACTGTCTTTGTTTCACGGGTTTTTAAAAGTAATTGATTTTTATAATGGGGTTTAGCTGCTTTTCACTGCTGTGTTTATGCCGCTTTACACCCACTTGACTCACTTACAGAGAGATATCAATACATAGGTTTAAGATTCTTACTAGTCAGATATATTCTTGGGCGGTGAGTAGGGGGTGTTGAGTCCAGTTCCCTGAGCAAGGAGTAGGTCTTGTCTATTACATATTGGGTTTATGGAACGGTATCTGAGCTAATTTGAAACCCGTGTTTTATGCATCCCCCCGCCTCACCTTTCCCGTTGAGCAGCCATAGTGTGTTTTCTAAACGTGTGACTCTGTTCCGTTTTGTAATTCAGTTCAAGTGTAGCGGTTTTTACATTCCCTCTATTAGTGATATCTTATGACAAGTGTCTTTTTCTCTGTGACTTTTTTCACTTAGAATCGTCGTACCTAAATCCACTCATCATGCTGCTACTAGCCTTATGACCTTGATTTCATGGCTGAGTGATATTCCATTGTACATAAGGACCACAACTTCTTTATCCTTTTTTCTCTTTCCTGGGATATTTAAGGTGTAACGAAGTGGAGGTTCTTGTCAAGAGAGCAGCCCTAAACTTTGGGGTGCCTGTGTCTTGCTGATTTTTAGTTTTCCCAATGTATACGCCCATGAGTGGAAGTGCCCTATGCTCTCTAAGCTGAGTTTTTTAGATGTTTCAGGACACACCGTACACTTCTCCAGAGTGGCTGTTGGCAATTTACATCCCGCCCATCAGCGTAGCAAGGCTCCCGGTTCTCCATGGCCTGTCCTGCATTTCTGGTTTTGACACTTTATTCAGCATGGCCCTTTTGACCGATGGGAAGCGAGACTTCTTTGTAGCGCTGATTTGCCTTTCCAGGTTGCTTGGTTGGCCAAAAAGGGCGTATGCGTTTTTTCCTGAATATACTCAGGAAAAAACGCATACGCCCTTTTTGGCCAAGGGCATGATTGTCGAGGTTTGGCCGCTTTTCCTGTGCTTTCAAGGCGATTCGAATCTACCTCCTGAAATCTGTTTCCTGCAATTCTGCCTTGCTTTCAAATCCTCTTCGGTGCCTTCCCTCAATATATTTGTGGACAAGAGTTATCATTTATAACTCTGCAGGTTTGTGAATTGCAGTGCCCCTGAGCTCCATTGTTCAACTCGCTTACTTGGGAGCTGGCCGCAAAAGCACAGGATTGCTTCAGGCCCTATTCTGGTCCCGGGCGGCAGGCTGAGCCTGTGGTTAATTCTTCTTCCTGATGGGAAAATAGAGTGACCTGTGCCAGTCCCAACACCTAGAGCTAGTCTCTCATTGGTTCCCCCTCTTCCCGTTCATCCTCAGGACAATTCGCAACCTGTACGGAACAGGAGGTTAAAGGTGCTGAGTCTCCAAGGAGGGAGATTGCTAGTAAAGCGGCTGGAATGGCGAACCTGAGCACAAGGAGGTGAGAAATGAGGTGCGTTTTAGAAACCTTTCCCGATCACATGGTGTACCAGCTTCTGGGTTTCTCATGCATGTTTTCGATGTAGGAAGATGCCCTTGAACCTGGAGATTTGGGACCCATGGGATGGGTACCACGCAGTACTACTTTAAAGGGTCTGCGTTTGCTCACCCAACCTCACCAAACCTCTCAGCCCCAAGAGTGTCCACCCTTATGTCTCCGTCAGCTGTGGGTCTAGATATGGTCAATCCAGGTGGCATCACAGCCCCTGAACGAATTTTGTAAGAATTTCTCTCTCTTTCACTGTCTTTGTTTCACGGGTTTTTAAAAGTAATTGATTTTTATAATGGGGTTTAGCTGCTTTTCACTGCGGTGTTTATGCCGCTTTACACCCACTTGACTCACTTACAGAGAGATATCAATACATAGGTTTAAGATTCTTACTAGTCAGATATATTCTTGGGCGGTGAGTAGGGGGTGTTGAGTCCAGTTCCCTGAGCAAGGAGTAGGTCTTGTCTATTACATATTGGGTTTATGGAACGGTATCTGAGCTAATTTGAAACCCGTGTTTTATGCATCCCCCCGCCTCACCTTTCCCGTTGAGCAGCCATAGTGTGTTTTCTAAACGTGTGACTCTGTTCCGTTTTCTAATTCAGTTCAAGTGTAGCGGTTTTTACATTCCCTCTATTAGTGATATCTTATGACAAGTGTCTTTTTCTGTGTGACTTTTTTCACTTAGAATCGTCGTACCTAAATCCACTCATCATGCTGCTACTAGCCTTATGACCTTGATTTCATGGCTGAGTGATATTCCATTGTACATAAGGACCACAACTTCTTTATCCTTTTTTCTCTTTCCTGGGATATTTAAGGTG